>NC_059102.1:25222527-25536277 GCF_020740685.1 Jaculus jaculus | reverse complement strand
CACAGAGGCCCATGAGCCACCCAATATAATGCAGGTCGTTGTCAATGCACTTGGTTACCTACCAGGACTAAGTGATAAGACCCTATTGCTAAAGACATCACAGGCTGCAGTAGCTTTCAGAGTGAGCTTCTGGGTGATAAAGGTGATCAACAGTATGAACAAGCAGTGGATCCTATAAGCTTTAAAATCAACCAGATAGTCATGATGTACCCTCCAGTGCAATAGTAACATAAACAACTGCTCTGATTGGCTACAGGGCCCTCTAAGTGAGAAAGAATTCATTCCTCAAATTGAGACCCAAGTCAGAAGCTTATTGCTTGGACGGTCATAGAGGTTCTTTGACTAAAGGACAGGTTATGATGGTCAAAAGTATACTACAAACATCTATGTTTACCCTCTTTGACCCATCCTGCTTTCACTCTTGGCTACAAAATATGCATTTTACAGATGGCAGCAAATACTGAAAATGAGGGGAAAATAGGAGCAAAGTAGTTTTTGAATAGTCGTCTGGGAAAGGCCCAATGTTGGGGGTGGGGTGTGAAGAAATGTCGCCCTGCCTGCCTTATCAAAACTGGAATTCTGCATCTAATGTAGTCTCATCCCTCAGCAACAACACTGCCTAGTTTTTCCCAAATCTGACATACCTAGGTATGGTGGCCCCTTGTGGATCAGTTTCTGGAGTCCAACAATAAAAACCAATCAGCTCTCTCCCTCACCTGAGCTGGACAGCAAACCCCACTTCTATAAACTATAAAAGGCTTGCCATGTGGGAAAGAGGTCTTGGTTTGGCTGTTCATTCTGCACAATAAGCCTAAACCTTGGTAAACTTACCTACATCCTAGATGGAGGCGAAGAAAAAGTTCTTCCTCTTTATTTTTATTTTTTTACTCTTTTGTAAGTTAGGGACCTTTACTAACTAAGCTTTTAGCTTTTCTTCAAATGTGAAGGCAATAGGCTTACACCCTCCTGCTCCACTTTCTGGTGTGGTGTGGTGTTGTGTGGTGTGTGTGTGTGTGTGTTCCTTATGCACTGGCCCTTGTAATTTCAATTTCAGTTTTCCTTTTAATCCTCTTAATGTTTTCTCTCTACTCCCATGCTCAGCTGCCCAAGTAGCTCTCAGATCCTGTACCTATATGTTCTAGCCTTTCCCTAGATACAAATTTTCCCAAAACAAACCTTCACAATTAATAATTTCATTTTCTCTGTGTGCTTTTCTTTAATTCTTCATATTTAAATAAATGGATGAGAATCCAGAAGTTGATGCTACCTGCCACGGCTCAGCAATGGTTGTGAAAGAGGGAAAGATTGTAAGAGCCACAGGGTGGGTAGAGATATCCTGAGGTGGGACTTACTGAAGCCCTAATTACCTCACAGTGAACACCAATAACCCTATTGAGTGAGGAAGGCCATCAGGTAAACGGGGACCAGAGGAGAGGGGAAATGAGACTATATAACCAATATTAAATAATAATACAATAATAAAGTACCTAAAAGTTGGATGTACAGGAAAACTCATCAGAATGACAAGGAAAAAAGCTGAAGGCCTAGCATAAGACAAGTCATTTCTATCTCATCTGGTATGGCCCAGGAAACAGTGTAGAGGAAGTGGTGGATTAAATATGAGTGCCCATCTCATGGCTAGCCTAAGAATTTTCTCCTGGGAAACATGAAACTCCCCCTTTTGCTACCCTCCTCCTTCTTCCTAATTAGTCTCTCTCCTATTTGGAGGTGTCTTCTGTCTTCTTGCATGTAGGGGCAACCCACTGAGTTTAATTAAAGTTGCCAGAATAGATATAGTATGGATTATTTACCAGAGTATGTTGATCTTAGCAGTGGCTATACCAACTCAGAAAAAGTCTCCCAATATCCATTATATCCAAAAGTCTCCAAGCCACCATTAATTGTTTATACCTCCTCAGGTAGATATGGGGCCTCATTCCCTTCATCATTCCAGACAAAATGTTGCGGAGACCAGTATTCTGCAGGATTTGGATGTTGCTACAGTAACTATGAGTTAATGGAATCAATTGCTTGCTATGCCTGGATTAAAGCAACTCAGGGTACCCTTCCCCACCCAACTAAGTGGGGGTACAGTGAGGGTGACTGGACCCCTGAAGGTGAAAAGGGCAGGAAAATTTGCACTTGCTAGAGATCAAAGATGATCTGACTTCTTATCTCTTGCATAGTTCCCTAGACCTATTCTTCCACAAACAACCAGGTCCCCTCCTGGGAGGGAGGTCTTTCATCAGATTTAAACATTGTAGTTGGTCAAGTTCATTCCCCTAAACTTGGTGCCATAACTTAACCTCTTCCTGAGACAGCCCGTATCCCTAACCAACCAGCTACCCCTCTGGCACACTTGAGCAGGAAGATAGCCCACAATCATAAGGTCATAAATACCTTTGCAAGGGGAGGGCAGGATCTCTGACCAATTGGAAACTTCTAGCTATGGGTGAGTTTTTCTCTCAGCTGGGCCTGGGCTGGCTCTACCCAGGTCCAAGGCTAGCCAGGAGGGCCCTCTATCCCTTACTCTCCACATGGACTCCATTACTCCTCCACATGGCAGGAACTCGTTGAACTTTCTTTTCTGTTTTCTTTCTATACTTTTTCTCCCTAGGCCTTCCACGTGGGATCTTTAGCCACATGGGTGCCTTTCCTTGGATCTGTACTTCCCTCAGTAAATATAGTAATTTAATATTTATCCTTATCAATCTTTGATTACAATTAGAAACAAACCTAGAGTTTGGGGTTCAAGGACTATACTGGACCCTAGCATCCTGTTGCACAATGGCTCCTACATTCTTTCTTTCTATCCATTCCACACTGTGCTCTGAGCCTTGATATATGTCTCACTTAGCTCTGAGCACTCCAGAGTCACTTATTCTCAGCACTTTGATAGAATTTGTGGCTCCTAAATAGTCACTACCCTATGCAAAGAGAAGCTTCTCTGAGGAAAGGTGAGAATAACATGAATCAATGGGTATAGCCATATATATTTAGAGGGCAATTTTACGTGCATACATCATAGTCATTTAGCTAAACAAGAGTTGTAGCTTCCTTCTTAGGGCCTATGATGTGCATAGCCATCGGACTTTGACTATGTATTCCATACCAGGAATGAATCATTTCACATGGGGCAGGCCTTCAGTTCAAACAGAGAGCAGGATTTTACTCCCATGAACGTTATATCCCTACTATACCAGTAGACACAGTTCTGTAGCACATAGGGTCCACAGCTGTGTCAGATTAGTTGATGACTTTTCTCCCCCAACAGATACACAGCACCTTCCCAGGATTATCACAGCTACCCATCAGGGTACGAGATTCTGGCTTGATTTCTCAACCAAAAGAAGGGTTATCTTCAGGAACAATGTCTTACCATCTATTTCTGGTAAAAATCCAAGAGCATTGGAAATGGCTTGTATTGTTTGGGGGAGGGGATTGGTGTTGCTCTGACCAAAAACTCACTGGGAGGTGTCCCACCCCTGGAACTGGGGTTTTCTGGTAATAACCTATGACTTCTGGGAGCAGCATTATCCACCCACACAGGTTATATATGTCCGAGATCTCTTTTTAAGTCACTATTTTAATTAGTTAAGAAACAAATAGGCTCATGTAGGGCTCTTTCACATGCCTTTACTTTTGGCTAACCCCACCCCACCTTCTCCTCTTGTCAGTCCTCCAGCTCATTCACACTTAACCTATTCTATCTCCAGTATTCTGCTCTCCTGTCTCCTCCCCTAAGCCTTTCCTATCTCTCCCAACACTGCCCATTTCTACCTTTCTTGCTAGACTCTCATTCCAATGTATATATGTAAAAAATTTGAAGTTAGGATTGATAATATGAGAGAGAATTTGTGGCACCTGTCTTTATGAGCCTAGGTGACATCACTAAGTATATGGTTTTCCAGATTTATGTATTTCTTGCAAATTTTATAATTTAATCTGCCTCTACGGTTTTCATCCATATCTGTAATGAATAAGGGTTCCTCTTTCTTCACAACCTCACCAGCATTTCTTGTTTTCTTCTTCATGCTGGACATTCTGACCTAAGTGAGATGGAATCTCAAAATAGTTTTAATTCACATTTCCCAGATGCATAGGATGTTTGAACAATTTTTAAAATATTTATTAAACTTTTGTATTTCTTCTTTTGAGAACTTGGTCTTTCATTCCCAGAGAACAATTTTAAGTGGGGTGGTAATATTTTGAGTTCTTTGTATATTGTACATGTTAATCTTCTGTGAGATTTGTAGCTGACAAAGATTTTTGAGCATTCTGGAAGTTGCCTCTTGACTCTGTTAATAATTCCCTTTGCTGTACAACAGATTTGGGGTTATTTTCTGTGCTACTGAAATCTTGTTCAGAAAGTTTTTCCTCATACCTATATTTTGTATGGTAAACCTACTTTTCCCTGTAGCTCTTCAGAGATTCATTTCTTTTTTTCTTTTTTTTTAAATATTTTTATTTATTTATTTATTTGAGAGCGACAGACAGAGAGAGAAAGACAGGTAGAGGGAGAGAGAGAGAATGGGCGCGCCAGGGCTTCCAGCCACTGCAACCGAACTCCAGACGCGTGCGCCCCCTTGTGCATCTGGCTAACGTGGGACCTGGGGAACCGAGCCTCGAACCGGGGTCCTTAGGCTTCACAGGCAAGCGCTTAACCGCTAAGCCATCTCTCCAGCCCAGAGATTCATTTCTTACATTGAGCCCTTGATCCATTTTTTTTGAGTTAAGATCTAGTTTCATTATTCCACAAATATATATCTATTTTTTTAGCATTATGTGCAGAAGATGCTATCTTTTCTCTAATGTGTATGCTTGACATCTCTATCCTAAGTCAGGTTCCTAACATATGGATTTTCTATTCCATCCCATTGACCTATGTGTTTCTCTTTGTGTCAGCATCATGCTGTTTTTATTGCTATGACTTTCAGCTATAACTTGAAATCAAATGTAATGACACCTATGACATTATAATTTTTCCTGAACATAGACAGTATGGCTACCTGGAGTTCTGTGAGCTTCTATATAACCTATAGAATTATTTTCTTATAAACATGAAGAATGGCGCTGGAACTGTGATTTAAACTGCTGCGAATCTGTAAATTGTTTTGGTGGCATGGCCATTTTCACAATATTAATTCTTCCAACCAACAATCATGGGAGATCTTTCATTCTTCTAATGTTTTCCTTGGTTGTTTTTAATTCTATACTCTAAAGTTATCATTATATATGTCTTTCACTTCATTTGTTGGGTTGTTGTGTTAATTTTTGTGGTTATTATGAATAGGTCTTTCCCCTAATTTCTTTCTTAGTATATTCATCATTGGCATACAAGAAAACTACTGATATTTCTCTCTCTCTCTCTCTCTCTCTCTTTCTCTCTCTTTCCACATGCACTAATTTTGTATCTTGCCACTTTTTCAAAGTGTTTGTTATCTCTGGAACTTTTCTTCTAGTGTCCTTATGATTCTCTTATACAGAGAATTGTATCATCTACAAATAAAGAGGGTTTGATTCCTTTCTTTCCTATTTGTATTCTTTCCATTTTTCACATCAGCATAACTAAGGCTTTAATCACTATATTAAATAGTAGTGGAGACTGTAGACAACTTGTCTTATTACAATACTAATCTTAGTTGTAATAATTTCAAATTTCATTGTGTAGAATAATATTGGTTTGATGTTAGGCATACATAGCCTTTTTATATTGTGATATTTTTCATTTCTCCCTAGCATCCTAAGGTTGTTGTTTTGAATAATTTATTTATCTTTTTATTGGAGACAGAGAGAAAGAGAGAAAGAGGCAGAAGGTGGAGGGGAATGGGCATGTCAGAACTTCCAGCCACTGCAAACAAACTCCAAATGCATGTACCACCTTGTGTATCTGGTTTTACCTGGGTACTGGGAAATCAAACCCAGGTGTTTAGGCTTTGCAGGCAAGTGCCTTATCTGCTAAGCCATATCTCTAGCTCTGTATTTTTTATCATGAAATAATGTAATTTGTCAAAGGCTTTTTCTATTTCTATTGAGATTATCATATGATTTTTGTCTTTGAGTCTATTTATATGATGACTTATATATATTGAATCATCCTTGCATCTCTAGAATAAAGCCTATTTTTTTGAGGTGAATATTTTTATGTGTTCTTCAATTTTATTTGTAAGTATTTTATTGATAAAGTTTATATCTATGCCTATCAGGCTTATTGGTCTATACTTTTATTGATTTTTTATTCTTGAGTTCGTAGAGCAATACTGGCTTCATAGATGGAATTAGGGAGTAGTTTTACTTTTTATACTGTGGAATAAATTAAGAAACATTAGTTTAAGTTCTTCCTTATACATCTGATAGAGGATAGGTGTGGTGATGCACACTTTTTATGCCAGCTGTGGGAGGCAGAGGTAGGAGGATTACAATGAATTCAACATCACCCTGAGTCTGCATGGTGAATTCCAGGTTATCCTGGGCTACAGTGACAGCATACCTGGAAAACCTAAAGGAGAGAGAAAAAAAGCCTGATGCAATTCTGTCCTGAAGCCATGTCATTCTGGACTGTATTTTAATATTAATTTTATTTTATATTAATTATAACAGGTGATTCTCTTTTATCCCCTTGCCCCAGTTCCTGTGGCCCTGAAGACCTCCTTAATGGAGTTATGGTATTTACTGAAGGGTCATGAGACCTGGACTTTTTAAGTGGGAGATTTTATTATTTATTTATTTATTTATTTGACAGAAGGATGCAAATATACATATACATATATATATATATATAGAGAGAGAGAGAGAGAGAGAATGGACACACCAGGTATTCCAGAGACTGAAAATGCACTCCAGATACATGCACCACCTTGTGCATCTGGATTACATGGGTCCTGGGGATTTGAACCAGCTTCCTTAGGCTTCACAGGCAAGTGCCTTTACCACTAAGCCATCTCTCCATCCCAGAGATTTTAAACTATTACTTTAATATATTTCATATTATAGATCTGTTTACATTAGTTCTTCTTTATTTTATCTTTTATATTTACATATTTGGTGGAACATATGTTTTTGAAGTATGCCCTTATGATTCTCTCAGTGTCATTAATATCTGTTGTACTGTCTATTTTTTCATTTATAATCTTTAATTGGGGTCTTCTCTCTTTCTTTTGGTGAATATGGCCTAAGGGATGTCAGGTCTCTTTTGTGTGTGTGTGTGTGTGTGTGTGTGTGTGTGTGTGTGTGTTTCTATTTGGATTTCTGCCCTAATCATAACTTTCTTTCCATCTGGCACTTTGATTTGATTTGTTTTTCCAAGACCATCAGGTGTATCATTCAATTATTTTTTATGTTTTTCATTCAGTTCTTTATTTGAGATCACTCTTGTTTTTGTAATGTATGAATTTAAAGCTATAAAGATCTCTCTTAGGAATTGTGTCTGTCAGAGTCTTTGATATATTCTATTTCATTTTCATCCATTTCTAGGAACATTTTGATTTCTTTGATAATCAATCCAATGTAAAGTAGTGTGGTATTTAATCTCCATGAATTTTTTTGTATTTATATACTTTTTCTTTTTAATTTTAGCCTTATTGCATTGTACTCAGATAGCAAATAAGGATTTATTTCAATTCCTTACACCTAAGACATGCATTATGTCTCCCAATATATGATCTCTTTTAGGTGGCATTTCATGAAAAGAATGTCTATTCCAATATATTTGGATGAAAAATTTTTTAAATGTTGTTGTTCTTTATTCCAATAGTATCACTTGAGTCCAATATTTCTCTGCTTATTTTTGTCTAAATTATCTATTTATTGGTCAGAATGGGGTATTCAAGTCACCCTTAGTTACTGTGTTGGGCCTCGAATTTTTATCTAGTAGGGTTTGTTTTAGGAATTTGAGTGGACATACCTTTGGTGTATGCACGTTTGGAATTAGAGCTTCCTCTGCATAGATTGCTTCCATAATCAGTAAGTGACCTCCTTTAGCTCTTCTGAGTAATTTTGACATCAACTTTGTCAGATACTAGAAAAGCAACATTTGTTTCCGGGTTCGATTCTTTCAACCCTCAGTCAGTGTCTTTGACATTGAGCTGAGTGTCCTGAAGACAGTACAGGTATGGATCTAGTTGTATGATACAGTCTGTCCGAAGTCGGGCAGCTTGACGTTGCCGCGCCCGGCCTTCTCGAGGTGCTTCAACGCCGCCCGCCAGCTCCATGAAGAGGTACACGCACGCACGTGCGTGTCTGGACCACTTCGTAGAGCTTGATCACGTTCGGGTGGTCCAGGCTCTTCAGGATGTTCACCTCGGTGGAGATGAAGCGCTGCGACCAGCTCCCCGCCCTCCGCACCTTCGGGCGGAAGCACAGTCCAGCTCAGGTCAGGGCCTGTGCAGAGCTGGTCTGCAACTGTTACAGCGTCTGCTTTTGAGGTCAGAGCAAGACATGGACGGGTCATGGATGGACATAACTCTATGTTCACACATTTTTATCATGAGTACATTTTCTTCCCTAATTAATGATGACAACCCAAGGGAATACAAACATTAAAGCTCCTAAGCTGCTGTTGCAGCTGATCACTTAAATCCATTTTTGTCCTTTACCAATTAAGCAATGTATGACTTTTTCTTTTTTAATTCTGGAAGTCTGAACTTCCTTGACTGTCCTTGAACCCCAAACCCAATGTTCATGTCTAATTTTAACCAAGAAATTGAATAAAGTAAGACTGAGAAGGATAATAATTAAATTATAATTTATTTAGGGAAATACAGAACCAATGGAAGAAAAATGAATACCCACACACAGCCTGAGAGCCCACATCTTGGATCTGAAAAACCACAGAGAGAACATCGAAGAACTAAGAGCTCCTGCCAAGTGGAGGGCAAGAGAGGATAAAGACCCCACCTGGGAAGTAGGACTTAGGGCTTCTCACAATGAGGGCAAACTCACCAGAAGCTGGAGGTTCACGGTGTCAGGCAGCTCAGAGAGAAGCTTGTTCCCTCATATGTTTCTATTTATAATGTTATTGTAGTGGGTTTTACCTTCTGGTTAAGGTGAGCCGGAGAGACAGCTGGTTGGTCTGGGTTAGAGGCTAGCTCAGGAAGAGGCTAGCCATGACTCAAGTTCTGAGGTCTAAGTTTGACAAACCACAATGTCAGGATTAGCTTTTAATTCTAGAAAAAGACCTCCCAGTAGAGTTGTTAGTATTCACTTAAAGTAATTAGGGTGTCAGTCTCTGGAGTATTGGGGGATCATGCCTCAGGATATTTCTACCCACCCTGTGGCTCTTACAATCTTCCTGCTCCCTTTTTTCCCCAAAACTCCTGAGACTTGGCACATCTATTAACAGGTTTTTTTGTTTGTTTGTTTTTTGTTTTGTTTTTAGTGTTGAGTCCTCAGTTACCTCTGTATTTCTACTTTAATCTATTCCAGTTCAACACAGTGCTTGTTGCCATTTCTCTGGATATGGTGTCAAACTAGCCTTGGGAGAAATAGTTGCTTCCTCTACCATTTTCTTCTGGGATCTGGTGGGTGGGGCAGAGGCGGCCCATCCTGTGGTGAGCAGTAGGCCATCTCCTTGTCGTGTTGAGGGAGTTTGGATCTCCCTGGATTCTCTGCCATCTATACAATAAAACATTACCCAACAAAGATAGCAGCAAGCAATTACTGAGAAGTCACTTATGTCTATTAATTCATTTAATCAGTACAAAAGCTTAAGGAGTAGTAATTTTATTCCCATATCATCCATACATAAAGTGAAACAGATATGTTGAATACATTGCCCAGTATAATTGCCTGGTAGAATCAAGTTAAGGACATGGGTAGTCATACAAAACAGCCTATTACTCACCAACACATGCAATATATGCCAAATATTATTATCTGATTGTTATAATTATCTCAGTGAAAACTTTAATAAAATCTTCTTTCTTCCCTTTCTTCTGTGCTTTCTCTATCTCTATCTACCTACCTAGTCTATCTATCTGTCTCTCTCTCTCTTAATCTTTTCTTTCTTTGTGATTGCCCCCTCCCCCCCCAAAAAAAAAAACTGGTCAAATTACTAAAGCAATGATCAGGGTCACCAACTTTCTTAGGAATGTTGGTCCTAAATGTGCCTTACATAACATTCCCATTCTTGTCTTAATTCATTTGGTCCGTTATAGTGAAATCTTACATATTAGACAGGTTATGTACAACAAAGAAATTTATTTCTCAAAGTATAAGTACCTAAGAAGTCCAAATTCATAATTATCTTACTTAAGGTCTGAGGAAGACCTATCTTCTAATAAGTAAATGTGTCTTCTAGTTATTATTTCATATGAGATGGTGGAAGAAATGTACATTAACCATTTTCAACCATTATTAGGGCAACTATCTCATGTAGGGTGTCCAATATTCATGACATAATCACCTATTAAAGTCTTACCTAATAACATGATCACCTGGGGCATTCATTTCAATACATGGATTCAGTCCAAAACAATATGAGTAAATATGGGGCCTATTTGCAACTATTTTTTCTGTGGAATTAAAAAAAAAAACTGTACAGGGCTGGAGAGATGGCTTAGCGGTTAAGCGCTTGCCTGTGAAGCCTAAGGACCCCGGTTCGAGGCTCGGTTCCCCAGGTCCCACATTAGCCAGATGCACAAGGGGGCGCATGCGTCTGGAGTTCGTTTGCAGAGGCTGGAAGCCCTGGCGCGCCCATTCTCTCTCTCTCCCTCTATCTGTCTTTCTCTCTGTGTCTGTCGCTCTCAAATAAATAAATAAATTTAAAAAAAAAACTGTACATACCACTGAATTTTAATACCTTCCATCTAATCCTCTAATAATAGGTTTGTTGACTAAGGTAATACCCAGCTCCCCAACTTGAACCTTGTTGTCAGTAGACAAGTGAGTGATCTTAAGATACTGAAAGGTCCTTTTCATGTTGACTGGGGGAACACATGAATTACCTGATATCAGCCAGAATATTTTACCAAATTCACCTAATCCATGCTCCCTATCCCACAGATCACATGTTGACCTAGATTTGTATAGTTAATAACCTCTTGGAAAAAGATGAGAATATTGTCACCTGAGCCACTGATAGCTTCATAATTTGCTGTGACAAGAACCTTGATCCTACCATACATTGATTAGATTACCAACCTTTCCTTGGAAATTTGAGTGGAAGCCTACATCATCTTATAATTCTTGAAATCTTGTATGTCCACAAAATCAGAATCACAGGATGATTTTGACACTGGCTCCTGGTTTAGGAAGTAGTCAGGCCCCTTTAGACTAATGGCTCCAGAAGTCTCTAGTCTCTGAAAAGCTACAAATGGCAACAAAAGACTTCCCCAGGCAGTAAATTCTGTAAGAGTAGGATCTCAGAGGTCATTTTTCAAACCAGTGGTTTATCACAGTGTACAGGAAGCATAGACAGGCAGAAAAGGTCCACAGTGAGGACTCACACAAAAGGACATAAGGACATGCCCTCAGTCACCTAAACTTTCTAGCATCCCCTGCTATATTATTTGCATCTAGGGACCAAGCTTTAAATCCATGAGCCAGTTGAGACATTTTTAGTATTCAAATCCTTAAAGTGTATGTGTCTGCACACACACACACACACACACACACACACACACACACACACATATATGAAAATAACTACACATGAACAAAATAAATTTTCCTTACACTATTTCTTTTTTAACAAAAACATTTTATTCATTTATTAAAAAGAAAGAGAGAGAAGCAGACAGACAGACCAAGAGAGAGAGAATGGGCACACCAGGGGCTCCTATTTCTGGAAACAAACTTTAGATACCCATGCCACTTGTGCATCTGCCATAAGCCATTTTTTTAAACTATCATATCAAGAAGACTAATCCAAAAACTGCTTGGTAAATTTCAATTACAGAAACTAAACAAAACAAAATACTCCCAGAAAGTTTCAAATTCTCCCATAACAATGTAGACTGATAATATCTTCTAAATGTAGACCACTATTTGCTAGACCAGTGGATATCAGACTTCAGGGAAAATGTATAAGGAGTTTGAATTAATGCTTCTCATAGATACCGAGTTCAATCAAACCGTCAGTACATTGGGGGCTATACAAAATGTCAGCTAGATCTTTTCTAAGCAGCTGAACCTTATTACTCACACTTCTAGAAGGTAAGAAGCCCCAGGTCCGAGCACCAGCAGATTGGATTCTGGTCAGGATCAGCTTTCTAGGTTAGAGGCTCTATTTTCTAGCTGTATCTTCAAATGACAGAAGAGGCAACAGGCTTTCTCCATGCATTGTTCCAAGGCTGCTAATCCTGTCTGTGTTTTGCCCTCAGGACATAACCACTTCCCCCAGACTATATCATCCTATCAATTTTTCATTTGGACTGCAATGTATAAGTTTGAGAAGGACACAAACATTCAGACCATATCAATAATTGTAGAGTCCATACTTCATCATCCTCTTCTAATAAACCCATCAGGGATCCAGCCTTTAAATGTTTCCACAATTGTGTGTACAACTACCTTTTGTTCATTTAGTTCGCATTTATTTGAAAAAATTACACTGTTAAATAATCATTAAATAACCTGACCAGAACAAAGGACTTGATCCAGAGCTCCAAACTGGAGGCCAGAAGGAATGGAGATAGCCACATCCTGGGGAAGTATTTCTCCAAAAACTCTCAAAAATAAGAAAGTGAGACTCTTCCATCTAGATTTTTCCCACATATGCTGGCAAAGTAAAAGTGCACCTAGACAGACATATGACCTCCCCAAACATTCTATGACCAAGCATAAATTAGTATAGGCTATAAAAAAGATATCACAGCAGCTGCAACCACACACATTTGTTTCACTCAATGATTGACATGGAAGCAACATTGTTATTTAAAAACTCAATCATGGTGTTAAAATTTAAAGACTATAAAAGTACAGTATGCAGTATCAAAAAATATTTCCTAGTTTTGTAGCTACAGTCACATTTCACTCTAGAAAGAACGGTCACGAAGTGACATTTGTGAGAAAAGGACCCCGAGTTCCCTCCTCAGTAGGCTTGCCTTCAGTGAAAAGCTGCAAACAAGTGAGTTGCATGATGTGTACAAGTCTCGGCCTTCTACTCTCATTGGCTCTGGGTATGGACAAAAAGTGGAAGAGAATAGCTTCATTGTACTCTGAAGTCTGTGCGTCAATATTGAGACACATCTGAGGAATGCTGTACAGAACAATAATAACCAAATCCTGTCACATGGAATCAAGACACTTACGGCAGTTGAGTTCAACTAACTACTTAGGAATCCAAGTGTTTAAGTTGGTTATGACAACAAACTCTAAAGCAAATATCCCTATCCAAGATTGAAAGACTAAGTACCCAATGTTAATATGAAAAGAATACTTGAAAAGTTACCAATTTTATACCTGCTATTAAACATGGACTACCATTCCCAACAGCAATTGTATGAAGTGTGTTCGTCACAGACAGTACCGAAAATGATCTAATATATTGAACAAAAAATAATGTACAAATACATTAGTCATATTTCTATTGTTTGAAGTCAGTTATTTGTTATCAGTTGTATGGCCAGCGTTACCAAAGCCTTAGTGTTCATTAGTAAACCAAAATATTTATGCCTTAGGCTGGAGAGATGGCTTAGTGGTTAAGCGCATTTACCTGCAAAGCCTAAGGACCAGGTTTGATTCCCCAGCACCTATGTAAGCCAGATGCATATGGTGGCACATGAATCTAGAGTTCGCTTGCAGTGGCTGGAGGCCCTTGTGCACCCTTCCTCTTTCTCTATCTGCTTCTCCCTCTTTCTCTTAAATCAATAAATACAAATAAAAATAATGTTTAAGTCTTGCTTGTTATGTTTTTCCTTCATTATCCCATTTTTCATCAGAAATCACTTATGTTGCATTTCTATATTTAGCACAAGCAAAAAATTTCACAGCAGACTCAAAACACATTGACACATCAGAAAGTTGAAGAATATACTTCTTTTTTTTCTTTCAAAATGCATGTTTATTTCATGTTTTAATTTTCATTATTTTTTTGTTAATATAATATGGCTTAGGATTTAGTTTGGTCAAGAGGTATGTGCCCACTAAGTTACAACAAAAGTAACTTATTACAGAAAGTTTTCAGTTTAAAACCTGTCTCTTAAAGCATAAACTTACTGGATGTTTTCCTTATAAGTAGATCTTAGCTACATATCTAGTATCAATGTTTTGTGATCCTCAGCTTAATAATAAACTGAATAATCTCTCCTTGAATCAAAGGGTATCTTTTTTTTTTTTTCGAGGTAGGGTCTCACTCTAGCTCAGGCTGACCTGGAATTCACTATGTAGTCTCAAGGTGGCCTCAAACTCATGGAAATCTTTCTTCCTCTGCCTCCCTAGCACTGGGATTAAAGGTGTGTTCCACCATGCCCAGCAAAAGGTATCTTTTAAAGAAAACAAAATTTCTTAATCCTAACAAAAAATATCAGTTTTAGTAAAGAGAATACATTTATAATATATCCTTGTTCAGTGTCCAAGTGATATTTTGAACATTTTGGACAATTGATATAACCAAACAAAAGTGTCTTTATATGTCTTTAGAGCAAAACAACCCAAGCTAACTATTGGTGTGTTGATTTTAGTTATAAGTGAACAGAAACTATACAGAACTATTAGTTTCTGTTCACTTTAATCTTGTTCTCTCTTTGCCCTCACCTCAGGGTTCATGATTATAAGCTAACAAGTACTCTAAAAAGAAATGAGGCAGGATAAACAAATGTCTTTACTATAACAGGAACAAAATTCAGAGTGTCTCTGAAATCTTAGTAAGAAGAATTCCTCAGTCAACACAACTTTAGAAAGAATTTACCCTGTTTTCTTCACTCACATGGTTTCCCTATCTTCTGATCTCCTTATACAATCACTGTAAGAATTCTATCGGTGCATCTAAAACTAACTGGATTCTGATGTACATGCAAGCCCAAAGGACCATCAGTCCCAGTCTGTGAGGCTATGTGGTAGATTAAAAGAAAACATGAGTTGCACTTATTGGCAGTGGCCTATCATACCAGCCTACTGACCTGCCATGCCAGCTACTTGGGAGGCCAGATGGGAGGCTCAATCGCACCCATGAGTTGAATGCCAGACTGGAAAATATAGTGAATTTCCCTACATCAAAAAATAAATAATTAGGGCTGGAGAGATGGCTTAGTGGTTAAGCGCTTGCCTGTGAAGCCTAAGGACTCTGGTTCGAGGCTCGACTCCCCAGGACCCACGTTAGCCAGATGCACAAGAGGGCGCATGCATCTGTAGTTCATTTGCAGTGGCTGGAGGCCTTTGGCGTGCCCATTCTCTCTCCCTCTCTCTATCTGCCTCCTTCTGTCCTTCTCTGTCTCTCTCTAATAAATAAACAAAAATAACAAAAAAATTTAAAATAAATAAATAAAAACCTGAACCATAAGCCTTCATCCATTCTTCTAGTAGCAAGACCTCCACAGCTTTGCATTTGCATGTCAGTATATCTAAATATTCCTGGAAGGTAGAAATCTAGAAGGATATGTAAAGAGAATTTTTTTTTGAAAATGCATGATTTTTTCTGGTATTTCCACTGCAAGGAAAAATGTATATAAGCCTCACCAGAGAGAAAATAAAAGTAAACATGGAAATATGCCCTTGGCCCAATCCTTTTTCCCACCAGCACAGAATACATCAAACTAAAGCCACGTTGTAGCTCTACTTCTTGCTTTCATTCCCTCCTGAGTCTTGTAGCTCTTTAATTTCTGCTAGAATTCCTGACAGATATCAATCTAGGATACTCTGCAGCTAGTATGGGCTTCTTCTTCCTGTTGTCTTTATCTAAAGTTCACTTACCTGCTCGCAGGTAAGCATACTCATTTATCAGGTGGCTATCTTCTTACATCTTATTTTTTTAATATTATTTATTTATTTATTTAACAGAGAAAGAGGGAGAGAGAGAGAGTGAGAGAGAGAGAAATAGAGAGGGGGTGTGCCAGGGCCTCCAGACCTGCAAACAAACTCCTGACATGTGCACCCTCTTGTGCATCCAGCTAACTGGGTCCTGGGGAGTTGAACCTGGGTCATTAGGCTTTGCAGGCAAATGCCTTAACCACTAAACTATCCCTCCAGCCCCATTTTACCTTATTTTTAATAACAGTGTAATTCAACATTTGCCTAGATGACTTTTAGTACAAGAGTATGATCCTACCAGCATTTCCTCCATAATATAGCCCAGCCAGAAGAGTTTTCCAGGTTTATTTTCTGTTGAAGACTCACTGGCCATTAGATAAGGAACAAAGAATAGAGCAGACTAGATATATTTTTGTAGAAGAAAAAATAAAGGAGAGGATTAATTGGAAGATCAAAGCCCTAAATAGACCTAATTGGGCTAAATCCACTCATTTCTCCATGCCAATGCTCCAATGTTGCCCCATCAGGCTAGTTAAGTGTAGGAAAGGACCACCTAGAATATGAAACCCATCAGAGATCCCAAAGCACTCACTTAAATTCCAATGATATCAGTAGCACAGCAGAGATCAGTGAAATGCTACTGGAGCACCAAGGCTTGTGATAAAGAAAAGGCAGATAATTTTTTATAGAACTTGCTTAATTATTAGCTTTGGAAGCAATGTCTTGTCTTAGGAAAGTAGTTTTGAGGAGATACAGAGAGGTTAAGACTCTAGGATGATGACTAATGTGGGAATCAGTGTTTATCTGTGTATATAATCAGATAAAATACAATGTGATAAAACTAGTAATAATCTTCCACTAGAAATTTACTAAAAGGCATGTGCTGTGCAATGTAATTCACATTTTCTAACACTCTTAAGCAGGAATTCAATGATATCAGTGTTCTTACAATATCCATTTTATTGACTAAGATACTGAGACTTATAGTTTAAATTGTGAACCTAAGGTAACAGATGAATCAAGGACCTTGAATTAAAATGCAGGTGGTCATACCCTTCACCTTAATGTAGAGTAGGCTTTGCATCCAGGGGATTTTTTCATAGTGCTACATGTACTTAAAGAGAGGAGAGAGGGAGAGAGAATTCTCTAACTAGCAATTCACTAGAGCCTAGAGAGGCACACTTCACCCATCAGGCCATCCCCATGAGCAAACTTCCCAGAAGGACAAGACATGAATGTCTTGTTTTGTCATTCCTTTCCCACACTCAGTTCCTTAGTGGGATTTTGTGATATATTTTCCAGCATTTTTTTTAATTTAATTTATTAGTTTTCATTTCAGTGAATACAGGCAGTTTGGTACCATTATTTAGGCTCATCTGTGATCTACCCCCTCCCATTAGACCCTCCTTGTTAATGAAAATGGGTCGTGCATTGTGGAGTTAGCCCCCAGTTATTAGTATGATAAATGTCTCTGCAAATCATGACCCAACATGTAACTCTGACATTCTTTCCGCCCCCTCTTCCGCAAGATTTCCCTGAGCCATGTTGGGTTCATTTTTGGTCTGCTTCAGTGCTGAGGTGTTGGGGACCTCTGAGGCTTTGGCTCTCTGATTTGGTAGGAGTTGATTTTTCTCTGCGTTGATCTCCTTCCCCTTTGTGCTGGTATCCAGTTCACAGGAAAACATCACCCTTGCTTATTTCACCAGTTGTCCTTAGTTTCAGTTGGGCCCCTTTTGAGGTATGTTGGGGCAGCTCTCTTCTTAGGATCTGCATCTATCTGGAAAAGAGAAGCAGATTCTCCAACGGAGAGTAAGTTAGCACCCGGAAAATTGAGATAACACTTACTTTTTTGATAGACAGTTTGATAGGTGTAGGCCCTCTTATACCCCGTGATTGATGGTAGCTTGACATGACTTTCTACAAATGGAATAGCTATTGAATAGATAAGGAAGCTCTTTTCTGTCAGTGGATAACCAGTCATAGGGGAAATTCTTCAACATTTTGCAAAGATAATTTAACTTAGACTCCTTGAGAAGTGACATATCTCTCACCAGTGATGTACCTTCTCGAGTTATTTCTGGGAAAACTTTCCCTCCTGTACTACTTGTAAAAGTTAATACCAGATGAAAGATAGCTCCTAGTAACTTCCAGATGGTGCAAACTGCTCTCAGAAATCACACTTTAGCTTGCATGTCTTTTTTTTTTTTTTTTTTTTTGCTCCAATTAGTCATCTTATGGTACCTATATTTCAGAGTGGTCTAAAATGATGTACAGTCATTTTTAATTCCAGTAAAGGAAAATTAAAAGTTCTTCCTCAAGAAGAGATGAAAAATTAATTAGTAACCAGATTTATAAATTAAAATAAGATGAAGAGAAGTAAGGGATGACAGATATGGTAATTTGAATGTAAAATGTGCCCATAAGCTCAACCCAACCTAGTGGGACCATTCTTGAAAGTGGAACCTTTAGAAGGTAGCATCTTCTGAGAAGAAGTGTGTTTTTTTGGGAGTGGGCCTTGATGATTCATATTCCAGTCCAGCTAGCTTGCTGTCTTTCTCTCACTTCCCCCTGTTGATGTGGGGATGTGATGCTTGTTTCCTGTTTCTACCCTGCTTTTCCTTCTGGAACTGTAAGCCAAACTAAACAATCTCCTTCCTATGATGCTTGGAATGGGTATTTTGTCCTAGTAATGAGAAGGCAACTGACACAGCACGTTAAGTTTGAAAACGTAGATAGACAAATACAGATTAGATGCTGTGATGGTTTGCATGAAATGTCCCCCATAGGATCATGAATTTTGAATACTTGGGTCTCCAGTTGGTGGCAATTTGGAAAGTTGTTGGGACTTCAGAAAATGGGGCTTTGCAGGAAGAGGTGTGTTGAGGAGGCTGACTTTTTTTTTTTTTTTTTTTTTTTCAGTTCTCAGCCCAGCATTCAGACTGCATTTTCCTGCTGCTGTGGAGATGAGATGCCCAGCTTTCTGTCTGCTGGAGTTAAGCTTTGACCATCATGATAAAACTTTCCCTCAAGTCTGTATATAAGCTGGAAATAACCCTTTCCTTCCATAAGCTGCTTCTGGTTAGGTGTTTTGTACCAACAACAAGAAGGCAACTACTACAAATGTTCAATGCCTTATGATTCCTAGATTGTGCAATGAAGATTTTAAAACTCAAGTAAAGGGAAAAGTGCATATAAGTTCCTGCTGTCCCACATCAGCTAGTTCTGCATTCATTTTTAAGTGTATCTGAGAACCTTGTTTTCATACATGGTTATATCATAACTATATTAATACAGTTTATTGGGAATATAAATATAAGTATAAAGCTACAGAATGGTGCTATTTTACTGAACTTGCTGTCTTTACATATGCCATTCCTTCCTTATTTCACACCTTTAATCCCAGCATGTGGGAGGCAGAAGTAGGAGGATTGCTGTGGGTTGGAGGCCACCCTAAGACTCCATAGTGAATTCCAGGTCAACCTTAACTAGAATGAGACTTACCTCAGAAAACCAATAAATAAATAAATAAACATTAGGTACAGGGAATCACATTATCAAATCATAGCCATAGAGGAATCCATCCTTCTGGATATGGGACGATCCTATACCCTTCAATTCCTAGTCATGAGTGTGAAGAGTTATTTCCTAACATTTTACACTTTTCTTTCTCTGACTTCACAGCAACTTACTTAAGGTTCATTATCTCCCTGAAGGTATTACACTGTGGCTCTGAAGTTGGATTGGAAAAATGCTTGCTCCTGCATCATAGTGGTTGTTTGTTATGAGTCAGGGACAGATGGCTGCTCTATCTAAAGGGGGAGCAGCCTTCACTATATAAATGTCACAAGAAAATTCTTGGTAACTTGGCACCTGATCCCTACTTCCCTGAAGTGAGTGACTACCATCGTTATTTGCAACTTTTATGTTACTGAGTCTTACAGTTTTTTGGGGTAAACTGGTTTGAGATTTTTCTTCACACTTTTCCTTCTGTCTTTGACTTAAAAGCAACAGGAAGTACCTGTTGACTAAAAAGATAAGTTCAGTTAAGCCACTTTAAAATGATAGCACTGGTGTTTTTAAACAGATTTAACAATCCCATGGATCCTCAGCCTAATGGTCACATAATGGAAATGGTCAAGAAAGCAAGGAAACAAATGAACCATCTTATTTCACTATTTCATTTGTTTGGATCTTTTTATTTCCAACATATTTCCTTTCTTTCCTACATTTTTTTTCTCTGTATATTTCTGATTTGGAAAGTACACCATTTTATTAAAATAGAGCCACTAAATCATAAAGGCATTTGGCACTAAGTGGACAGCCTGGAAACCACAACTTGCTACAGATTAGATAAACTCAATGTGTGAAGTTACTCATAAGCCACAATTCAGTGTGGCTAAGTCACTTTCCCAGTTTAGGCTTGCAAAGTCAGGAATGGGTTTCCCTTTGTGATCCTTATCTATGTTTAACTATTTATGACACTGTTCAATCTTATGCATTCAGTAAAGACTGGCTATAGTGGGCAACACCAACTTTCATATGAATTAAAATTTAAATCACCAATTAAGGATAAGAACAGACAGAAAAGTGTCTGGTGTGAACAGTTTTATGTCAACCTACATTATTTCTTTAGGCTCTAGCATTTTCAAAAATGAAATTAAAAAGATGAAAATACCTTCATATAAACCTCTTTCAATCTTCATTCTACTCATTTTGATATTTTCTGTACTTGACCCCAACCTTTTTACAGATATTTCTTCAATTATTTTCCACTCTCAAATTCATATTTTGTCTCCTTAATCTTAAGATCAAAGCAACTTGAAAGACACTGAATACCTCAAGAAGACCCCATTGCTTAGAAAGAACATATCAAAAAATCCAAAGGTGTGGTAAGGTTCTCAGCTATACCAAATGGTTTGACCTTGGGAATATTATGAACTTATTACATGGCACCTATGATAAGCATGGAATAACCTACCATTCAAGAAGGCTGTTAGAAAAATATAAGCAGTCATGATACAACAGGTATAAAGTAAATCTGCTAATTTTCCTATAATGAAGCACTATTATTCAAGAGAAATCAATGAGAAAAGAGTCATTAAAAGGGAGCATTAAATTCTTCATCAAAAGTATATTGGTCATAAATACCCTGCTTTCCCCTCCCAACTCTGACATTGATTTGTTATTCCTGATCAAGAAATCTCTGTGTTCAGGAATTGATTAGTTCTATTTTGGGTCTTACAATCTGTTGAGGACAGAAGAAGCAAATCAATTTTTTTTTTTTTTTTTGGCAGAAACTGAGGTATGTGCATTAGAAATGCTTTCAGATGACAAGTAAAATGCAAAAAGTTTGTGGATGCCAAGAGGCTAACCCTGTATAGGGACATGGACAACAAAATCAATGTTAGTCAATCAAACTATTGACACAATAAATGTGAGATCCTAGGTAAGATATTTAACCTCACTAAGCCTTCTCTGTAAAGGGAGAATATGGATGCTTCTTACCTTATAGGATTTAAATGGAAAATAAATGAAGAAGTTAACGTAAGGTAGAGTTTGAAGAATTGATGTGAGTTCAAGGCTAGCCTGAGACTTCAGATTAAGTTCCAGGTCATCTTGGTCTAGAATAAAACCATCTAAAAGAAGAGAAAATAAAAGAAAGTATTGGTACATATTTGGTAATTCATCATTTTTTAAATGTCTACTATGTAAATATTGAAACTCATAATGATGATAATTTTATTAGATGTCAAGAAATAAGATATCAAGAAGACATGGACAAAGCCCTTTTGGTGGGCTTTTGTAAGCCTGAGTGTATGGGGGGACATACATTCATTCAAACTACCACACCTGGTATTTGTGATTGTATTTGAGATTGAATGTTTTTCTCATATCAGGAAATGTGTTGGTGTATTGATTTATTCTATGTTATGCCTAATAAAAGGGAAAAAAATGTTGCTTTCTGGGAGAAAAGCATCAACTATGCTTATTCATAAGCAGAGAGCTTTAAAACATAGATTCATACTGCTCTTTGATAAAATATTTTTGTTCCAGAAAAAGCCCTTCTTTTCCTTAAGTGAAATAAACACTTTTTAATATTATAGGTGGAAAAACCTTGACATTAAAAAAGGCAATTAAGTAATTGCCTGCAGCTATTTTACTATTGAGTCAAAATGATGGGTACTGAAATTCTCTATGAGAAAGTCATATACACTCACATAGAAAGAAGGACATCCCTATCAACATTTGTATCCTGAGTCATACATACTTAATGCCTACTAAGACTTCCCTACTAGCAATGGCTCCTGGACTGACTTGAGCAGTCACATTTCACTGAGTTAGTAGGACTCCACAAGCTATGAGAGAGTGGGTATAGCATTTATAACAATAAAATTATTTTACTTACTACATAGATCTTGGTATAAATGGAGCCATAAAATATCTCCTGTATTATTGCATAAAAGCATTTTCCTATACCCTTAAACTGTTGCTGGTAAATCCCAATGCCAGAATTTGTTTTCCTTGACAGTGAGCTGTGATAATAGAGGCCTAGGAGGCAATCATTATAATGCAGGCCATTGCCAATACACTTGGTTACCCACCAGAACTAAATGCTTAGACCTTATTGCTAAAAACAGCAGGGGCCGCAGTGACTCTTATAGTGCTGAAAACCACTATTGAGCTACAGGGGGTAAAAGTCACCAAGAGTATAAACAAGCAGTGAATCCGACATACTTCAAAATCAATCAGATAGCCGTGATGGTCCCACTAATGCAATAGTGGCACATACATGGTAAACATAATCAAGTGCTTTCTAATTAAACATTAGGCCCTCTCAGTGGGAAGAATCCATTCCCGGAACTGAGAGTCAAGAAACTTACGGCTTAGAAGGTCATAGTCAGAGGCTTCCATAGTTCTTTGACTAAAAGGACAGGTTATAACAGTTAAAAGTCTTCTATAAGTATCTATGTTTATCTCCTTTGATCCATACTGCTCTCACTCTTAGCTACATAATCTGCATTTTATAGATGGTGGTAAATATTGGGACTGGGGAAGGTATAGGAAAAGGTAGTTTGTGAATAGTCAGTAATTTCTGGAAGTCTCAAAGAAAAGGGGAGTTGAAGAAATGTTTTCTTGCCTATCTTGGCAAAACTGGAATTCAGCATCTGATCTAGCCTCATCCCCCTGCAACATCACTGCCTACCTTTTCCCCAATCTGACATACCTAGGAATGCTGGCCCCTTGTGGACTAGCACCTGGAACAGGCAGGGGTGGGGTGGCAACAAACTGGCACTCTTCCTTACTCACCTGAGCCTGGCGGTGAATCCTATCCCTATAAGCTATAGAGTTTTCCATGTGGGTAAGGGTTGTCTTGGTCTTGTCTGCTCATTCTCCACCAATGTTTTGAACCTTCGTAAACTGCTCCCCATCCAAGATGAAGGGAAAGGAACATTTTTTGCTTATTGTTTTGTTATTTTCTTGTAAGTTATGGGATTTTAACTAACAGATCTCTTATCTTTTCTTCAAATTTAAAGGAGAAAGGTTCACACCCTCCTGCTTCATTTCGTGTGTGTGTGTGTGTGTGTGTGTGTGTGTGTTCCTTTAAGCTGTTGCCCTTTTTCAATATCCCTTGAAATTCCCTTCATGGTTTCTGCCTATGCCTATGCTCACCGTCCCCACAAGGCTCTCATGCTCGCCTCCAAGTAGGTAAGTAGACATGTTCTAGCCTTTCCTTAGACATCAACTTTCCCAAAATAAATATCACAATTAATAATTTTCTCTGAGTGCTTTTCCTGAATTCTTCTTATTTTTTTCTCATTTTTATTTATTTATTTGAGAGTTACAGAGAGAGAGAGAGAGAGAGGGAGAGAGGGAGAGACAGATAGAGAATGGGCACGCCAGGGCTTCCAGCCACTGCAGACGAATGAACTCCAGATACGTGTGCCCCCTTGTGCATCTGGCTATCGTGGGTCCTGGGGAATCAAGCCTCAAACCAGGGTCCTTAGGCTTCACAGGCAAGCGCTTAACCGCTAAGTCATCTCTCCAGCCAGAATTCTTCTTATTTTTAATAAATGGATAAGAATCTAAAAGTTGGTGCTACCTTCCAAGTCTCAGGAATTGTTGTGGAAGAGGGGGTGAAAGATTGTAAGAACCAGTGAGTAAGTAGAAATATCCCAAGGCACACCCTGGTGGGATTGACTGAGGCCCTAAATAGCCCACAGTGAACACCAATAACCCTACTGATGAGGGCCCTCAGGGAAATGGGGACCAGAGGAGAGAGGAAATAGGACTATATACCTTATATAAAAAATAATAATAAATAGTCCAAACTTCTCACAGTGATTTACTATCTTTAAAATAATAATAATAATGAACATAAAAGTTGGATTACAGGAAAAGGCAGGGGGCAGATAAAGGGGGAAACCTGTATTCCAAAAGAGCCCATAACAGGAAGACTCATGAGAATGGCAAGGAAAAAAATCTGAAGGCCTAGCACATTTCATTCTCATCTGACATGATCCAGGAAAAATTACAGGGGAAGTGGTAGATAAATTCTGAATACTGCTCTCATGGCTAGCCTGAGAATAACTTAAAACTCCTTTGGCTGAATCTCTTCATAATTACTCTCTGTGGTAGTATGATTTAGGTGTATCTCATAAATGTAGTTCTGAATGGTAGGTCCCCAGCTGATGGCAGTTTGGGAATTAGACTCATGGTGGAAGTGTATTGTTCAGGGTGGGCTTATGGGTGATACAGCCAGCTTCCTCTTACCAGTGTTTGGGACATTCTTCTATTGGTTTTGTCTACCTGATGTTGGCCAGAAGTTGATGTCCAACACCTGCTCATGTCATCATTTATTCCTATTATCATGGAGCTTCCCCTTGAGTCTGTAAGGAAAAATAAACCATTTCCCCCCAAGCTTCTATTGGTGAAGTGTTTTCTGCCAGCAATGTGAACCTGACTGCAACAGTAAAATTGGTAGCAAGACTGGGGTTGTTGCTGCTAGAAATCCAACTAAGTAGCTTTTGAGATTTGGAACTGATTTTTTGAGAGAAATGTGTAAGCATTTGAAATTGGAGAAACCTTGCAATGTAGCTTGATGGACCACTGTAGTCAGAGTGAAAAGACCTGAATGCAGTAAGAACTAAGGACTGTGAAGTTTGGCTTATGAGGGTGAGAAAGAGCTGGACTGGGATAGAAGCAATTTGTGAGAGAGGCTTAATATGATGCCCCTGTCCTGAGAAGTTGTACAGAGTTGCATTGCATAGAAATGGACTGGTGTGAGCAGAGGTATATGGCACAGAACAAAAATGAAATCATTGGGCAGAAAGAGCTGCACATTCAACTGCAATGAGAGATTATGATCATTGAGGTTGGGCCAGCTCACCTGCATTGGAATGACAGAAAGAATGCAGAGTCTTTTGAATGGCCTGAATGCTGATGGAGTGTCCTGTTCTTCAAAGTCTGCTTTATTCCACCACCACCCACAGATTAACCATTTGGTAACTCACCCAGTATTCTGGGGTATACGGAATGCAGGAAAGAGAGGGTCCTTGAATTTGCAATATAGTTTTGTACTTCGGAAACGGCCATAGGAAGTGTGAAATAGGCTTGTTGAATTACCTATGTGGAGCTCAATGGAAGTTTGAGGATGAACTGTGGGTTCCAGTGGAGACCACATGGAAATGTCATGACTATGACATGTCTACCAAGGAGAGCTGTCAACACTGGATGAGTAGCCTAGCTGGAGGGGAAGAATTTGAAATTCAGAGACTTGTCACTGGTTAGAACTGACTTGAAGGCTCATCACTGTTTAGACTTGCTGGATTTGGAGCTACAGGGTTTGATGTTTGCCTTGTTTAAATCTTGTATTGGTTGAATATTTCTTTGCTCTGCCCAATGCAATCTTTTTCAGTGCAAATGTTTATTCTGTGCCAGTATGGGTTTTTTTCCGTGGGGCGGGTGTATTACAGCTTAGTTAAAAGACCTTGGACTATAGGAATGTTTCAATTTCATTGAGCTTGATTAACAACAATGGGGATTTTTAAAGATGGACTAAATCTAATGCATTTTACATAATAGATTATTCATTTTATGGGGCAAGGGGTGGAATGTGGTGGTTTGATTCAGGTATCACCCATGAATTTAGGTGTTCTGAATGCTAGATCCCCAGCTGATGGCAATTAGATGCAGTGTATTATTGAGGGTGGGCTTATGGGTAATATGGGAAGCTTCTTCTTGCCATTGTTTGGCACACTCTCCTTTTGATATTGTTCACCTGATATTGGCAAGGATATAATTTCCACCCTCTGCTCATACCATCATTTCCCCCTGCCATCATGAAGTTTTCCCTTGAGTCTGCAAGCCAAAATAAGCCCTTTCTTCCCACAGGATGCTCTTGGTTGGGTTTTTCCACCAGCAACGCAAACCTGATTGCAATAGTCTCTCTTCTGCTTTTGTGTTCTTGAATGTAGCTATGACTCACTGAGTTCAATAAATGTTAACAAAATAGATGCAGTATGGATTACTTACTAGGGTATGTTGGTCCTACCAGTAAATGTCTCCCAATACCCATTATATCTCAATGTCTCCAAGCCACCATTACTTACACCCTCTGAGGGAGAGATGGGGGCTCATTCCTTTCTTCATCACCACTGACAGAATGTTGATGAGACCAACATTCTGTGGGATTTAGATATTGCTACAGTATCTATGTGTTAATGAATTCAAATGCATGCTATGCTTGTATTACAGCAACTCATGGCACCCTTCCCCACCCATTGGCTCCTACATTCATTCCTTCCACCCCTTCCACATTGTGTTCTAAGTCTTGATATGTGTCTCATTTAGCTCTGAGCACTCTAGAGTCTCTTATTCTCAGCATTTTGATAGAATTTGTGTATCCTACATAGTCACTATCATATGCAAAGAGAAGCTTCTCTGAACAAAGGTGAGAATAGTATTAATCCATGGGCATATCCATACCTATTAGTGGGACAAGTTGATGGGCACACAACATAGTCATTTAGCTAAATGACAGTTGTAGCTTCCTTCTTAGGGCCTATGACTTGCATAGCCATGGAATTTTGAACATGTTTTCCATATAAGACATGAATTATTTCACATGGGGCAGGCCTCCAGTCCAAACAGAGAGTAGGATTTTAGTCCCATGAAAGTTATGCCACTATTATACGAGTAGATACATCCTTCCTGGCTAAGGAGTTCTGAAGCTCATTCTAGTCCATGGCTGGGTAAGACTGCTTGATGACTTTTCTTCCCCAATAGATTCACAACACCTTCCAGCATTATTATAGCTATGCATCAGGATAGAAACTTCCAGATTGATTTCTCAGCTAAAAGAAGTGTTATCTTCAGGAAGAGTGTCTTACCATCATTTCTGGTAAAAGATCCAAGAGCATTTTAAATGGCCACTATTGTCTGGGGGAGGGGACGGAGGTCTCCCTGACCAAAAAACACAAAGGGAGATATCCTACCCCTAGAGCTGGTACTTTGTTATGATAACCTACGACTCCTGAAAGCAGCATTATCTACCCATCTAGGGGAGATATATATATATATCCCATCTCTCTTTTTTTTAAGTTATTTTTAATTAGTTAAGAAATGAATATGCTTACAGAATAAAGCTCTTTCGTATACCTTTACTTTTGGTTATTCTCATCTCACCCTTTTATCAATCTTCCAGCTCATTCACACAAAAGCCACTCAATCCATGGTATTTTGAATGCATCCCCACACACACAAAATATTCAGTGTTTTATTAGTTTATAGTCTGGATCTGAAGCGACCTGACTGAAGGAGATGTCACTGGGCAGATCTTAGGGTCTAATCCTAATGTGGTGGTGGATTTGCAATTCCAGTGTAAAGATATGCAAAGTGCCTGGAGTTCTTGAAGTGTGCTCTAGGCTTGTGGCCTCTCTCTCTCTCTCTCTCTCTCTCTCTCTCTCTCTCTCTCTCTCTCTCTCTCTCTCTCCTTGGACCTGCAAAAGCAGGCCAGCTTCTTCTGCCACTATGGATCATTCCCTGGGTCTGTAAGCTTCAATAAATCCCTTCCTCCATAACTGTGTCTGGTCTGGAAGTTCATCTCAGCCACCTGAAGCTGTCTAGTCCACATCCCCGGTATTCTGCTCCTCCACTTTCATATCCCATGTGCTCTGCGATTTCTTCCCATAGCCTTTCCTATCTCCCACAGCATAGCACCTTTCTTGCTTTCTTGCTAGACCCTCATTCCAATGTACATACACATCTAAAAATTGGTTAGAGAATTGATATATGAGAGAGAATATGTGGCACTTTTCTTAGAGCCTAGGCAACATCACTTAGCATAATGTTTTCCAGACCCATCTATTCCCTGTACATTTTATAACTTAATCTATCTCCATAGTTTTTATCCATATCTACAATGAATAAAGTTTCCTCTTTTCCCACAATCTCACCAGCATTTCTTGTTGCTCTCTTGATGCTAGCCATTCTGATCTAAGTGAGATGGAGTATCAAAATAGTTTTAATTTGCATTAACATGATGGCTAGGAATGTCGAACACTTTGAAAATATTTATTAAACATCTGTATTTCTTCTTTTGAGAACTTTGTGTTTCACCCCCATAGCACAATTTTGAGTGGGCTGATGATGCTTTTGTTAAGTATTTTTGTTCTTTGTATATAGTGCATATTAATCTTTTATCAGTTATGTAGCTGGCTAAGATTTTTGACCATTCTGGAGGTTGCCCCTTGACTCTGTTGATAATTTCCTTTGCTTTACAATAGATTTCAGTTTATTTCCTGCACTAGTAAGTCTTGTTCAGAAAGTTTTTCTTCATGACTATATTTTGTATGGTAAACCTACTTTTCCCTGTAGCTCTTTAAGAAATTCATTTCTTACAATGAGTCCTCGATCTATTTGATTTTTTTTTACTTCAAGATGAGAGATAAAGATCTAGTTTCATTATTCCACAAGTATATATGCATTTTTAGCATTATGTGCTGAAGATGCTATCTTTTCTCTAATGTGTGCGCTTGACATCTTTATCCTAAGTCAAGTCTTAATATATGGATTTTCTATTCTATCCCATTGAACTATGTGTTTGTTTTTGTGCCAGCACCATGCTGAATTTATTGCTATGACTTTGTGCCATAACTTGAAATCAAGTATAGTGATAGCTATAGCACTATCATTTTTCTTAAACATACATAGCATGGCTACCTGGAGTTCTTTGAGCATCTGTGTGATTTGCAGAGTTATTTTTCTATATACATGAAGAATGGCAGTGGAACTGTGACTTAAAGTGCATTGAATCTATAGACTGTTTTGGTGGGACAGCCATTTTAACAATATTAATTCTTCCAAACAATGAGCATGGGAGGTCTTTCTTTAAAAAAAAAAAAAAAAAAAACATTTATTTTTATTTATTTATTTGACAGAGAAAGAGGGAGAGGGAGAGAGAGAGTCAGAGAGAGAGAGGGGGGGGTTAGGGAGGGAGAGAATGGGTGTTCCAGGTCCTCCAGCCACTGTAAATAAACTCCAGACATGTTTGCCCCCTTGTGCAGCTGGCTAACATGGGTCCTGGGGAATCAAATTGGGTCCTTTGGCTTTGCAGACAAAAGCCTTAACCCCACATCCCTGACTAGAATGTGTTGTTTGAGACCACTGGTGCTTAGACTTCATGGTTTTTCTGTCACTCTGTAAAATGATAGAGGACAATGCTCATCCAAGTTTATAGCCTTTATATGGGGCACAGTTCCTTCTGCGAAGATGACGTCCTCCTGGAGGACCCAATGTCAAAGTGAAGGAGGAAGTCAGGATGAGGGAGTAGATGCTCTCTGTCTGACCTAATTGCTTGAAAGGGTCACTTTGCAGTAAAAACCCGCACATGTGGCACATCATTTATCTTTGTTAATATGGAAGAGTACCCAAAATCCTCTTGAGTTTCCATGCCAAGTATGGCTTTCAGTTAATACTGAGACCTTAAAACCCATATTTTGCCTTTCTTGTTTTAGTGCCAATCTCTCCAGTTCAACCCAATGCTACATTTAATTGGGGTACTTGTATACTGATTTTAGAGGAGATATTTCATATGAGCATTCTAAGTGGTCAAGAAACCTGTGACTTGGTCTGGCATCTTTAATACTTATGATTCCAGGGCAGGTCTGGCTTCCTAAGTGTGCACAGTTCCACAGAATTCCATACTGAAAAGGATGGCACTACCCTTGGGATTTAATATTATGGAATTACTGAGAGAAGTAGAGCCAAGGAAAGGCATCCATGTGGTTAGAAACCCCACGTGGAGAGCCTGGAGAAAAAAGCTGGAAAAAAAAGAGACAAGGAAAATTCAAGGAGCTGCTGCCATGTGGGAAGCTGGAGGACATAAATAACCCATGTGGAGAGTAAGGGCTAGGGGTTCCCTCCCCGCTGGGCCTGGGCCAAACCAGTTCAGCCAATGGAAAAACCCACTAACTGTAGTAAGTTCCCAAGTGATCAGAAATCCTGCTCTCCACTTGCAAATGTATTTATAACCTTATGGTGTTCGCCTGTTTTATTTTTATTTTTTTTATTTTTTGCTCAGGCGAACCAGAGGGACAGCTGGTTGGTTAGGGCAAGGGGGTGTCTCAGTAAGAGGTTTTCCCTGGCACCAAGTTCTGGGGACTGAATTTGATCAACCAAAATGTTTAAACCTTATGAAAGACCTCCCTCCCAAGAGGAGTCCTGGTTGCTTGTGGAAAAACTAGTCTATGGGAAGTAGGCAAGAGATAGAAGTCAGATCATCTTGAATATCTAGCAAGTGCAAACTTTCCTGCCCTTTTTACTTTCAGGGTTCCAGTCGCCCTAATTCTACACCCCCTCATTTCCCTCTCTCATGAGAAGACATTCTAAATACTATTAGAGAACAAGGGGTGATAATGGCAGATCATGAACTATTTCCTGCTAAATGGGGCATGAAGTTGTTTGTGGCAGTTAGAAAGTCTCTCCCAGAGAGGGTAACTATTCTAAAGGACCCTGAAGGTGTATTGATGGAGAGCAGGAAGATAGTGTGAGAAGAGAATATTGTGGAGAAAGAATAAAATTATGGAGTTAACAAGCAGTGAACACACAGTAAACTGGTCACCTTAACGGTTGTCCTTTTTCTGGACTTGTGGGCCTTGGGTAGATGGAGTTGGATTGTCTCAGTACCATCTGAACATGAGCTGGCTGAGATTTTCTTCCATAATAGTTCATTGAATGGGGCAGTAGTGTCTGACATGGTCTGAATCTATTTCAGAATGGTTTGTTAAACAAATAATCTATTAGCAGAGTTATCAGGAACATAGCTTTGATACCATATTTTATATAATGGCCTTGTAAAGTGTACCTTTTAAAATTTGTCCTGGGGAACTTCCGGTTAAGATGGCAGCGTAGGTACCATGCCAAAGCAGCCTAGGGGGGAAAAAGACCAAAAAAACTCAGCAAAATACACACTTTTACTAAAAAGTGAGGTGTATAGGAAATTGAGGCGGCAGCGGAGAAGTAGAAGAGTTATAGAGCATCCAGAGCCTGCACAGGCGGGAAAAGCAGCTCCGGCAGCTCGGCCAACCGCCGGCGCAGAAGAAAGCTGCCAGACTCTCGGCTCGAGCCGCAGGAAAAGCCAGGTGCGGGATTTTCCCCTCACACTGCCCGCGCTCTCCGCAACTCGGGAAACGTGAGGGGAGAGCGGCAGCGAGCAGCGGAAGAGAAGACCTCGAGGTAGAAGAACACGTGGAGCAGTGAGACAAACAGAGCAGCCACGGCTCCCTCCCCTCCCCCAACGCCTGAACCCAGCTCCAGCGAACACAGCAGCGGCCCGGGACCCGGCCACGCCAACTTGGGCTGACAGCGGGACCCAAGCAGGAGCAGAGTTCGGCAGCAACATCAGCGGCTCCAGCACCGGTACCAGCGGCCCCAGCAGCAGCGGACCCAGGAGTGGCAGCAGCGGCAGATCCCGCAGCAGCGGCTTCAGGGGGAGCACTGGCGGTGGACACGGCAGCAGCAGCTTCAGCAGCGGTGGTGGCTCCGGAGGTGGCAGCTACGGCAGCAGCAGAGGCAGAAGCAGCAGCTCGGTTTGCCCCATAGGAAAAGCAAGTGCCCAGCTCCAGAAATCAGAACAGAAGCCCGACGACCCAGGCAGCAACTTGACTGAGACCAAAATCACCCAAGGTAACTGGGATTGCACCAGGGAAGGGTCTCACTTGGTCACAAGCTGACTTGGATCCCTCAACAGACCAGAAATCTAAACCTCTTTGTTGATAGAGTATCTGGTCATTATAATAACTACTCTTGCATACATACTCGGGGCTGTTTTTGATTGAATGTGTACAGTGTTTAGTTAAATTTTAGAATCTACCTGTATTTTATTCCACTCAGCCTGCTTGAATACTCCTATAGCAGGGAAACTCAATCCCTAAGAACATCTTTGTAGATACTCTGAGAGTCTTAAGAGCCACACCTAATACCTTAAGGTCCTACCCTGAAAATATATTAGATCAAATCAATTGATACAGCTAAGAATACACAGATAGCTAGAAAATCCAAGCATTAACTTAATCCAAGATGCAAAAATATATACATTATAACACAAGAAATACTAAAAAGCAAGATGATATAAATCCACCTAAAAGTATTAATGCATCAGAAATGTCCTCCAAGGAGAAAGAGTTAGAGGAAATGCCTGAGAAAGAGTTCAAAAGAATAATTATAAATATGTTCAAAGAGGTCAAAGAACACATGAAAACAATCAAAGAAAAAATCAAAGAGGAAATCAAAGGAATCAAAGAAGAGGCAGGACACCAATTTAATGAAATAAAGAAGGCAATACAAGACATAAATAGGGAAATAGAAATAATAAAGAAAAACCAGTCAGAATTACTAGCAATGAAGAACACAGTTAATGAAATAAAAAACTCTGTAGAAAATCTCACCAGTAGGATGGATGAGGGAGAGGACAGAATATCTAAGCTAGAAGACCAGGTGGCAGACCTAATGCAGTCCAACAAAGAGAAAGACAAACTTATAGAAAAGTATGAGTGGGAATTTCAAGAAATTCGGGACACTATGAAAAGATCCAATATAAGAATTCAGGGCATAGTAGAAGGAGAAGAACTCCACTCCAGAGGCATAGTAGGCATCTTCAACAAAATCATAGAGGAAAATTTCCCCCAAATTGGGAAAGAGGTGCCAATACAGATACAGGAAGCCTTTAGAACCCCAGCCAGACAAAACCCAGAAAGAACCTCCCCTCGCCATATTATAATCAAACTTCCAAATACACACACCAAAGAAAAAATATTGAAAGCAGTTAGAGAGAAAAATCAAGTTACCTACAAAAGCAAGCCCATCAGGATTACAGCAGATTATTCAACACAAACTTTTAAAGCCAGAAGGGCTTGGAGTGATATATTCCAAGTTCTGAAAGATAACAACTGTCAACCAAGGTTACTTTATCCTGCAAAGTTATACATTCAAATAGATGGAGAAATAAAGACATTCCATGACAAAAGCAGGTTAAAGGAGTATTTGAAAACAAAACCAGCTCTACAGAAAATACTTGATAGAATCCTCCATGCTGAACAAAAGGAAAAGCACACATATAAGGAACCTAGAAAAAACAAGCTATACTCAAATACCAGTTAACAGAAGAGAGCACAGGTAGAATCAGTAACACACACACACACACACAAATGGCAAACATAAATACACACCTTTCAATAATATCTCTTAATATCAACGGTCTCAATGCCCCAGCGAAAAGACATAGATTTGCAGACTGGGTTAAAAAGCAGGATCCTACAATTTGTTGTCTCCAAGAAACTCACCTTTCTACAAAGGATAGACATTATCTTAGGGTGAAAGGTTGGAAGACGGTGTTTCAAGCAAATGGGCCTAGAAAACAAGCAGGGGTTGCTATCCTAATATCAGACAGGGTAGACTTTAGTCCGACGTTAGTCAAGAAAGATAAGGAAGGTCACTTTATATTGATTAAGGGCACACTCCAACAGGAGGACATTACAATCCTAAACATATATGCACCTAACATGGGGGCTCCCAAATTCGTCAAACAAACACTATTAGAACTAAGGTCACAGATAACACCAAACACAGTGGTGGTGGGTGACTTTAACACCCCACTCTCATCAATTGACAGGTCATCCAGGGAAAGAATAAACAGAGAGGCATCTGGACTAAATGAGGTCATAGAAGGAATGGACCTAACAGATATATACAGGACATTTCATCCAAAGGCTGCAGAATATACATTCTTTTCAGCAGCACATGGAACATTCTCTAAAATAGACCATATATTAGGACACAAAGCAAATCTTAACAAATTCAGGAAAATTGAAATAATTCCTTGCATTCTATCTGACCACAATGGAATTAAACTACAAATCAGTAGCAAGAAAGGCTATAGAGCATACACAAAATCATGGAAACTAAACAATACACTACTAAATGATGAGTGGGTCAATGAAGAAATCAAAAAGGAAATCAAAAAATTTATAGGGTCAAATGATAATGAGAACACAACATACCAAAATCTCTGAGACACAATGAGGCAGTTCTAAGAGGTAAATTTATAGCCTTAAGTGCCTATATTAAGAAATTAGAAAGGTCACAAGTAAACGACCTAATGCTTCTCCTTAAAGCCTTGGAAAAAGAAGAACAAGGCAAACCAAAAATTAGTAGACGGGAAGAAATAATAAAGATTAGCGCAGAAATTAATGAAATAGAAACAAAAAGAACAATCCAAAGAATTAATGAAACAAAGAGTTGGTTCTTTGAAAGGATAAACAAGATTGATAAACCCTTAGCAAATCTGACCAAAAGAAAGAGAGAAGAGACACAAATTAATAAAATCAGAGATGAACAAGGTAACATCACAACAGATTCCAGAGAAATTCAAAAAATCATAGGGACATACTACAAAAGCATATACTCCACAAAGTATGAAAATCTGAAAGAAATGGATGATTTCCTTGATCTATATGACCTACCTAAATTAAATCAAAATGAGATTAATCACTTAAATAGACCTATAACAAACATGGAGATCCGAACAGTTATCAATAATCTCCCAACTAAAAAAAGCCCAGGCCCGGATGGATTCACTGCTGAATTTTACCAGACTTTTAAGGAAGAGCTAACACCATTGCTTCTTAAGCTTTTCCAGGAAATAGAAAAAGAAGGAATTCTACCAAACTCCTTCTATGAGGCCAGCATCACCCTGATACCAAAACCAGGCAAAGATAGAACAAAAAAAGAAAATTACAGACCAATCTCCCTCATGAACATAGATGCAAAAATTCTCAACAAAATATTGGCAAACAGAATACAAGAGTATATCAAAAAGATCATTCACCCTGACCAAGTAGGCTTTATCCCAGAGATGCAGGGATGGTTCAACATACGCAAATCTATAAATGTAATACATTACATAAACGGGTTGAAGGACAAAAATCACATGATCATCTCATTAGATGCAGAAAAAGCATTTGACAAAATCCAACATCCCTTCATGATTAAAGTCCTACAGAGACTGGGAATAGAAGGAACATATCTCAATATAATAAAGGCTATTTATGACAAGCCTACAGCCAACATATTACTAAATGGGGAAAAACTGGAAGCTTTTCCACTAAAATCAGGAACAAGACAAGGGTGTCCACTGTCCCCACTTCTATTTAATATAGTTTTGGAAGTCTTAGCCATAGCAATAAGGCAAGAGACACACATAAAAGGGATACAAATTGGAAAGGAAGAAATCAAGTTATCATTATTTGCAGATGACATGATTCTATACATAAAGGACCCTAAAGACTCTACTAGCAAGCTGTTAGAGCTGATCAAAACCTACAGCAATGTAGCAGGATACAAAATAAATACACAGAAATCAGTAGCCTTCATATATGCTAACAACAAACACACAGAGGATGAAATCAGAGAATCACTCCCATTCCAATTGCATCAAAAAAAAAAAATACCTTGGAATAAACCTAACCAAGGAAGTAAAGAATCTATACAATGAGAATTTTAAAACACTCAAGTGAGAAATTGCAGAAGACACTAGAAAGTGGAGAAACATCCCTTGTTCCTGGATTGGAAGAATCAATATCGTGAAAATGGCAATCTTACCTAAAGCAATCTATACATTTAATGCAATCCCTATCAAAATTCCAAAGGCTTTCTTCATGGAAATAGAAAAAACAATCCAAAAATTCATTTGGAATCACAAAAAACCTCGAATATGTAAAATAATACTGAGCAACAAAAAAGAGGCTGGTGGTATCACCATACCTGATTTTAACCTATTCTACAGAGCCATAGTAACAAAAACAGCATGGTACTGGCACAAAAACAGACATGTAGATCAGTGGAACAGAATAGAGGACCCAGATGTAAGCCCAAGTAGCTATAGCCACCTGATATTCGATAAAAATGCCAAAAATACTCATTGGAGAAGAGACAGCCTCTTCAGCAAATGGTGTTTTGAAAACTGGATAAATATCTGCAGAAGGATGAAAATAGATTCTTCTCTCTCGCCATGCACAAGAATTAAGTCCAAATGGATTAAAGACTTTAACATCAGACCGGAAACTTTGAAACTGCTAGAGGAAAAAGTAGGGTAAACCCTTCAACATATTGGTCTTGGCAAGACTTTCTGAATACAACCCCAATTGCTCAGGCAATAAAACCACAGATTAACCACTGGGACCTAATGAAATTACAAAGATTTTGCACCGCAAAGGACACAGTAAAAAAAGCAAAGAGGCAACCTACAGAATGGGAACAAATCTTCGCCAGCTATATATCTGATAGAGGATTAATATCTAGGATATACAAAGAACTCAAAAAGTTAACTAATAAGGAATCAAATAAGCCAATCAAAAAATGGGCTATGGAGCTAAATAGAGAGTTCTCAAAGGAAGAAATACGAATGGCATATAAGCATCTAAAAAAATGTTCTACGTCACTAGTCATCAGGGAAATGCAGATTAAAACTACATTGAGATTCCATCTCACTCCTGTCAGATTGGCCACCATCATGAAAACAAATGATCATAAATGTTGGCGGGGATGTGGAAAAAAAGGAACCCTTCTGCACTGCTGGTGGGAATGCAATCTGGTCCAGCCATTGTGGAAAACAGTGTGGAGGTTCCTAAAACAGCTAGAGATTGATCTACCATATGACCCAGCTATAGTGTTCCTAAGCATATATCCAAAGGACTCATCTCATTTCCTTAGAAGTACATGCTCAACCATGTTTATTGCTGCTCAATTTATAATAGCTGGGAAATGGAACCAGCCTAGATGTCCCTCAACAGATGAGTGGATAATGAAGATGTGGTACATTTATACAATGGAGTTCTACTCAGCGGTAAAGAAAAATGAAGTTATGAAATTTGCAGAAAAATGGATGGACCTTGAAAGTATTATACTAATTCAGGTAACCCAGGCCCAGAAAGCCAAGCGCCACATGTTCCCTCTCATATGTGGATCCTAGCTACAGATGACTGGGCTTCTGCGTGAGAATGAAAATACTTAGTAGCAGAGGCCAGTAAGTTGAAAAGGAGACATAAAGGGTGGAGAAAAGAAGGGAGGAGGTTACTTGATAGGTTGACATTGTATATATGTAATTACAATGATTGTAATGGGGAGGTAATATGATGGAGAATGGAATTTCAAACGGGAAAGTGTGGGGGTGGGGAGGGAGGGAATTACCATGGGATATATTTTATAATCATGGAAAATGTTAATAAAAAATTTTAAAAAAAGAAAAAAAAATTTGTCCTGGGGCTATCCAGGGCCAAAGGTTGGTACCATAGAGCCACTGGGTACCATAAAAAGCTGTCAAATATATTTCTGGTCTCAGGACTTAAGGATGTCCTGGCTCAAGTTAGGAGACATTTACCATTGTTTCCAGTAAAAGGAAGTCTTCTGAATTAAGCTGCCCATGGTCAAAGTCATCCATATATATTTTCTAGATTTGAAAATAACTCTTTTGACACCTATGGTTGGTTTTCCTTATCTTTAGGTATATGCATTATAAGGTAATCTGATGAGATAAGGTAGTATGCATTGATGGCTTTGGAATTCTTAGCAAATCACTTATTGTTATTATTTTTTTAACAAGATAGAGGACTTCAGGCTAAGGTGGAAGACTAGAAACAGCTTCAATTTCCAAAGAGAGAAATTGAGGTAGAACTTCATTAAACAGAACAAAACAGAAATAGCGAGGCCTGCAGAAATCTCTGTGAGAACTTTCATTAAATCTGTCATATCTAGAGTGGGTCCTGGGCATAGAAGGAGCTCCAGGATGTAGAGGAAACAATCTAGGATTCCCCATGCCCAGGCCACTGACAGCACGGATCTAAAGCTGAGACGTCTCCAAGGATTTGTGGGAGCACACCTAAGCACAAGGCAGAGGGCTTGGAAATTTGAGAAGAAGATAATTACAGAACATGCCATCACCCTAAGTCTCAGTAGAGGCCAGGGAGAAAGTCACTCAGGAATGGTCAGACTGCAACTTAAGGACTCTCCAGTAAGGGATGGGATATATTCAATGACCGAACCCATGGACTAGCTTCAGAGAAAGGGAAGTTTTCAGTGGAACTCCACATCATGGTCTGACTGTAGAACATAAGGCTCCCCATCCCAGAGGAAGAGAATTCTTGGCCAAGGAGACAAAATCCCTGGAGCTGAGGAAATATGGTGGAGAGCAAAATATTAGGCCATTTTTGTTTTGCCCAACCTGGTATCTCTACCCAGACCTTTGTCCCTCTACTCATGCCCTGTTTTTAACACCCAATGTCATGTTAGTAGACCAGGCCAGCTTAAGTTCAACATACTCTTAAGCTTTATTGCTTCCTTTATTTTGTTTATTATTATAAAATATGTTAGGCTGTTGGTTTATTTGTTCTATGCTTTTAGGGTTCTTTTGCTGTTTTTTATTTTATTTTATTTTTTATTAGTTTTCTATTCTGCAAGTACAGGCAGTTTGGTACCATTATTAGGCTCATCCATGACCTACCTCCTCCCCAAAAGCCCCTCCTTGTTGATGTATATGGGTCGTGCATTTGTGGAGTTAGCCCACACTTATTGGTACGATAAATGTCTCTGTATATCATGACCTAACATATGGATCTGACATTCTTTCCACCCCCTCTTCCACAAAATTTCCCTGAGCCATGTTAGTCATTTTTGGTTTGCTTCAGTGATGAGGTGTTGGGGGCCTCTAAGGCTCTGGCTCTCTGATTTGGTAGGAGTTGATTTTTCTCTGTGTTGGTCTCCATTCCCCTTGTGCTGGTGTCCGGTTCATCAGGAAAACAGCACCCTTGCTTGTTTCACCAATTTTCCTTAGTTTCAGCCTTTTTGTTGTTTTTTAGAGGCAGGGTTTCACTCTAGCCCAGGCTGACCTGGAATTCACTCTGCAGTTTCAGGGTGGCCTCAAACTCACAGCGATCCTCCTACCTCTGCCTCCCAAGTGCTGGGATTAAAGGAGTGCGCCACCATGCCCAGCTGCATTTAGGGATTTTTTTTGTGTGTGCATTGTTTGTTTTGTTAAGTTTTCTGCTTTCTCTTTACTCTTCCCCTCTATAGTTTACCCCCTCAAAGAACTTGGTCTGGTCTGGTTTGCAGAGAGACTCTTGAGTTTCAGCCTCCTCAGACACAGGACTATTCCATATTATCTGATAGCACACCCTTACTTTTTCTCCTTTGTCTACTTATAGCTGACATCACCTTATCCTTCAGTGACTTTTATTTTCCCTCCTACTGTTTCTTCTCCTTCTACTCATATTACTTCCTTTACTTTCATTATATCATCTAAATACTACTTGTCCCATGGAGGTTTTCCTTCTTTCTTTCTTTATCCTCTCACACCCAGAATAACTAAAGTCTTAATACACACAAAGTTTAGAATGGGTGTAATAGGGAGACTCTACACTGGGCGAGATCACACAGGTTCAAGCTAGGTGGCCTCAACTCCTATATTCAGCTCAAGGCAATAGTGGGGATATAGGGCTGAAGAGATGACACAGTAGTTAAGTCACTTGCCTGCAAATCCAGAGGTCCCAGGTTTGATTCTCCAGGAGTCACATGAGCCAGACGTACAAGGTGCCCCATGTGTCTGGAGTATGTTTTTAGTGCCTGCAGACCTTGGTGTGTCCATTCTCTCTTTTAAATTAATAAGAAAAAAATTTTTAAATCTGTAGATACAAGGCATCCTCGGTGGTTCAATTATCACACAAACACCTACAGGAAGGATTCTGCAGCCCTGTACCTCATAAGTAGAATTCCCATGGGAATTGCATATGATTTGGGTATTAAAACATTTCCTACACACCAGCTAACAAGCCGGACTAGTGACAGAAGTGCAGGTGGTGAGTGTGCAGTGGGACTGACACACTTCTGGGTGACTGAAAATGTGTATGCATAGTCTACTTTGAGGAGTGGGATGTTCGAATACTGTAAAGTATACACAGCCCTCTCCTATGAACTCTGCCTTTCAGATGTGATGAAGATAGTCAGTGATGGCAATTACCAGCTAAGCCCTGTGTGCTTACTGAGGCATCAGAATATATAATGTGTTTGTGTTATTTTTGTTACTGAGCACTTTACTGTATAAACATATTGAACATTGGCCATATTCCTATTGGGTAATAAATTACCTTTCTCCTACACAATACCACAAAGGGCTCTCCTTGGTGGGGTTAAAAGTATTCATTGTGGGGTCATAAAAGTACCATTCCATCTTGTGGCGGCGACAATGCCTCAGAATGCTCTTATATTTTCCCTGCTCTTCTGCTGTCTCTTCATCAATGTTCCCTGGGTCTTGGTGGATGTGCTATAAGCAATGTCAGCAGCCTTGATTTTCTGCTGTGCTGAATATTAAGGCTTATTTACCATTCTGTCCCTGGAAGATTTAATCTATTTTATTTTATTTTATTTTTGAGACAAGGAAGGCCTCGCCATGTAGCCTGGAGCCCATGATTCTGAATTTGCTTCCAGAGTGATGGGATTGTAGCTGTACATCACATCTCCTGGATAAGACATGTTTTTGACCCTTTCCGGTCCCACTTTGGAGCTAGCACTTCCTCCTGCCAGGCCTCGAGCTACAGGTGTGCCAGCTTACTTCCCTTTCCAAAGCTACCTGGGGCTGTCTTACCCTGTCTGTACCCTTCTACCTCCGTTCCCTTGCATATAACCTCATATTCTTATTTCTCCATGTCCTATCTTGCCTCTGTCTCCTACGTTTTCCTCCCTACATCTTTCTACTCTCCCTCTTCTCCCTTGCATATTGATCCCCTTTCAGCCTATTTTCTCTTGCCTACTACTTCTCTCCCACTTCCTCCTCAGAGCTCAGTCTGAGATACATGTCCTTTCTCAGAGGTTACTGGTGTTTACCTCCTCTTGGAGTGGAACTCTCAGCTTAGCTCTCCATCCCTAGTTCCCTGAGCCAGAGAACTCTCAAGGAAGGAGAACTGACCTTCCTTGCTGTTTCTTCAAGCAGACCCTGTGTTGAAGACAAAACTCAAAAGCCATCCTGTGAAACCATGCTTGGATTAGCAAAGACATAAAGAAGGAACCACAGCCACATCCAGCCAAGATCTGAAGCTCAGAGTGGGAGAGAAGGTCTCCTTCATCTATGGCCTAATTATGGGAGGAGAGATGGTCTGGAGGCAGAGACACAAAGCACAGTGTGGCTGTTTTGGAAACAAGGACTGGCTCACACCAAGTCTGCAGACAGGACTTTGTTCAATACATTCATATCTCTGGCTCTCTCAGTTGGACTGCTTCTTCCCCTTTTCTCCAGTCTCCAACTGAGGCATGCTGGTCCTTCCTGCTTATGAACCAGCCCTTCTATAATGTTCAATGGGCCTTGGAGGGTGTGTTATAAGACTCTTTTAGTGTTGAGCTCTCTGCATCCTCAATTTTCTGCTTTGATGAGTTTTGAGTCACCTCAGCATCTACCACCATCTCCCTAGATAACAATGTCTGTTTTGAAAGTATATTTCTAAATAATTTGGAAGCCCAAATGGAATCTAGGATACAGTGTTCTCCCTAGCTCTATTCCTACATGATCAAGCAACATGAAGTCCCCTCCACCCTTCAACAACAACAACAGAAGTCAGCCCTCATTCTATCTTCCTGACCAATGCTACTGATGGTTACTACAACTTATAAACACACTATTCCATGTCAGCTCTGCAGGGCCCTCAGTGTAACATAAGGATCATAAGAGTATAGCTGGAAGGAAGCATGATCAATGTGCAATATGCTCATGCAAAAAAGACACAGCCTGACATGGGAGCAGCAAAGAGCTGCTGTGAGCTTCCTGCCTTCAGATCTGTGACAGCAGGGCCTGTTCTGTAGTGAGGACCTACCTCATCTATCCAGCTGGACTGCCAGTTCTGTTGGGAGGCATTCCTGATAGCGCATGGAAATCGAGTGGAATAGGTGTCTTCACAAGAGCCAGGGAGGAAACAGAAGTTGCAGGGACAGGATGGGTGATGGTGCCATGTGAGGCAGAAGAAGAAAGGAAGTATAATACTCGACAGAACTGGTACAGAGGGACACTGCAAGTCCACTGGTGAAATGGGACTTGCTGTGAGGTGCATAAAGCCAGAGGTGAATCTTATGAAGACCATTGCTGGGGAATATGGTCTTATAAATGAGGAACATGAGCAGTGGGGAAAGAGGTGCCTCTCACTCTATCTGCATGCAGCCTGTAAGTTTAAGCTTCCTGTGGTTCTAAACACTTGCTGGAAATATGAGTGGCAGGCAGGACCACTGTATGCCAGTGTCCACAGTAGAACTGGCTATGCTAAAGTACAAGAAACCTACCTAGACCTTCACAATGTCCTCTATAACCATACTGAAGATTTATGAAGAAGTTTTGAAACATACTCTTGACCTGAACTAGAAAACATATCAACTTGGACCCTGGAGCTTACCTTGGAAAAGCTTCCTTCTTACCTTCCCTTCTGTTCCTCTAGGCTGCTTCTCTTGCCACACTTTCTCCCTCTGTCTGCTACATACCAGGCTCACTGCTTAGCAAATCAGGAGACTTTGGTTATTAGTAGAAGGAACCATGCCTACATTAGGACTCTCAGAGGCTCATTAGAATGTCATTGCAGAGAGAGCATACTCCTTGTATGATGCAGTTAAAGAACTCAGTAGCATAAGAAAATGACCCCTAGTCATGCTGGGTAGACACTCTTGCCACTCTTCTGACTTCCAACATGATCTGTTTGATAGGACTTCATCAGATATTTGAGAACCTCTGGGGACATCTGAGCAGAATGAGGACAGGGCTATAGGACCTTTCATCCTACAGATCTCTTTGGAAATGCCCATGAGGTTATCATAGGCTAAGGAAGACAGACGTTTACATTTCTGGGTGGAAGGTAGCTTAGTGCCTGGCCCCATCAGAAGCAGCTTAAATCATCTGTTGCTATTGGGAGATAACCAGATAAGTCTCTGAAGTAACATTTCCCTTATGCTAATTGATTCAGCAACACAGTCCTACCCATTTTTCTAATTAGATGTGCACAACTCATTGGCAAGCAAGAAGGCTAGAGCGTAATATCTGGAACCATCCTTGAGGATAATGATATCATTAAGAGATTTTTAAGAAAAGAACCTGTGACAATTTTATGTATGAATATGAGAAATTATTAACATGTATTTTTAATAATTTTAATATGCAAAAATATGTGGGAATGGGCATAAAAGACAATCATAGAAGGATAAAGACTTTCAGGCTTCCCTCATGTGCAGGTGGTGTTTCCTGTCACTTGGTAACATCAGGCATCCCTTCATAAATCCGTGGAATATATTACAAACCCCTTTCACTGGAATCCATATGTAGAAGCAGCAGCTGACATGAAGTCATCCCCTCATGCACCGGGTTGATGTAGCTGTAAGCACAGGGCACACAACAAACAGAGTTCTTGCATGGCATGGCCACTGCACCACACAATGGCACCAGAAGCCTAGCTCAGAGACCTGTGGGTCTCCCTTGCAAAATCAGAGACAAAAGAAAGACTTTCTTAATAACTCTGTAATGTAAATAACATGTTAGAGACTATGGTGAGCCTGTTGGGCAATAGGTCCCCATTTGATTCCCATCTGTTTATGTGAAACTGCCCTTTCTCCAAAGCCACCAGCTTGGTCTTCCTCTCGCCTCTCCTACTCCCAACATCTAGTAACTAATAACTACTCTACATTTCTCATTCGATTTTTTCTCTTAGATTCCAACTGAGATTTATGGCATTCTCTTTGTGAAGTTAGGGATGTGTGAATTGACCTGTCTTTGTCATCCTGCAGTGTGTAGATGTATCCACACACCACGTTCCACCCCACTCTTGTGCAGTTAGGATCCGGGAATGAAAAGCAAGTGTGTCACCTACTTAGTTCTTCATTTGCTTCGTCTTCTAGGAGCAACTGGACTGGGAGCCAGCGGAGCTGTGGTATTGGGCTGGAAGCAACCTAATCCCCGAAAGAAGTTAACACATCTCCTAGGCGCTCGCCTCCATCTCCGGAAACTTTCAAGGACCCCCTGCTGTCTGTGGCGGGGTTGCTCTGCCTCTGAGGATCCCAGGGAGTCTTCTCTGGGCTTGGCCTTCAGTCTAGTGGCTCTGGAGGCACCCCTCTGGGGGGCCACGCTGGCAGTGCGCATCTTCAGGGAAAAGAAGGGAATGCTGAAGCGAGCTGCCTTCAGAGAATGTGTCTGCTCCTGGCTGTAGACTGGAATGGCCGGCAAGGTGGCTCTCCTGGTGTTCTTGGGCTCAGCTTGCTGATCACTATGAGGCAACAGCAGAGAGCAAACGCCAGGGTCGCCTACTCTCAGTTTTCGGGGGAGAGGAAAGGTAGCACAGGGAGCGGACTGCGGCAAAGTTTTGGCGTCTGCGGGTTCAAACCGCCTGTGGACTTCTTGCTCCCGGGCCTGGCACTGTAGGATCAGGTACGTGGCCATGGCGCTGTTAAAAGCGTTCTTTATCAGGGAGCGGTGGGTGTGGAGCGGGTTGTAGCCCATTTTGCTCATCCTCTGCAGTATTCTGAAGTTGAGCTTCTTGTCCCCGGGAGCGCTGGGCCGGGGCGCCTGGGCCCCCGAGCAGCGGCTGATCCAGGGGTGCCGCAGGATGTCGTCCAGGGCGGGCCTCTCGGCCGGGTCCACGCGCAGCAGCTGGCGCAGGATGTTCTCCAGGTCCACAGGGAGGTGGGGCGGCAAGGTGTACCTGCCCGCCACGATCTTCTTCTGCAGACTCTGCAGGCTGTGGGCCTCGAAGGGCTGGCTGCCGGTGACCATGAAGAACAGGATGACGCCAAGGCTCCAGATGTCGGCCTTGGGCCCGTCGTAGCGGCGGCGCAGGAAGAGCTCGGGCGCGCGGTAGTCCGCGGTGCACCAGCCGGCCGCCACCTTCTGTCCCGCGGCAAAACGCGAGCCCACGCCGAAGTCGGACAGCTTGACGTTGCCGCGCGTGTCCAGCAGGATGTTGCCGGGCTGCAGGTCGCCGTGCACCACGCCGCTCGCGTGGCAGTGCCGCAGGCCCCGCGCGATCTGCACGAAGAGGGCGCAGGCCTCCCGCTCGCCCAGGCGCCCGGCCTTCTCCAGGTGCTTCAGCAGCTCCCCGCCGCCCGCCAGCTCCATGACGAGGTACACGCAGGAGCGCGTCTGGACCACCTCGTAGAGCTTGATCACGTTCGGGTGGTCCAGGCTCTTCAGGATGTCCACCTCGGTGGAGATGAAGCGCTGCGACCAGCTCCCCGCCCTCCGCACGGCCTTCACCGCCACCTTCGTGCCCGTGGCGCGGTGGCGGGCCAGCCTGACCTCTGCGCGGCCGCCCTGGGAGAGGACGCCCAGCAGCTCGTAGTGCGCTCTCAGGGCTGCTCGCTCGCGGCTGCTCTCCTCGTGGCTCTCGTACCAGCGCCGCAGCGCCTTACTCGGCCTCGTGCCCATCGCAGGGATCCGGCAATGCGCCCCTGGCAGCGCGCTGGGCGCAGTCAGCTCCGGAGGGCGCGTGGGCAGAGCCTTCTGCACCTGTCACCGTGGCTGCAGGTGAGGTCACAGAAGGGCGCGCACCAGTCACGGCGGGGCACGACTGTGAATGTTCATCGCAAGTTGTGATCTCCAGGACAGTTTCTACCCTCATTAATGATGATCATCAAACTGAATACAAGCAGTTGGCCTCCAAAGGTTTTCTTTCAGCTGATCATTTAGACTTCATGTTTACCTGTTTATAATTTCAGCTCCTGTGTGACCTTTTGTTTCTAAGTCTGCAAGTCTATACTAGATCTTTACTCTCTAAGGAGCTCATTCTATCCACTATCAAGCTATCCAATTCCTCCCTTAAATACAAAAGATGGGTGTGAAAAGGCAGTCAGCACCTAACCCCATGCTCTCTCTTCTCTAACACCACTTTGAGCACACTACTCACGTCCATGAGCTAAAAGAGCATGTTCGTTCTCCTTCACCCATACTATCCTCAATTGAAGGCAGCGTGTTGGTTTATTGAAAGTAATGAAACACAAAACCATCTGACAATTATTTGACAGCCAAATAAAATGTCTTCACCAGAGTTGGAAATGGAGTCATTTTCAGTATCTCAGCCCCTTTGTGCTGCTAAACGAATATGTTAGCCTGAGCTATTGTAAACAAGCGACATTTATTTCTCATTCTTCTCTAGGCTATCAAGTCCATGATCTAGGCTCCAGGAAATTTGATATGTCAAGAGGTTTCAGTGTGTTTGTAACCCAATACCTTCTTTCTGTGTTTTCACATGCTAGAAAGGGTGGCAGGTTTGAATTCGGTCCTGAAAGCCCATTTCTAAAGGCCTGAATTCAGTCTGTAGTAGAGAATCACTAATCACTTCTAAGACCTGGCCTCAGTGCTGTTTCTCTGAGGTTGGAGTTGAGTGTTTCTAAGTAAACCAAACAAGAAAGAGATAGCTCTTTGTTGGAGGATTTGTGCTTTGTACATGTGACTTTCACTTTGATTAGGTAGAGGACTCACAGAAGGCTTGAGTGCATATCCTGGGGTCATTTCCAGTGTTTCAGTCCTTTTGTGCTGCTAACAAACATGTTAGCCAGAGTCATTTGTAAACAATGGACATTTATTTCACATTCTTTTATTAGCTGTCAAGTCCGTCATTAAGGCACTAAGGAATTTGATGTGTTCACAAGGTTCACTGGGCTTGTAACACAGTGACTTATTGCTGTCTTTACGTGCTAGAAAGGGTGGCTCGTTTGAACACTATCCTGAAAGCCCATTTCCAAATGCATGAGCACTGTCCTAAGTAGTGAGCTTCTTGAGTTCTAAGACCCGGTCTCTTAATGCTGCTTCATTAAGGTTGAAGTTTAGTATGTTTCCAAGGAAACCCTGTAAGATAGTGATAGATCTTTGCTGTAATACTAGTGCTCTGTAAATGTGACTTTCACATTGGCTAGGTAGAGGACTCTTAGAGGGCTTGAGTGCCTATCCTGTTCCCTATGTGAGGGAGAGGCTAGGGTTGCTGCAGACTTGGGGACCTTAATCAGGTCACCTAGCCCAGTGGCAGATTGAACAGGACTGTGAAGTGTCTGGATCTCTCTACTGGTAGCTTTTTATGAGGTGGAGCTTGGGACTCCTCTGGCATCCTGGACTACATTTGAAACATAATAAAGCCCACCCTAGAACCTAACCTTGACAGTAGATTCTGGTCTTCCATCATACAGCTTTGCCTTTTCCAATAAGTTGGCCACCTGCAAGGAGACTGGCTGCTGTCATGAATACAGAGTGCCGTGTGTGTGTGTGTGTGTGTGTGTGTGTGTGTGTGTGTGTGTGTGGTGTGTTTAAGAAAACTGTGAAACAAGAAAGAGGGCCCTATAATGTAACACGATGTAAAATAATGTACAACTATGTTTTAATTCTTTTAAAGATAAATTAAAAGTTCATCTCCCAAAACAGATGATTTGTTTTCTAGACAAGCGTATTTGAATTTTTAAATTTTTAAATTTAAATTTTTAAATTTACTTTTTCCATCTGACCTGGCAGAATCTCTATTGATGGAACAATCAATAAATGAACAGATTTGTAAACTTAGATAAGATGTAAGAAGAATGGGTGACAGATACGGTACTTTAATTGTAAAATGTTTCCCATAAACTAGTGGAACTCTTCTTGAAGTCTGTGGAACCTTTAGAAGGTGGAGTCTTGCTAGATAGAAAGAACATCACTGGGTGTGGGCTTTGAGATGTTATAGTCCAGTCCTGCTGGCACACTGTTCTTTCTCTTTACTTCCTCCAGGCTGATGTGAGGATGTGATGCTGGCCTCCTGCCCCTACCATGCTTGCAACTCTGGAAATGTCAGCCCAAATGAACTCTCTCCTTCCCTAAGTTGCTTCAGTTAGCTGTTTTGTCCTAGCAATAAGAAATTAACTGACACATCTTATGAAGTTTAAAAATACAGTTAGAAAAATAAAAATTTGATGCTGTGTGTCCCCCATAGGCTCATACATTTTGAATTCTTGGCTCCCCAGCTGATGGCAGTTTGGAAAGTTGTTGGGCCCTTGGGAAATGGAGCTTTGCAGGAGGAGGTGTATCACTGTGGGCTGTCTTTGAGGTACTAAAATGCAGTTCCAAACCCAGTATTCCGATGACTTTCATCCTGCTTCTGTGGAGATGTGATGTCCAGCTTTCTGTCTGATGGAGTTAATCTTTGCCCACCATGATAAAACTTACCCTCAAAACTATGTGGACCCTGGAAATAATCCCTTTCCTTCTATAAGCTCTTTCTATTTAGGTGTTTTGTCCCAGAAACTAGAAGGTAACTACTCCAGATGTTCACCCCCTTACCATTCCTAGCTTGTGCAATGAATATTACAAAAACTTAAGTAAGGGAAGTGCAGCTAAGTTCCTGCTATCACCATTAGCTATGCATTCATCATTAAGTGTATCTGAGAACCTTGTGTTTATAGAAAGGCTTTATCATTACTATAATTTATTGCAAAGATACATATACAGTTACCAGAATGGTGATATTTGCTGAAATTGTTGCCTCCACATATCCCTGTCCTACCTTATTTTATGAAAAAAAAAAAAAAGAGAGAGAGAGAGAAGCAGACTTACACAAATAAGCAAAATGTAGCTCTCCAAGAATCCATCCCACTGGAGAGGAGGAAGATCCCTTACCCTTCAATTAGTAGTCATGGGTGTGAAGAGTCATTTCATTGCATAGTCTCTCCATGTTCAGGACTTAAACTTTACATTTTCTTTCTCTGGCTTCACAGCAACATACTTCAAGTTCATTGTCTCCCTGAAGACATCATACAGTGGATGTGAGCTTGAATTGGAACAATGCCTGTTCCTGCATCAGAGTGGTTGTTTGTCATGAGTCAGAGACAGGCAGATGCTGTATCTAAAGGGAGAGTTGTTTTCATTACATAAATGTCACAAGAAAATTCTTGCTAACATGGCACCTGATCCCTACTTCCCTGAAGTGAGGCACTCCCATCTTTATTTGCAACAGTTATTTTACTGAGTCTACCAAGTCTTGTTTCTTGTTGGTTGGATTGATTTGAGATTTTTTCTTCCCCCTTTCCCTTCTATCTTTGACTTAAAAAGAAAAGGAAATGCATTTTGACTAAAAAGATTAAGTAAGTTCAGTTAATCCATTAAAAATATTTGTCAAATTTACATTTATTAATTTATTTGAGAGAAGAAACAGGGGAGAGAGAGAGAGAGAGAGAAGGAGAGAGAATGGGTATGCTAGGGCTCCAGCACCTGCAAATGGACTCCAGATACATGAGCCCCCTTGCACATCTGGCTTACGTGGGTCCTGGGAAATTGAATCTTGGTCCTTTGGCTTTTTTCAGGCAAGTGCCTTAATCGCTAAACCATCCTTCCAGCCCAGTTAACCCACTTTTAAATGGCAGCATCCTTGTTTTAAAATAGACTTAATCATTGCATGGATCCTTAGCCTCATGATCACATAGTGGAAATGATTAATAAGGCAAGGGAGTAAATGAACTATCTCATCTTGATTAGCTTTGGAACTTTTTATTTATAGTATACTTCCTTCCTTAACTATGTTTTAGTCCCTGCATATTTCTATTTCTGAAAGTACACTGTCTTATTAAAATAGAACCACCAGGTCATAAAGGACATGTGGTGCTAAGTGGTCAGCCTGGGAACCACACATTGCTGTAGTTCACATGTTCAATGTGTGAAGTTACTCCTGACAAGCCACACTGCACTATGGTTGAGTCACCTTACTAGTTTTGGCTTGCAAAGCAAGGAATAGATTCCACTCTGTGCTCCTTATCTATGTTTAGTTATTTATGACACTTGTTCAGAATTCCAAAATAGTGTCTCATCACTCAGTAAAAACTGGTTATGGTAAACAACACCAACTTTCATATGAATTCAATCTTAAATCATCAATTAGGGGTAAAAACAGACAGAAAAGTGCCTGAAGCCAACAGTATTGTATTACTGAACTCTAGGCTCTAGCACTTAAAAAAAAAAAAAAAAAAAAAAGAAAAACAACAAAAAAAACAAACAAAAAATTAAAAACAGGAAAATACCTTCTTACAACCCCCTTCCAATCCCCATTCTACTCTTTTTGCTTTCTCCCATACTTGGCACCTGATTTCCTCCAGATATTTCTTCTACTCCTTTGTTCCCTCCTTAAACTTAAGATCAAGGCATCTGTGAATAACACTGTCTGCCTCAGGGAGACCCTGTTGCTTAGAAAGAACATAACAGAATCCAAAGATGTGGTAACAATCTCAGCTCTACCAAATGGATTGACCTTGAAACCCTTATGAGCTTGCTCTATGAACCCTACAATAAGCAGAGAGTAACCTACCATTCAAGAAGGCAGTGAGAAAAATATAAACACTCAGGATACAACAGGTATAAAGTAAATCTGTTAACTTTTCCTATAATGAAGCACTAGTGTCCAAGAGAAACCAATGAGAAGAGGGCCATTAAAAGAGAGCAATCAATTCTTCATCAAAAGCATATTGGTCATAAATACCTTGGTTTTTCCTCCTAACTCTGACATTGATTTCTTATTCCTGACCAAGAAATTTCTGTGTTCAGGGAGTGATAAGTTCCATTCTGGGTTGTGAGGTCTCTCAAAGATAGAACAAGAAATTATTCCATTATTTTAGCAGGAACATTAGAGAATCTTTCAAATTATAGCTAACTGCAAAATGTTTATGGATGCCATAAGGCTTCCTCTGTCTAATACACAGACAACAAAGTCAACATTATTCAATCAAACTGTTGACATTTCGTAGATGTAGGATCGTAGGTAAGTTATTTAACCTCACCTAGGCTTATCTAGAAAATGGGAATACAGACATGCCTCTTACCTTACAGGGTTTGAATGAAGCATAAATGTAAAAAATTAATGTAAGGCAGAGGTTTGAGAATCATTGTGAGTTTGAGACCAGCCTGAGACTGCAGAGTGAATTCCACATCAACCTAGGCTAGAGTGAAACCCTGCCTCAAAAGGGAAAATAGAAAAGTATCGGAACACATCTGGTAAATCCTCATTTTTTCAATGTCAGTATGTAAATACTGAATATCATGATAATGATAATTTAATTAGATGTCAAGAAACAAGATATCAAGACAACTTGGAAAAAGCCTTTCTAGTGGGCTCTTGTAAGCCTGATTTACTTACTGATGTTACTTTTGCCCTTGCTGTAGAAAATTAATCTGACATTTGATAGTGATATATGTTGCTGTGTTTATTTCTCTACTGGAAGATAACTGTGTCTCCCACCTGTTAATTATAAAAGTAGTCAAATATTTTGGAAGGTCATCAGGCATAAGCCACTGAGAGATACATCTACTGCATTCCTTTAGCACAATACTGTGGTTTGCAGATGGTGCTAGGGTATGTATAAAATCAGTCAATTTTAACTGCAGATAGTGTCTCTGATCCCCTGAGAATCCCACCAATAAGAAATTAATTTGATGAAATGACATAGCCAAGGAAAAATATTAATACTTGCAGATGCTTTTTAAAATAATAGTTAATCTTCAGGATGTGCACAGGGGCCATTATCAATCAGGCCTATTATCAGAGTGGATAAATACAAATTTCAGATACTCATTAGTGATTTCCTCTATTTGTCTTCCTGTTCTTATCCCTTTTCTTAATGGTGCTGCACAGCTGTATGAGCAAAGTCATCTGCTCTCCATGCCCAGATCCTCTAGGAACATGGTGGGATGAACAGTCCCCCAGCTGACAGGTGAGTAACAGCCCAGACATGTTCATAGAGCTGTGGTATTTTTTTTAATTTAATTTTCATTTTATTTGAAAGGACAGAGGGTAGAGGAGATAATGTGAATATGGGTACACCAGGGCCTGTAGCCACTGCAAATGATCTCCAGATACTTGTGCTACTTTGCGCACCTGCTCTAAGTGAGTACGGATAATCAAATATGGGTCAGCAGATTTTCCAAGTATGCTCCTTTAATGACTGATCTATTTCCCCAGATCTAACTATAGTATTTTTGTGGGAGCAAAATGACATCTAGGCTAATCCATCCAAAAACCTTTGATAGCTTTTTGCCAAACCTTCTAAAGCCTTATATCTTCTTTATCAGGTAGCAAAACCAGGGCTACACAGGGGCTGAGAGATATATTTCCTGTTTATTTTCGTGTAAACAGCATCTAGTAAGAGAGCAAACTTAACCCAAAAATGAATAATTGCATGCTAAAATTGTAAAGTGTGCTCTACTGTAAGTGTGCTAATTTAGGCATCAATACTTTAAATTAAACAATAAAATAAGCATATTTACAAGATAAGTATAGTATTAACTGAAAATAATTACTGAAGTAAAAGGCAGAGATACTTGCTCAACCATGTTTATCACTACTTTAGTCACAGTAGCTAGGAATTGGAATTAACTTAGCTGCCCAGCTACTGAAAATGGTTAATGAAGATGTGATCCATATATATAATGGAATTCTTCTCATGAATAAGAGAAATGAATAAAGAAATTCACAGGAAAATGGATGAACTTGGAAATATCAAGGTCAGGTGTAAGAAAGACAATCACCACGTGTTTTCTCTCATATATGGCTCCTGAACTAGGCCAGCTGAATAAGAGTGTAAAAGGGGCAAGCATGAGGATGATTGGCAGATAACTAGAGTAAGACCAGAAATGAGTGGAAGTAGGAGAGGAGTGCCAGACAAACTAGGAGAGGGACAGAATATTGGGAGAAGGATGGGAGGATTCTACAAAACTAAAGTAGTTCCTACAATAGGAGCCTTCCTCTCAGATTCCAGTAGACAAGATATGACTCCCAATTAAGGGAGGGGAACAGACCAGACAAAATGCTTACTTGAAGTTGGAGAAAGCATGATCCTGAAACCACTAGCTCTGGTTTATGAATCCCAGGGCCAGATCTGGATTACCACCTCTCCCACAGCAAGTAGTGGCCAGGTAGGTCTCTGAGGGCTATTGCCAAGCACTTGTTTACCCTAAAAAGCTAAAAGGTAATAGGCTATTGCTAAAGACATGACAGGCTGCTATCTTAGGACACTGAGAGACCACATGGAAACTGAAAGGAAAACGAGTAAGCTCTTGGCAAACTCTAATGGCACTGGAGAGTGGTATGGGAGCTACTGAGCGATATTTGTCCTCAATAGCATGAATATGCAGTAGATCTTGAACGATGATACAATCTACCACCCTGACAAGCAGTGCATACTTGTGCAATAATTGCTCACAGTCTTTGTGGGCAACTAACTGCCCTCCTATTTGGATATAAGACCACTCAGTGGAGAGAACTCATAATTTGTTCTGGAAACCAAGTCAGCGCCTTATGTTCAAGAAACTCATGATACCCAGAGAGATGCCCCATTGTTCTGAACAAGTTGAGTGGGTATCCCTATCAACATGTCTCACAAACTTCTATATATACATCCTTAACCAAAGCTTTTTTTTTTTTTTTTTTACCTTTGGTTGGAGAATCTGTTTTATTTTACAGATGGTAGGAAGTCTTGGGGGTATCCAAGATCCATCAATACAACAAGAAAAGTTAACTTACTTCTCACCATAAAATGTGCTATCTCCACCACACTTATCAGGATCCAGAAGAAATTATAGAGGAAGCAGCAATATGAGTATTGCTGCCAATGATAGATGAACAACCACCTCCAGGGAAATAGCAACATACGCTGTGGTGAACCAAAACATAGCATAACAGAAATACAGAGGCCACAGAGAACTCTGCACTAAAGCAAACTGCTAACACACTTGCAAAGAAGGCTCAGAGATTACTGAGGAAGATGGGGCAGGAAGATTGCAAGAGTCACAGGGTGGGTTGAAATATCCTGAGGCACAGCTTCTCCCTGCCCTTTGCCCCAGACTGACAGAGGCTCTAATCACCCCACAGTGAGCACCAGTAACCCTACTGAGGAGGGCCCTCAGAGAAACGGGGATAGAGAAGGGATATAAGACTTAACCTGTGTTAAAAATATTATATGAATATTATTTTAACAAAAGTAATGCTGACTAAGATACCCTCAGTCATGGAGGTCATACACACAAAATGGGTTGTGGGAATACAGTCCTTGTCTCATCTTTTCCCTGGCCATGCATGAGAGTTCCTTGTTGCAACACAGACTCCTGAAAGATATACTGCATCACCTGAGGCTGAAATTAATAGGGATTCTTAACCTTTAACTTGAATCTCCAGAACCCTGATGCAAAATATACTTCTCAGTTACCTCAGCATAGTGACAGAAACATCCCTAATACTCATTTACACTGGATGGAGTATAATAACTGGGCAGAAATGATTGAAAGTGTGCAGAAGTTTATATACAGTTTAAACATAAATGATATGTTTTCTTACATAAGGGTCTTGCGCATCCATTGATCTTGGTACTCATGGGGGGCCTAGAGCCACTCCCCAGGAAAAACTGTATTATATGTGGGAGGCCAAAAAGTCTATTTGCTTTCTTTTTTTTAATTTTTTTTTGTTTATTTTTATTTATTTATTTGAGTGCGGCAGACAGAGAGAGAGAGAGAGAGAGAGAGAGAGAGAATGGGCACACCAGGGCCTCCAGTCACTGCAAACAAACTCCAGACGCGTGCACCCCCTTGTGCATCTGGCTAACATGGGTCCTGGGGAATCGAGCCTCGAACCGGGGTCCTTAGGCCTCACAGGCAAGCGCTTATCTGCTAAGCCATCTCTCCAGCCCCTATTTGCTTTCTTCATGATAGTTGTGTTTGTCTCAGAATAATTTGTTGAAAAATTTATCCTTCCCAAATTAAATGGCCTTATTGCCATTTTTCTATAAATGTAAGAATTTGTTTCTGGATTCCATTCTATTTCATTGACTTCTATCTCTACCTTTCTATTAGCTGTTTTCTGGCCTTAGATCTGTGAACAGACAAAAATGTGTAGTGGTGAGGAATGAGTGCTCTAAAACTTCTTGGATATCTTGTACCTCTCACATAATCATTTCACTTTTAGAGTCAGCTTATACTTTTTTGAGAAGATACTTTTTTATGATTTTAAACATTTTAAATTTGTTGAGGTTTGTTTTATAGCCTAACACAGATTATATCTCAACCATTCTAAGCAATATCCTATGGGTATTTGAGAAGAATACATATTTTCTATCAGTGCTAGGTTTTCTATACATTTATGTCAACTGTACTTGGTTTATAATGTTATTCACTACCTATGTTTCCTTGTTGACCTTCTAATTATGTGATCCATCCATTATTAAAAGTTGAGTATTGAATCTATCAGAAAAATAAATGTTAGTGCAAGAGCATGAAATACCCATCCTTCCATAAAAACTTCGGTAGGGGGAATATCCACAGAACAAAAATGTCAAAATCAGGTTTGTTTTTTTTTTTAAAGCAGTACAAAAATAGTTACAGGTTTACAGCAACCAAGTGAATACAGAATGAATTAAAAGTAAAGGTGATAGAAAAATATTGTGGTTTGCTTTACCTATCCTTGGCCCACCACAGCTCAGACTCAATGTGGTCTTTAAGACAGAAATGGACATTTTCAGTATGAGATTCTAACCTGGTTTTGGAAGGAATAGAGCAAAGGCTTTTCTCTAACAATGTGTGTGCGTTCTAAATCAACTTATAGCTACCTAAAGAACTTGTTTCACATGACTGAGAACACAGAACGAGGAATCAAAACCTTTGGAAGGCAAACCACATACACACACTCTGCATATACTGCATATATTGTGCAAACACTTTGTAGCTTCATGAGATCCCATTGGTTGAGGATTTGTTTAATCTCTTGGGCTACTGGTGTTTTGTTCAGGAAGTCTTTCCCCACTCCTGTATCATGGAGAGTGCCTCCTATTTTTTTTTTTTTTTTCGTCCAGGAGGAAAAGAGTTTCAGATCTTATATTCAGGTCTTTCATACATATAGACTTGACTTTTGTGTGTGGAGAGATGAGTGGGTCCAGTTTCATATTTCTATACATGTTCTTCCACTATGTCCAACTTTGTTTAAGATGCTGTCTTTTCTACAGTCTACTTTTTTGGCACCTTTGTCAATGACTAAGTAGCTATATTTACTTGACCTAAGGCCCAAGTCTTCAATTCTGTTCCATTGGTCTATGTTTCTGTTGTTATTCCAGTACATACTGTTTTTGTTACTCTGGCTTTGTAATAGAGCTTTAGATCAGGTATTGTGATACCTCCAGAGGTGTTTGTTTTGTTGTTGTTGCTGAGGAGATGTTTGGATATCTGAGGCCTGCTGCCATTCCATATGAATTTTACGATCATTTTTTCTATCTCTGAAGAATGATGCTGGCATTTTTATTGGGCTTCCATTAAATTTGTATATTGCATATTTTGTGTTAAAATGTTTTCAAAATCTACCATTTTCATTATTTTTTTCAGGAAAACTATTCAAGTCGTGACTAAAATGTAGTAAGACAAATAGATTGTATAAAATTTTATTACCAGATTTGTTTTCAGTAGTTCTCTATTCTCTATTTTATTGTATCAAAACTTCTATCTGATTTCAAGTTTAATAAAATTTTGTTTTGTTTTGTTTTTATGAGGCAGAGTCTCACTGTAGCCCAGGCTGACCTGGAATTCACTATGGAGTCTCAGGGTGGCCTCGAATTCATGGCGATCCTCCTACTTCTGCCTCCCAAGTGCTGGGATTAAAGGTGTGTGCCACCACACCTGGCTAATAGCATATGTAGTTTACTTTGTCCATCTGTCTGTCTGATAATTTCTCCTTTGTATAGGCATATATTCATTATTATTAATCAAGTATTCTCTTTTTTTTCTTAAACATATGCAATAAAATGAAATTCTCATGTTATTATTACATACTCTGATAGATTGAATGTACATCCCCCAGTAGACTTGAGTTTTATTAAAGCTTGTAACTCTGATTTCCAGATACCTGGCTGAAAGACATATCACTGGGGGCAGACTTGGGGGTCCATCCCTATGGTGTTACTGGGGGTGGGACTGTTTTCAGGCTAAAATCATGCAGAGCAGTTGAGTTCTGCCTGAGTTCCCTGCTGTTTGCTGCCAGTTTGTGGTTGCCTGCTTGATTGTGCTGGCTAGTGATGGTTTACCTCTCTGCATGAATCCGTGGAAAGGAGTGCAGCACACAGCCTCATGCCACTGAGATGAATGTTCTAACCAGGAATAGTTATGGAGGAAGGGATTTATTGGAGCAGGGAAAGATCCATAATGGCAGAAGAAGCTTGCCTACTTTCAAAGACCCAAGCAGAGAGAGAGAGAGAAAAGCGAAAAGCCACCAGGATTAAGCAAGCACACTTTAGGAATTCCAGGCAGAACTCAAGAACTCTGTATATCTTTAAACCAGAATTCCAAATCCACCCCCACACCTTGGGGCTGGACCCCAGGATCTGCCCAGTGATACTTCCTCCAGCCAGTTAGATGGAAATCCAAGAAGATTTAACAAAATCCTGAACATATTGGGGGACATCCATTCAAACTACCAAAAGAAGCCAGCTTCTGCCATTATGGAACCCCTCCTGGATCTGTAAGCTTCAAATGAATCCCTTTAACCCATACAGTGTGTTTGTTTGGAAGTTTATTGCAGTAACATGAATCTGACTACAACACATAAATTTAAGTTTTTTGGATTTGATAAGTGTGTTATTATGTATGTGGGCACACCTATCCATGAATGCATGCATATATGTGTGAGCGGCATGTGGAGGCCAGTGGTTGATGTCCAGTGTCTTTCTGTATCACTCTCCACTCATTTACTCTGGCAAGATCTTTCACTTAAATCCATAGTTCAATAATTCAACTAGACTAGCTAGCCAGCTGCCTCCAATAATACCTTGCCTCTACCCCCAAACACAGTTATTAGAGATGGGCTCTCATGCTTACCCAGCATTTCCGTGGGTTCCTGGGTTCTGAATTCCAATCCTCTGGTTTGTAGAGCACTTTATTCATGGAGCCAACTCCAAGACATACAAACATTCATAAGAAAAGCTGACTTTCATGGCCAACATACTGAGATTGAAAGGTATTTTATGTCTCAATTACAGAAAAGACTGTGTAGAGGATGAGCTTAAAAGCCAGTAGAATTGAATTATTTCTGTTAAATTAGGTAAATTTCACCCAAATCCTTCAACAAAATGCTAATTTTTTAAAAAGATGATGAATTGAAAAAAATCACATTTTTGTAACTTCTTACAGGTTTTTAGGCTTTGCTACAAGAAATCTCAGGCAAATAGAGCTTGGATCTCCTGATTTTGGCTGGATGAGTTGAAACATAAAATATAATTAATTGTTGACAGTAATAATATATGTTAAATAATTCATAACTTTTTTTTTTTTTTTTGGTTTTTCAAGGGAGGGTCTCACTCTAGTCCGGGCTGACCTGGAATTCATTATGGAGCCTTAAGGTGGCCTTGAACTCATGGTGATCCTCCTACCTCTGCTTCCCTCATGCTGGGTTTAAGGCGTGCGCCACCACGCCCAGCTTTCATAACATATTTTTATGTCAATCAAGAGCAGAAATGTATACCCATAAAGATCTCTTGACGTTACATTGCACACTTTCCTTTCCTCCTTCCTCTCTGGTCTGCACCGTCCCTGTATAGGAAAGTTTAAGGGGGAAATTAGAGTCAGTCTTTGCATAAACCAATATATTTTGCTGGTAGCTATGAAACTCCAATTAACTCCTGTGACAATATGGTAAGAGGATATTGGATTATGTTTGTAGCCAATTATAAATGTCAAGGTTGAATACTCACTTTTGTAACATTATGTGAGGAGATTAAATCCTAGTACTGAAAATGTTTCATAGAGCTCTTTTGTTCAGTTTATGAGTAAGTGGAGGCCTACATCAGTAAGAATTACAAATATGTGGCCACAAAGTAGTAGTAGTTAGTATCTAATTATAATTACCAATATTATTATTACATTATAAAAGTAATATTATTGATGGCAGAAAATGTTGCTCAGCAGATGTAATACTGGTTAAAAATTCATCACACCCAAGTCCTACTTTTATTTCCTCTGCTTTGTGAAAGTCAGTATCTCTAATTTACTTATTTGATTGTTTGTTTGTTTGTTTTGTTTGTTTGTTTGGTTGAGGCAGGGTCTTACTGACCTGTAACTCACTCTGTAGCCTCAGGCTGGTTTTGAACTCATGGTGGTCATCCCTTCTAACTGAGCTTCCCAAATTTTGGGATTAATAGCATGTACCACCATGCCTAGATTTTTATAGTATTTTTGAATGGTAGAAATAATAATTCTGATATCATGAGGACATAGTAAGGAATAAAAGCAATATTTTTTTTGAAAAAAGTCATTTTTGAAATATAAGGCAAATGTTGGGTTGGGCATGGTGACTCATGCCTTTAATCCCAGCACTTGGGAGGCAGAGGTAGGAGGATAACTGTGAGTTCAAGACCACCCTGAGACTACATAGTGAATTCCAGGCCAGCCTGGGCTAGAGTAAGACCCTACCTCAAAATCAAAACAAAAAAATAAAATAAAAATTTCAAATACCACATACTTTTTCCAAAATATCTTAAATTCGATTACAAATAAATTCTATTATAAACAAAAATATTCCAGAGGATTTACATATTTATTAAAAGAAGGTTTACAAACAAAATATCACTAAAATTATGCTAAAGATAGATATGTATCCATTTTTCTTCCCTATTATATTTTTTTAGCAAGTATACAATTTTTATTTAATAATATCATGGGAAATTTTAGGAACATATGACAGAAAATAGTAAAAATGATTGGGCAGATCAATAAAAGCAGAGGTCCCTTTTTTGGGAAGTTAGTTTGGTGCCAGATTCCCAACAAATAAGTAGTCATAATGAGCCCAACAACTTGAAACTTCAACTCTAATTCCCCCATCACCATTCCACACATGCCATGACCACAGTGCAGTGCTAATTCAGTGATGGCCACAATTGATCCTTCTAACAACACTGAACACAGGTTGATCTTTTTATACATATTTCATAGCTAATAAAACTCAGGATCAGCAAGGCTATGCAATTTAAGAAATGGGGCAAGTGAGAGGTATATTCAATGTAAGATCCTCATAACCTATGTCATTTTCCTTCTTACACTCTATCTAAAGAAATCAGGTATTTGTTTTCAATTACCTAAACTGCTCTCATCTGTGGAATCTTGTATATATAACTCAAATTCCATCACTGATCTTTCATTAAGGAAAATAATCACGTGCTCCTGGTTGTATAGTTAAAAGAAAAAGATCAGTGCTGGAGACATGGCTGAGTAGTTATGGAAACTGTCTGCAGAGTTAAATGACCTTGGTTTGATTCCTCAGTACCCAGGTAAAGCCAAATGCACAAAGTGGCACACATAGTTGAAGTTCATTTGTAGGACCCTTGGTCTGCCCATTCTCTCTCTCTTCTGTCTTACACACACATACACTCCCACACATACACAACTTTTTCTTCCTCTCTGTCCCCCTCCTTCTCTCTCCTTGCAAATAAGTAGGTTTTTGGTTTTTTGTTTGCTTGTTTGTTTGTTTTAAAGAAATATCAGATGCTCCTGAGGGAATCACATCAGGTCAAGAGAAAATCTCAAATGGACCTTATCCATTCTGCAATTGATGGGAAGGCAGAACTATAGGGTAGGGGCATCAATCTGCTAAGAACTTGAGACATAGCATGAGTAACTAACCTCTGCCTCATCATTGTCTATTGCCAGCCACACTGGCCAGCCTTTAAAGCATAGTGGGTGTTTGTTCCTTGTTTTGCATAGCTAAAGCCAACACAAAAGGAAAACATCATTAATCACAATAAGCCCTGTTGTCTGTGATGTTTTTATCCTGTCTTTGATCAGAAATAGCCTTGGCATAAGCAGGAGCAGACTAGAAGCAGCCTAGTTGGTGAAGCTGCTAGGACATCTCTAAACCTTTAGACATTTTCTCTGAAATGCTAAGATGCCCCTGTTGTATCCACCACCTGTCATTGCATTACTTGCATGTCCATATCTAAGATGTTTACAGATGAAATTAGGATTAAAAATCAGTTGACCATAAGATAGGTCACACAACCTGATCACACATAGCCTTTAAAAGCAAGATTTTTTTTTTTTTTAATCTTGTTCCAGAACACAAAATCATGGGAGTCAGAAGCAATGGAGAGATTTGAAATGTTAGATGGCCACCATTATTGGGATGGAGAGGACCGTGGGACAAGAAACACACAAATTCATGTAGCAGCTGACATTGGTTTTGCCCCTCACCCGGGAAGAAAATGACATCAATCTTACAAACAAAAGTGACTGGATGCTGCAAATGTAGGAAATGAACTTGGAATTGGATTGCTACCCCACAACCACCAGATGTGACACAGTAACACTTTTGAGATTAATTACAGAAGCACCATGAGGGGCCTCCACATCTACAGAATTGTGAGGAGTGAGTGGGTGAGCGGATGCTATCTTAAGCTGCTAAATCTGTACTGAGTAGCCAGGCATTACCTTGCCAACGAAATACTTCATATATTCTCTCAATAACAAGTAACAAATACAGAAACAAGCACCTTCTTAGAAATACCTTCATCTTATGCTGCCCAGAATGTGCTACACATGTGAAATTATTTCCTTTCAAGAGAAAACAGAGAGCATATGTGGCTGAAAGTAAGGTGGAGTTACCAGCTTCTCCAGAGTGGAAGGCACTCACCAAAGCATCCATAGATCAAACTTAAAAGTGTAGATGACGACTATTTAATCACATTCTGAAAGATCATGGATGACCACTGAGAAAGACCACTCTTGGACAAACCTCATAAATCTTGTATAAATATACTAAGAAGGGGGGAAACTGAGAAGAAAATCAGAGGTTATATAGATAGAAGAAACAAATATCACAGAATTAATCCTATCAAGTAACTAAGGAAACAAACAAAAAACTAAATAAGAATTCCCATGAAAGATAACCCAGAAGTACCACAACATACTTTTGAAAATGTCAGGTTTTCAGCAAAAGGTTACATAACATACCAAGGAACAAGAAAGTGTAACTCATGGAAATGGACAAAGGAGTTCTGGAGTGATGGCTCAGCAGTTAACAGCACTTGCTGGCAAGGCATGATGGCCTGGGTTTGATCCCCCAGTATGAACATAATGCGCAGAGTGGCTCATGGATCTGGAGGTTACTTGCATGGCAGGAGGGCCTGGAATCAGTCTCTCCCTCTCTCTCTCACCCTCTCTCTCTCTTTCTATTTATGTGTGTTGTGTGTGTGTCTTTCACTCCTTCCTTCTCTCTTCTTCTCTTAGATCATGTCCTGATTCTGAGGGGGCTCAGATATTGTAATTAGAAAACAATATATTTTGCAGCAGCTACTATGAAGCTGCTCAAAGCCACAAACAGCACTCTCCCTATGGAAGCAAAGAAAATTATCAGGGTAATAATATATATGATGTAGCATGTCAAGGAGAATTAAAATTATTTTTAAAAAACCTAAATGGAACTCATGAAATAAAAATATAATAAATGAAGTAAAATATAAAACTCATAGGATTCCAATAAAAGAATTGAGCTTGAAAAAGAAAGAGGCTTGAACTTGAAAGTAGAGCAATAAGGACTCATTTAAAGGAAAATGTAAACAGGAAAATGAATAGTCTTGAGAACCATGGGCATTATTCTTGTCATTCTAGTGGATGCTTTAGGGGGTTTTAGTACACACCTTCAATTTATTAATGCTTTTGTGGTAGGCTGAGCCCGGTTTCCCAAAGCTGCTCTTTTTGTTTGTTTGTTTGGTTGGTTGGTTGGTTTTTGGTTTTTTGAGACAGGATCTTACTCTAGCTCAGGCTGACCTGGAATTCACTGTATTCCCAGGATGGCCTCACACTCAGGGTGATTTTCCTACCTCAGCCTCCTGAGTGTTGGGATTAAAGCCATACACCATCACGCCCAGCTATGCTCATGTTTTAATCCCAGGATGCTTAAATATGTTAGCTTAAATGATAAAAGGGCCATTGTGTAAGTGATTATGTTAAATATCTTGAGAAGGACAGATGGCTCTGAACTATCCAAGTGAGCCCAAAGTAAAAATAAGAGTCATTAAGACAGTGACAGAGTCAGGGATGGAGGAAAGTGAAGGTGATGACAAAGCAGAGGGCAGAGAGAAAAGGAAGGGAGGGAGAGAGGGAGGAAGGGAGAAAGGGAGGGAGGGAGGGAGGCCTGCCCTGTTAATACCTTGATTTTATTCCTGTAAGAATATACCAGACTTTGAGCTGCAGAATTACAAAATAACAAAGGCGTATTGTTTTAAAATATTACCTGTGGTATTTGTTTGTGTCCAAGTAGGAAATTCATATGTTGAATTAAATTCTTATTGCTCTACTTCATATAGAGTAGGTGTTTCTTACCGGTGAAAACATTTTTCCTTAGGGGGCAATAGCAGGGTGTGGTGGTATGATTCTATTGACAAAAATGGAAGCAGTAGAGTAAGAAGGATACTATTGGTTCTAGCCACATTAACGGTAGAAGCCAGAGACTCTGCTGAACAGTGCACAGGGTACAGCCTATAAAAATGCAATGTATTCATAGTCCAAAGTGATAATAATGCTGAAATTGAGAAGCCCAGTTCAGAACATAATAGTGTAAAGGAAGTAAAAGAGAAAAGCAAAGGAAAACATTGAACTTGACCTCAACAGACAGAGACTGTTTATTGATGCATAGTGAGGGGCTGAAGAACTGAGCTAGGCTGGGGTTTAAGCTTATAAGGAGGATCCTAAGCAAAATAGACTGGACCAGGTATAGGTCCAGGGGAAGCAGATAAGAAACTATAGTTATTTGTGTCCTTGCTCAGAATAATCTTTTTTAGCAAAATTGTCTAGGGAAGATAACACAGATGGTTTCTATTCCTTGAAGGCTTTTGAGTTAAGGGAAGCTTATCAATCAGGGGAGTTGTCAGACTTATCTCAGACTGAATGTCTCTGATGTTTTCTCAAAGCCTTCTGGTCTTAGGGACACTCATTAACCCTTTACTTCCCTCTGGTTTTCAAGGAAAGTCATTAACCCTTCAGTCTGGCCTTTGGAGGTATAAAATGACTGGAGAAAATTAGGGAGTAAGTGGGGAATTGCAGAACTGGGCTATGTGGGAAGGAACTGGAATGATGTCAGACTCATACTACTTCCTTAGATCTTTTAGGGAGTTCTGTGCAGTCTTGTGGTGATTGGTTGTTTATGGGGTGATATCCAGGGGCCATGAAGAATTTAGTGACTTGCAGTGAGGTGAAAGCATATGTTTTTTTGGATGAATTTAGTGAGACATCTGGCAATACAAGGACAAACAGAGAGGGTGAGTATTATCATAAATAGGGGAATAAATTTTATGTCGAGACAGGATAGATTTACCTTGAAAGGAGAAGAGCTGTGAGATTGCTTTTTATTTTATTTTTTTAATATATTTTTTTAATTTTTATTTATTTATTTATTTGAGAGCAACAGACACAGAGAGAAAGACAGATAGAGGGGGAGAGAGAGAATGGGCGCGCCAGGGCTTCCAGCCTCTGCAAACGAACTCCAGACGCATGAGCCCCTTGTGCATCTGGCTAACGTGGGACCTGGGGAACCGAGCCTCGAACCGGGGTCCTTAGGCTTCACAGGCAAGCGCTTAACTACTAAGCCATCTCTCCAGCCCGAGATTTCTTTTTTTTTTTTTTTTTTAACTTACAACAATAGATACCTGAGCTGGTCACAGAGAGATATTAGGTAGCATGCAGAGAAATAATATGATTGGCTGTTAAAAACGATAATATAGTCCAAGATACTATTAGCTCTGGACCAGTAATTTTTATTTTTCAATAATTGTGTATACTATCATTGAAATGTTAGTCACACAGGTGTAGCTTTTGGGAGTCTCAGTTTTTGGTTTTCATCTGTCAAACTTTATTTTGTAGTTTGTGTACATAGTAGACTATTATCTCACATGGATCTTATGAACCAGGCAAGGAGGCAGCTCTTTAGCTGAGTGATATTTATCAGAGTGGGTAGGAAAGAAACTCTTAGATCATGTCAAATTTATTCACCTTTATGATCTGGTTGTTATCTACATATGATTTTTTTGTATGTGATATGACAGGTGACATGAATCTTATATTTACTATAGAAAAATAATAGTAACATAGGTAATGAATTGTTAACTTGGATGGGAAGTTAATTGGAATTTTTAGAAATAATAAAGATTTGGTTTCGGTAAGGTAGGAAGTACAAGAGATTAGTATTGAAGTAATAGTTGAAATACCTCGTGTCATTTTAAATTTAAATATGATAGAGTTTAAGAGCTAACTAATTTTGAAATGTAGGTTTAAAGGCTTTTTTGGTAAGTTTTTAATATAGAAGGCTCATAGCCTTTACTTACTTAGTCTAAAGATCAATAAGTCTTAGCTTTAGAAGAACTAATGAAAGTATATGAGGCTGAAAGAATAAATCTGCTTAGTCCTGATAATTTGTTATTATCAGTTGTTTATTTTATATACACAATGAAATTATATTTTGTGTATTTTGCCTAATTATATTGATTATATAATATAATAAAATATATTTTATATAATTAAGCCCAGTTTTATGTATTAGAATAAGTTTATAGCAAATAAAAGTTTTACTGAATGGAAAAACTTATAAGAGTAGAACACTTAAGAAACCCACTGTAAACAAGTGTCCTATGCAACAACATAAAGGCTTTATCAGATGGAGAACATATAAGCTCAACATTTGGATATAATTCAGTTATCTCACTCTAAAATTAAACAATTTTTACCACCCATTTAATGTTATCAGGGGCAAAAGAAATTGGGCCTGTATGTCAGTGACCTTTAAGTTCAAGGTCTGTCTTTTAAAAGAGTGGGGGGGGGCGGCTGGAGAGATGGCTTAGTGGTTAAGCGCTTGCCTGTGAAGCCTAAGGACCACGGTTCAAGGCTCAATTCCCCAGGACCCACATTAGCCAGATGTACAAGGGGATGCACACGTCTGGAGTTCGTTTGCAGTGGCTGGAGGCCCTGACATGCCCATTCTCTCTCTCTCTCTTCTCCCTCTCTCTCTCTCTCTCTCTCTCTCTCTCAAATAAATAAAAATAAACAAAAAAAAAATTAAGAGAGAGAGAGAGAGGAAGATCCCAAGGATTTGGAAGATGGGTGATGAGTTTGAATCTGACATTTTTAACTTTAAGTGGAATGGTGGGGGAAAAAAAATTGGCCAAGGTTTTTTATTCTTGTTGAATTTTAGGCCTTGGAAAACAATCCAAGGGGTGCCAGATAGATAGAATCAGTCTGTTATAGGACCCTCCAAAGGCAATTAGTGAAATTATAGAGGTCTAGAAGGTTATTTTTACCAATTTTGTAGTTTTGATTAGTATGCCATCTTTAGAAAGAGCTCAATAAATAGACAAAACTAGTTAAAATATCTTGTTAACCTTGATATTGATATGCGAAGCTAATGCTTTACAGAAAAAGCACCAGAGACAGAGTGGAGAGTCAGTCTATTTTTATATCACCATGAGCCCAGTGGAATATTTGTTAAAGCCTGAAAAAAAAAGAGATAAATTAGTAGAGAGAGAGCTGTATTTGTGTTATGGAGTTAAGAAGAAATACAAGATAACTTTAGTACATTTCAGAATCTATAATACAAACTGTGGCCTCGAAACAGTTCAAAACTACAGTGTCAGTACAAAAGAAGAGGTAGTATGGGACATAATCAACATAAAAGTTTATTAAAACACAAGACATGACTTTGGGCCAGGTTCCTTTAAATTTTATTTTATTGTAACATGAGGTATGGCACTGTAATTTATTATAGTATGAGGTATGACACTATAAAAAAATTTGCCACCTTATTAAAGAGAATTGTGAACTATGTAAACAATTAAAGTGGGAGAACTATAAAGTACAAAGGGAGGTATAGCATATTTTTAAATATCTAATAGTTATAAGGCAGAACATGTTATCAGTTTTGAAAATAATGTTTTCAACAAATTTAAACCAATTAGTTTAATTTAGAAATTGTTAAGAGAACACAGGACATCATAAAGTTTTGGCATTTGAATTTGGTAACATGTTTGATTAGTTTAGGTACCTGTGTGAGTACCAATTAACCAGGGAAGGTTGGAAGCAGGGCCATAGAGTTTGACATCATTTATTTTAGATGAAAACCATTGGTTGAGCATGGGACTGTACACTGAGGTAGAGAATATGTCTGAATAGTTAATTTATTTATGAGCAATAAACTTGAAATACCAGAAATGAGACAGTGATTGACTTATTTGATGATACATAAAAGAGTAGATAGTGGTCATTGGTGAACTAAAGCAGATGAGCTCTAATGCCTTTGAAGATCTGTTTTTAAAAAGAAAACACTGTTGAATAACTAATATTTTCAGTTTAAATAAAATAGGATTTATTTTTAAAGTTTTAATTTTTTAGTATGAGATCCTTGTCTTGGGAAATTAAACATTAATAAGTGAACCTTTACTTTAAGATTTAGTTTCCCTAGTAGTAACAACAATTCCCTTAATATGTCTCCCTGTAAGTTAACAGTTTCTGGAAACCATCAGATACTATGGAGATAAGCTGTAATCAGGAGTATTTAGGTTGTCTGATGTCTTGACACTTTTAAATTCTATCTGAAAACTATATTTTGTCTAATTTTATAGTTTATACCCTTAAACCCTTTTTTTACTTGCACTAGCCACATAAACACCTTTCTTAATAAAATTTTGTGTATCATTGAAAATCTTTTTTATATTATCTTTTAATAATCTCATCTTGTCCTATATAAAACTTTAATCATTTTTATAGGACAATTAAGAGAAACTTTACCCAACTAACTTATATTATTATCAACTGACAGAGAAGCAAGTAGTTCAGCATCATGAAGTTAATCATTTTACTACTGGAAATCTGTAGAGAAACATCCTTAGTAGAATACCTTAGAATTTAAAGAGAGAAATATATCATAAAACATGTTTTAATAATTTAACTATCTTAAAATATATTAATATCAGAATATTTATTGACAATAATCATTGCATTAATAAACTTGAATTTATTCATACATACTGACAGACTACATGAAAGATAGAACACATGACATGATATGACTGGCCAGCATTAGACATGACAATATGAAACATGAAGAGATATTTCCTTTTAAGATTTTTGTTATGTTTTAAATTTCTGAGAACTTAAACAACAGGGCAACAGCCAGTGGCTTGAATTAAAAGTTGACTTTTCTTTGTGGCCATTAGCCATATGTAAGAGTGCTGGGGCTACATGATTTTCTTTAGTGTTTGTTTTTGTTTATTTTATCTAGCCATGTGGCAGGAATTGTTTTCTTATGGTTGTTTTTGTGTACTGTGATTGTCCCACCTCTGTTGCCAGTTTTCTTTTTCTTTCTTTTTTTCTCGTGGCTTGCAATGAAAAGAAGCGGAAAAGGGATGAAAATAAGAATTCTTAGAAGCTGTATAGTGATTTTAAATTTTTTTAAGAAAAGAAAAAAAATAGTTATCAACATGTAGAAGTTAAGGAGGCCCAATGAAGACAGCGGTTTCTTTTTGGAAGCAGGGTTTGTCTTTGATTTAGTGGGATGGCTTGAATGTGGTGTAAGAGGGAGAGACCCTCGCAAGTCATAGCCAGCTGACAACTGTGTATGAGAGAGTTTTAGGAGGAGTAGAAGCAGGGGAGGGAAACTCAGACCATTTGTCATGTTGTCAGAAAAAGTTATCAAGACCTATAAGACCCAAATGCATCACCAAAACACCCACTGCAACACAGATGGTAACTGATGGAGGATAATCTCTCCCGGTAATAAATATTTACTGATCCTGTAACCATGGAGAAGGATATTATGGGTCTTGCAAGTTTCAGCTTTCTAGGATTTATTGACTTCCTGAGACTCCTGAGCCTACTGAGCCTCCTTCTTCCCTCCTCCCTCCAGTAGAGAATATTTCAACTCAAAGGAACTCAGAGGATGTAATGGTTGAGCCACTGGAGGAACTCGTGAAAGGGCACAGGAGATCTCTTTTTATTATCACTTTCAGTTGCTTGTGAATCTGTAATAATCTCAGAAGAAATCATTGAAAACAATGCTGGCTATTCCCGTTATTCACACATTGCTACCTTTCATAGGCCCTTTTCCTTCCATGGGATGAAGAGAAAGTAATAGTGGTCTCATATATGTGTTAATTTGACAAATCTTTTGTTTTTTTCCTGAGATACAGACTGAATAACCCTTCCCAGGTCTGCTCAGACATGCTCCAGGGCTGAAAGGAGAGCCCCGTACCTGCTGGTAGAAACCACAGGGCAGAGTGTGTTCTGACTTGATGCAGTGAGCAATGCCAGCGATGCTGTCACAGGGGCTGGCACTTTGGGTGGGTCCACACAGGAGAAGCAAATTAGATATAGCCCGGTGGTTAAGGCTGCAGGCTCCACAGTAAGATTATGTGACTTGGGAACTTGTTCCTGCACCCTCCTGTCTACATGACCTTGGACACACTTTGCAACTTGCTTTTGCCTCCATTATCTTGCTTTATGATAGAATTAATAATTGTGCTCACTGGTTAGGATTTCTGAGAGAATCAAATCATAGAATGAACTCTTGGTAGTGAGGAGTTATGATTGGAGGCACCTTGACTGATACCATTTCAGCACCTCAAAACACTAACTCAGACAAACAACTGAAACTAAGGAGGCATCCTACCCTACATTCATGCTGTGTCTTACCTAATTCAGATTGGGCATTTTCTCTACCTTCATGGACCCAAGTGACTTAAGTTCCAGTCTGTATTGCAAATGAGACCCAATGTGTCAGGTGAATTAACACTGAGAATTTTAATTATCCTTTTTCCTATTAAAAGATCTTTAGGGTAACAAAAGAGTGGTTAGGTGGCATCTGCTATATAGCATTTTCCTCAAATTTGAAACATTCTATCCTGAGCCAAAGAAAGGAAGTTACAATCTTTTCCCCAGATTTGTTGATTTCCTGACTGGCCTGAGCTTGAAGTCAACAATTCTGAGGAAAAGTTTGTAATACCAGCCCTAAAGATATGTGGGCAGGGGGCAAGGATAGAGAGATGGTTTACTGGTTAAAGTATTTGCCTGCATAACCAAAGGACAAAAGTTCAGTTCCCCAGGACCCACATAAGCCAGATGCACAAGGTGGCACATGCATCTGGAGTTCATTTGCAGTAGCTGGAGTCCCTGGCATGCTCATTCATTCTCTCTCTCTCTCTCTCTCTCTCTCTCTCTCTCTCTTTCTCTGTCTCTCTCTTTCTCTGCCAAATAGATAAACAAAAACAAAATTTAAAAGTATTCAAAGATATGTAAATGGAAATCAACTGCTTAGAAGAGACTCTGTGACCATCTACACTCTCTGTTGGTTGTGTGCACTGTGCTGCCAAAATCCAGCTTCTGTGATGCCACCAAGACGCTGGGGTGGGCTTTTCGGTGATGTATCTGCCTTTCATTCGCCATCTCTCCTGTAAGCAATCCCACACTCTGCTCTGTAAGTAACTCTAATAAACTCATTGGTTCACTAAAACTGGTTTTGGTACAGACGTGCTTTGATCTGTCGCCTGTGCCCTATCTGGAATGAATAGAGGTGTGCTTGTGTATTCCTAGGGCATATGTTCCCCAGTGACAGTATCCAGACTTGAGGGACAAAAATCTTTCTTCGAAGACTAAGTCTTACATCTTTTTTTCCTTTGTGCTGAAGAATCTCATCAGCACTAAGGGGCCAAAGCATGGCAGCTTGTACTTTTCTAACATGCAGAATTAGGAAAAACAAAATACTGTGTATTTAACAAAATTCCCTATAATGTATAAATGCAGTATATAACATTTTTAAAGAAAGTTTTGGCAGGAGTATATTCCCTCCACAGCCTTTGGGGAGGCAATTTCCTTGCATACTGCAGCTTCTAGAAGCACCCCACATTCCTTGGTTTTGTGGCACCAGATAGCAGTGTCTTCCACTACCTTTTCTTGGTGTCCTCCCTCTATTCTCTGGCATTACCTTCTTTTTAGTCATACTGAGTTAGGACCCACAAAGACCATTTATCTTAACCTGATTTCATACTAATGACCTTATTTCTAAATAATGTCATGTTCACAGGGGTAACTATGACTTTGACTTCTTTTCTTTTTTGGAATGAGAGATGGGATTCTACCACTAACATTGGGTAAGGATCACACACAAAAAGAATTTCAATGTTATTTTGCATAACTTTCATATTTATCATAATTTCAGTAAAATTTTCAACTAAAAATAAAACAGGGTAGTCTCAATAAGGCAGGAGAATCAGTTGATAATTGGTGGCCCTTTCATGCGATAGGTTTTATAATCTGTGATAGGTACAGTACCATACAATAAAGGCCTAGTTTTGGATCAGCAACAAAGACCCAGCCAGAGCAGACTATAGCAAACTGGTGCTATGGCAAATTAGTTCATCCCATTATCCTTGAAAACCCACAAAGAAGCATCACTGTGATCTTTGTCTCCCTTTTCAAATACTGAAAGACCCCTCTAAACAGATGTGACCTATATTTCTGACTCCAAATTATTATTTGATAAATTGATATTGTTGTGTGTAACTGAAGAAAATACAAAATTTAATATTTCTACTATTTGTCCAGAATTGCTCCTAGGAAGATTTTTTTTAAGAACTTTTAGTAGAGTTAGCTTAAAAAGAGTTTGTATTTGTTTGAGAGTCTTAAAACTAGCAGAAGAGAAGGGACAGTGTTAGAAGTACAACTGATAACATGATCACATTTTTTTTTTTTTCTGAAATTGAAGAGTTCATTCAATGATTTCATAGGTACTAGCCAGAAAGGGGTCACACTCAAGTTCCATAGCTATAAGAAGAAAGACTAACAGTTCAAAACATGCCCACTAACTCTATAAACCAACAGGAGTTTTATAATAAAACTCTGGATAAGGAGTGCATTGAACCTAGATTAGTTATAGATAAGAAGGCAAGAAAGTAAGAAGTAGGAGAGTCTAGGGATAAGAAGAGAGACAAAGACAAGTGCTTGTGGCTTTTAGATTGGTTGGGGGTAGTAGTCTGGAAAGTTCATTCTTCAGCAGCACATGAGTTCATGGCAATGTGGCCTGGGCCTTAAGTTAAGATTTCAGCATACATTCAGGAACATCCCTCTCTTGTGATTTGGCCACCAGCTGCAATGTCACTTCCCTTTTCTCCTTTTCCCTCCATCCTCCAGCTTTTGTTATTTAACTAACATTTCTGAAATTTTCTTTTATCACATAGGACAATTCAATAACCCACTATGTTAAGTGCCCAATACAGAGCCAGTCACACATTATAAAGTCAGTGTATTTTACTCTCTCTGTAGTTTGTTGGCTGATTTGTGTATCAAATGTGTTGTTTTTTACTCCTTCAAGTGTCCAAGGTCTTTTCAGGTGAAAATAAACAGAGATATTTCTAAGGTTAGAAGTTTGGGATAAAATCAGCAAGCTGTCCATCTGAGAACATGTGTATCACAAAAAAAAAAAATCTTATAAATATTTTATGACATTCAATTTAGCTACAGTTAAATAAGAGAGGATCTGAATTCCTACATACAATCACACAAAAGTAAATATAATTTGGTACAGGTCAGTTGCAACATCTAGAAAAAATATTAAATGATTTCCTTCCAACTTTCCAGAAATTGAAAGGTTTATGAACATGTCACTGGGCTGATTCTGTTTGAAATTTAAATTAATATCTGTCAATATCCAAAATCAAAATTGGTAAGTGTTTAGTGTATATTTTAAGGCCACAACATGTTTACTATATTTTTTTTTTCCTGCAAACTATCTATTTTTGTTCCTTTTTTATCTACAAAGATAAAGTTATCATTTGATTTTTAAAAACATGGGCTCTTTACAAATGAAAACCATTTATGAAAACACACTGATAGAGTATCTAAACAAGGATATATATTCTAATTAGATCTTTTCAGTTGGCCACAGAGCATAATTAAAACTCAATGAGGCCAATTCAAATGTAGAATTTTTTTTTTATTTTTATATAGCTTTGAAAATGATTTGGAGAAGGAGAGAGGTAATGAAATTGAATGTGGAGCCCTATGGGAGCCAGTATTGTTCTCATATATGAAAAATAAAGCAATAATTGGTTATGTGAATTATTTAACCCTCACTCTTGAATATTGCAAACATTATGCTAAAGATCATGCCAGTGCCAGCTATTACAAGTGTTAGAGTACAGGGCTGGAGAGATGGCTTAGCGGTTAAGCACTTGCCTGTGAAGCCTAAGGACCCCGGTTCGAGGCTCGGTTCCCCTGGTCCCACGTTAGCCAGATGCACAAGGGGGTGCACGCGTCTGGAGTTCGTTTGCAGAGGCTGGAAGCCCTGGCGCGCCCATTCTCTCTCTCTCCCTCTATCTGTCTTTCTCTCTGTGTCTGTCTCTCTCAAATAAATAAAATTAAAAAAAAAAAAAAAAAAAAAAAACAAGTGTTAGAGGACAGAAGCTTAAAATGTTGACAACCATGCATATTGTCCCTTGAACCAGCTTGGGAGATAGAAGGAATGGCATGCTGACCGATTTCCAGGTGGCAGCAGGAAGTACAGCTGAGTGATCTGGTTCATTGATTTTATTTTCTGATTCTGAAACTTAGGTGGCATATGTGTACAATGTATTTAATATATATTTATATTATATTGCCAACCTAAATAAATAAATAAATGAAGGTGGTAAAGTTATAAATAGCCAAACTACATCTCAATCAGTCTTTTTTTGTTTGTTTTGTTTTTTGTTTCTTTGAGGTATGGTCTCACTGTAGCGCAGGCTGACCAGGGCTTCACTATGTAGTCTTAGGGTGGCTTTGAATTTATGGTGATCCTCCTATCTCTGCCTCCCAAGTGCTGGGATTAAAGGCATACTCAACCACGCCCAGCCCACAATCAGTTTTTCAAGCTTACCTGATTGAGTAATAGACTGGTACACTGAGTATGAGCACTTTACATCCCATCTAGTAAACACATACTTTCTTCTCTTCACACTGCAGGTTATACTTTACACATGCACCTCTTTACCCACAGTGGCTGGGGATGCCATTAATCATGGCTGCCATTGACCATGCTGTTCTTCAAAGGTCAGAGTTGACATTTTAACATAACACATGGCCATCTCTATTCATTTCTTTCTATATTGTTTCATTAGAGTGGCTTTGCTGAGAGAATGGGGGCGTATATTAACAAAGTCCTCTAAGTATCAGATGGCATTAGTATTTCCTTTACAGTAATGCAGCTGGAGCTCCCACTGCTACCCTTCTACTGATACATGAGAAGCATTTCACAAATGAAGTCAAACAAATCAAATCCAAAGCTATAGGCTATATTCATCTCAACAAACTACCACTGTCTAATGTACTTAGACATCATAGCTTCAGGTATGTAAGCTTCCGGATGATTCTTCCAAATACACTGTGTATATTCAAAAAGGGATGGTTCCTTTAGAGTACTTTGAAAAACGAAGCTTTAATTTATAACTGATCAGGATTTAAGTTTTTTTCCCATCAAATTATGGTTGTGAATATTAAGTAATTAGGGAATAAGCATTCCTAAATGGTTTTCATTCATTCTAGGACACTTCTCTTTATATGGATGTTGAGGGGGTATTAACAATGATGACAAATAACTTCAGATAGGGTGATGGGTCTTCATGAAACATCTTCTCAGAGGTGATGATACATCTATATATACATCACTATACAGTGTGTATATTCCTAAATAGCACTTAAGTCAGAGTATTAGTTATTATTTCTCATCAATGCCACAAAATGACTTACAAGAAGCACCTTAAGTGAGCAGAGTTTATTTTGGCTTACAGTTTGAGGGGATATAGTTGTTTATGATGTAAAAGACATGACAGCAGGGGAACAAAAGCTGATCACACTGAACCCATAATCAGAAAGCAGAAAGGTGAAGGCTGATGCTTATCTAGCTTCTTCACTTTTTATTGAGTTGGGACCCCAGGCCATGAAATGGTATCACCCATAGTGTGGTAGTTTGAATGTGAATATATGTCCTCCATAGTCTCAAGTATGTAAGATTCTAGCTTAAGGCTCCAGGAGCCTGATGGAGGGGACATGTCATTGGGGGCTGATGGGCTTCTAGCCTATAAAGACCACTGTTTGAGTTTTGGCGGGGTTCATATTTACTTGCTGCTTTTTGCTTGTTTTTGTTTTGTTATTTGTTTTTTTGTTTTTTTGAGGTAGGGTTTCACTCTAGCTCAGGCTGAACTGAAATTCACTATGTATTCTCAGGGTGGCTTCGAACTCATGGCAATCCTCCTACCTCTGCCTCCCAAGTGATGGGATTAAAGGCATGTGCCACCATGCCTGGCTCAAACAGGGAAGATTATTTTAGAGTACATGGAAATTATTGAATTGATCTCTAAAGATTTCTCCCCATGATTTGAGGATTGTTCTTACTGTTATTCACTATCTTTTCAAAATATCACATATACATGGTTTTATATATAATAAGCATAACTTTTTCCAAGTCGATGCAGTTTTCTTCAGACACATGATATAAGTCATGACTTGTTTCCACTTTATAGTTCATAAAAATGAGGGTGAGTGGAAGGGGATTATGATCATGGTATCTTGTCTATATGTAAGGAAGTTGTCAAAAAAAATTTTGAAGTTCAGAAAATAGGTACATTTCTATGGAAATGATAAACTATATAGCATCAGTGTTTTAATAATTTCTGCTCATTTTCCATTTTCTATCACATATGAAAATTCTCACATTGTCATGCAAATAGTATCTGTTTTAATCCATTTAATTTGTTAAAAAAGGTGCTTATTTAATTTTTCCTCTTATTTACCTCTGTTGCAAGTTATGTTATACCCAACATGAGCTTCCTGTCTGGGCCATTAGATCATTAATTCTGAAGATGATGTACAGGCTGCTTCAGAAGCAGGGTGTGAGTCTCTAACTTCAGCTGAAAAGCCAGACTAATATTTATGATGTACATGATCCCAACTTATAGTTTGAAGTCCCACTATAATTTTGGTAATATAAAATAATTTTTTTCATTTATTTGAAAAAGAGAGAGAGAATGTTTGTCTGTTACAGGGCTTTCAGCTGCTGCAAACAAACTTCAGACACATGTGCCCCCTTGTGTGCATATGAGACATGGTGTGCTTGCATCACCGTTCATGGATTTGGCTTATGTGGGACCTGGAGATTAGGAAAATGAGTCATTAGGCTTTATAGTCAAGTGTCTTAACCACTAAGCTGTCTCTCCAGCCCAAAATACTTTTTTTTTTTTTTTTAGAAAAACCACATTAACTAGAATTCATAAAAATATCTAGTGTGTAATGACAGAAGCTATATATTTTTAAGTGAAAACAAAGACAAGGAGGCATGGAATAGAAATGGAGTGTGTTGGGCAAGAAAGCAAGGCAGTTCCCTGTTTGCTACAGATGTGAGAAGATGAGGGAGACATGGACTCTGCATAGTGTGAAAGCACTCAGGGGAAGGGCCTAAGTAGTGGATTGACCCTATCATGCCTTAAACAAAGATTTATTTCATCTTTGAGTTTGATCTCTTCTAGAATCAAGTTACCCTATTACTTTCACAATGACAAAATTTGTTTGTAAATGTGAAAGCAAGAATACAAGAATTTGTATCATAATTGATAATAATATGACATATGGCAGTCTGGTTCTTAACTGTATGATCTACAAATTTGTGTAAAGTTGATTAGATCTACATTCTAAAATATCTCAAGTTAGCTCTCAGAAAACTTCACCACAACCATGTTAGGTAGGTGCTATTATCTCTACATGGTAAAGATGAGGTCACTAAATCTTACCCAGGTTAGGTAATTTATACAAAACTTCACCATTACAAATAGTAGTGTCAGGACTGGAATCTATTTCTATTAGTCCAGAATGTTCTCACTTGTTGTTCTGAACAGCTTAGATACTATTATAAGTTTCTTAGAAAATTAAAATAATATTCAAGTAATATTCAGTTACTTAGTGAATTTCTATTTTTAAGAGGAATGGAGGTGCAAATGTTTCACATTGTGAAATGTATCATCTGTGCCTCCAGTTTGCCACCAAATGTACACACAACTGACCAAGCATCACAAAAGTGATCTTTGAAATCTAGAGACACGTATTGATAACAAAATGTATGAAAGCCTTTGGGAAAAGTCAGCAATTTTTAAATGGAAAGGAAAAGATTTAGAAAGAAAAACTCTATTACCAAATCATCAACTTCCTCTTGCTTAAGGTTAAAAAAAACTTACAATATGCTGGAATATGTTAAAAATGTGAGCAAGCCATCATCTAGATATTTGTTCCTGTTGTGTTTATGCCTCCAGCCTTTTTATTTCATCATTGTTTTTTATTAATGTACATGAACCAATGCACAAGCTGATGAAAGCTTCAGTACCTGTGGTATAAAGTATATGGTCTGAAGAATGACTTTTATCCACGCCCAACCAGATATAATACATCATGGAAGTCAATTTAGCAGGGTGACATTAATGTGTGGTTGAGAGCTGGGAAATCTTTCAGGAAGGCAAGCATAGCAAAATTAGTTCATACAGGAAGATACATTCACAAGATAAGAGAGCTCTTTTCCAATGTGCATATTGTTATATTACTGCATCCAAAGATCTAATTTCAACATATTACTATAGTGAAAGAATTAGAATTAGTATTTTATTTAGATGATTCATTATGGCTACATTCGACACTCGTAAATATATTGTCTTATAAACTTCATAATGGTTAGGCTTTGACATTTCTGTAGTGCCATGTAAAGGTCTCTTATTCAAATAAGGCATCTAGAGAAATCTGGGTCATTTCATGTCATCTGGAGGGCAGAAACATATGAAACAAATGCTCAGTAACAAGAGAATGAATGAAACAGTGGAGAAGATGTAAACAGAAATAGAATAGAAGTGAACTATAGATGGTATGAGGAGCCAGGACTCACTCTATTGATGTAATATGACAATAAAACTGGTTTTTTTCTCTTTTAAACATCTTGATTTTAACAAAAAGTACCTATATTTAATGTTCCATTCTTTAGTCTCTGTTGTAGTTATCTCCACATTGTAGGAATAAACTTCCAGACCAGACACAATTTATGGGGAGAAGAGATTCATTTGAAAATTACACATCAGGCAGATTCCCATAATGTTGGAAGAAACTCTGCATATCTTTAGGCTGGAATTAAGATCTGTTCCCAGTCAGATCTTTGAGATGGAACCCAGGATCCACACACAGTGACACCTCCTCAAGCCAGGAGGATGTAAATCCAAGTTACAGCTTTAATGAAACATTTCAGTCTATTGGGGACATAAATTCAAACTACCACATTCCATCCCTGACCCATAACAGACTCATAAGCATACCACATTTCAAACTGTATTCATTCCAACTTTAAACGTCCTCATGTTCTTTACCAACTTAAGGTAGTTTTGAAGTTCCAGGTCTTATCTGAAATTTAAGAATATCTGTTACCTGTGAGTCCTGTAAAATCAAAACATGTTACATATTTTTAACATATACTGGCACAGAGTAAACTTTAAGACAGCTGTAAATAACAAGGAGATACTAAACCCAAGAAAACTCAATAACCATCAAGCAAGCATCAAATAACTATTGTTCAAGTCCAGCATTTATAACAAGTGACCAGTGAAGAGTCTCTGAATTTTCTAGTACTGCCCCTCCAGCTGGGCTTATGAGCCAGGCAAAAGCACCATCCCAAGCCAGCACTCCATGGTAGCCATTGCATGGTCCTGATAAACCTAAACATCTCTGGGTCACCACTGCAAACCATGGTCCATTTCCCAATGGTTTTACTGGCTATCAGGGCCAATGTGCCCTGCCTCACACTTGCATCTCGGCAGTGGCTCTTGGAACCATGTGCATTTAATGACTCTCTCCTCACTTTTTGCATGTTTCTGAAACCAATCTCAGGTGTTCAGGACACATCCATGTTGTCAATTTGGGGACAGACGAAATTGTGACCTTGAACAGCACCTTCTTTTCTTTCAGTCAACATTTTCCAAAAATGTTTCATTTCCTTCCCGTTCTTTCAGTGCTAAGCAGTTGGATCATCTTCTTTAAGATTGCTAAATGTACTTGGCAATAGCAGCTTTAGTAAACTAAGACCAGTCTCTATGCCTGTAAGTTTTAAACTTGATTGAATTTCTCCAACTTAAATTCTTATGTTTCTCATTTCCATATCTTTTGCCAAGCACATGAGTCCATTACAAACTTAACCTTGATCAAACTCTTTATATATGGGCAGCAGAATGCAGCCAGCCCTTATGCTAATAGTCCAGTTCCAACGAAGTTCTCTGTAGTTTTTCCTTCCCCCTTTGAAACTTCATAAGCAAAGACTCTAATTATAATTCTCTCTGCACTCAGCGTTTTCAAATTCTCATCAGTATAATTCATAAAACTTGACTTACCACTTTGGAAGGCATCTTCAGTTTCAAGTAACAGGAAGGACCCTTCTACAACCCCACTCCTGGTAAAAATTTCTGTCATAGTCAGCTCCACAATACTGGGAGGAATGTCCAGACTAGACACAGTTTATAGGATGAAGTGATTTATTTGAAGCTTAATGATCCAGGGGAATTTCCATAATACCAGAAGTAGTGACCCACCCCTTTCACAGATCAATACACATAGAAAGAAAAAAAAACACTATCAGTACTATAACAAGCAAGAACACACCAGCAATCCCAGGCAAAGCTTATGTGCTCTGTATAACTTTAGGCTGGAATTCAGAACCACCCCAAGTATCACCTTAGGGCTGAACTCCAGGATCCACTCACAATGACACCTCTTCAAGCCAGACAGCTCAAAATCCAAGTTACAGCTTTAATGAAACACTTGAATCTGCTGGAGGACATTAACTCAGTCCACCAGAGACCCTCATATACCAAGTGCACACAATTCATACCTGGATGGGGTTTTTAGGACAATCCACTAATCTGTTCTACATATGAGAAATCATATTCTACATATGAGAATTACTAACCATATAAAGTCACCCTTTGAAATTATAAAGTATGAACTGGATTACATATTTACTCAGGGTTACCTTCAGTGTTCTTTCCTAAATAATTAGAGCCTGTGTGGAGATGAATAAAGTATAATTTCCTTTCAATGCAAGTGGTTTTCCTCCAATAATATTGATAACTTGTGAAAAGACATCCTGTAAACTAGACAAAATATTGGCAAATTATATAGTTTATATAGCATTTGTCGATAAAATACATAAAAGTGCTTATAATTAAATAACAAATGGTCATATTACTCAATTTGAAAACGGACAATGGATTTTCAAAAGATAGCCTCTCAGGTAGGTTGTACAAATCAACAACAAATATGTTAGAAGTTTATTAGTTTTACCAGCCATTAAGAAATTTAAACAAAGAGTACCATGTGATAGATATCCCTTTATGCCTAACTAGAATGGATTTTTTTTTTTTAAGTTGGGTCTCACTCTAGCACAGGAATTCACTCTGTAGTCCTTGGATGGCCTTGAACTCACAGTGATCTAACTCCTTCTGTGTCCTGATTGCTGGGATTAAAGGCATGGGCCACCACGCATGACTTGGAATGGCAAATATTTAAGGCCACAGGAATGTAAGGCTGTGGTGTAGACATGGTGAAACTTTCATATCATGCTCTTAAAATTGTGCAGCTTTTCTGGAAATCAGTTTGCCAATTCTTTAAAATCTCAAAAGATAAGGTTCACAGAGGACACATCAGTTACACCTCTAGGTATACACCCAAGGGAAATGACAGCATTAGGTCTAGTTACCTAAAAAACCTTTAAAAAGATGCATAGAAGCATTATTAATGATAGAAAAAAGAAGGATGTATTAACCCAAATGTCCATGAACTGCTAAATGTCTACTGGAAATTTGGTATATCTTTAAAAGAAGATATTGTTTGATGATTATAAAAAATGAAATACTGATCCATGGATGAACCTTCAAAAACAGATAAGCATCAGAAACATTTAATTGAAAAGAACAATACACCAAGGAGACCAAATGACTGATTCTGTGGAAAAGTAACAAACTTTGCTAAAATTTGGACAATGGTTATATACCCAACATGGATGACAGGAATTGAAGTTGACAGAAACCCAAAGGTGAACCACAGAATGGAAGGTTTATTTTAGGACAAATAGAAGCCCTTAGGTATGTTTTTATAAGAAATTGTTGACAAGTTTGGCTGTAGGTGGGTTATCTAGAAATAAGGTATCCTTGTTAGTTGATTAGGAGTACAGTTACTTTTATCCAGTCGATCTTTATTTGTAAACATTGGCAAGTATAAGAAAAGGTGTTAGTAATCAAATACTTGCCCCTTTTGCACAGTATCACAGGGTTTGTCATCTGACTTCCTGGATTGTTTACTGTAGATTATAGGTCTCCAACATCTAAGTCAGGCATTTAATTTTTTTTTAATTATTTATTTATTTATTTATTTGAGAGCGACAGGCACAGAGAGAAAGACAGATAGAGGGAGAGAGAGGGAATGGGCGCGCCAGGGCTTCCAGCCTCTGCAAACGAACTCCAGATGCGTGTGCCCCCTTGTGCATCTGGCTAACGTGGGACCTGGGGAATCAAGCCTCGAACCGGGGTCCTTAGGCTTCACAGGCAAGCACTTAACCGCTAAGCCATCTCTCCAGCCCAATTTTTTTTATATATAAAATTATATAGTTGCTTTCACAATGCAGGAATAAAGCACCCGAACCAAAACCAGCGGGTGGGAGGGAGGTTTTTATTATGGCCTAAATTCTCAAGGGGAAGCTGCATGATGACAGGGGAAAGCATGGCATGAGCAGAGGTCAGACATCACCTACATGTCACAACACATATAAAACAGGAGAGTGAGCTCAACTCTGGCCAGGGGAAACTGGCTACAATGCCCCCAAGCCCTTCAACAACAACATACCTCTTCTAGTAAGGCTCTACCCCCCTACCATCACCATCAGGTGGGACCAAACACCCCAAAGACATAAGTTTATAGAGACACCTAATTTAATGCATTACATCTAGTCCTTGACCCCCATAAACTGATAATCATCCATGATATAAAATGAAATGTATTCAGTCAAATTTTAAAAATTCTCATAGGGGCCAGGCATGGGGGTGCTCGCCTTTAATCCCAGCACTCGGGAGGCAGAGGTAGGATGATCACCATGAGTTTGAGGCCACTCTGAGACTACATAGTAAATTCTAGGTCAGCCCGGGTTAGAGTGAGACCTGACCTTGAAAAACAAACAAAAAATTCCATAGGTTGGTTGTTTTTTTGTTTATTCATTTATTTATTTATTGAGGTAGGAACTTGCTCTAGCTCAGGCTCACCTGGAGTCTCAGTGTGGCCTCGAACTCATGGCAATTCTCTGCCTTTCATGTACTAGAATTAGTACACCTCTTTCCCCATAGGCTTTATCAATCCCAACTCTATTTAAATATCCCCATAGTCCAAGGTTTCTTAAATGTGAGCCTGTAAAACCAAAGACACATAATGGCCCGTAGTTAATATTCACATTGCAGAAGATGGAAATGACCATATCAAGGAAAGATTGAACCAGTTCATGGTCTAAAACCAACAGGGTAAATATCAAATCCTGTTGCATCAAGTTCAACAGCTGTAACTGAATATGAAGGTGCTGGAGTTTTAATTTCACTCCTACAGCTGGGCTGCCCACAGTTTGAGGACAACTCTCCTGAACCAGTAGTGCTCCTTAGAAGCCATTCCACAGTCTCGACATCTCCCTCAAATAGTTTCAAAAAGCCAGAAGCCACACAGCCAGGTTTTTAATAGCAACAACCCCACACCTCCTATACAGTGGCCCTCAAACCAAATCAGAGGGCAATTGGTTACTCTTAAAACTCCTTGCTACTCTTGAACTAGTGAACACAGCTCACTTGCAGTTATCTGTTATCTTGTTGCTGGAATGAAGCATTGGACTAAAAGCAGCTGATGAGAAGAAAGTTTTTATTTTGGATTACAGTTTATGGAGTCAGCTAATTAAGTCAGCCACACTAAACTGTCATAATTGCCAATTTTTAACTGATTATATAAAATGCCCACAAAGGGAAGTATCACAAAGACAGAAAGTAGATTAGGACTTGACCTAGACTTGCAAGTTGTAATAGATACTGGTTGTTAGTTTAATGTATGGTGTTTCTTTTCAGACTGATGAAAATAATTTATGACTAGATGATGATGATGACTGTGTAGCTCTTAAAATATCATTAAAATCCAACCTAAAATATAATATAAAGAAATGTTTAAATGATGGTCCCTTATATGGGTAGATAACACTGCTTCCAGAAGCCCTGGGGATATTATTAGAGAATCCCAGTACCCAAGGATGAGATTCATGTCAATGAGTTGTTTGGTCAGGAAGGCCACAAAGGACCTTAAAACAATGTGGACTATTGCTGTTGCTCTTGGTTGCCCACCAAATTAGATATTAATTCCCTGTTGTTGAAGAAACCACATGCTTTAGTTTCTGGAAGTAAAGATTCCATGCTGGTACTGAGCTTGAATCTTACTCTCTACTGGCTAGCTTTCTTTGTACCAGAAGGTGTTTTCCAAGCTTCTGAGAAAGAAAAGGCTATTGGTATTATCATTCCTACTGCCATAGTTACCTTCTCATTGCTGGGACAAAACTGCTGACCAATAGTGGCTGATTAAACAATATACTTTGACTTATAGTTCAAGGGGAAGCTTCATGATGGCAGGGGAAGAAATGGCATGAGCAGAAGCTGAATATCACTTCTACTACAGTAGGAACAAAATAGCAGCAAGAAAGTGGCCAGGTAGCACTGGCAAACAGGGGACTAAGAAACCTCAAGGTCCACCCTCATTGATACACTTCCTCCACCATGGTTTCATCTTGCAAACTGCCACCATCTGAGGACCAAGCATTCACAGCACCTGAGTTTATGGGAGTCATCTGATTCAAACCACTACACCTATCCAGCTATGGATCTGTGTTCTCTACAACTAACCTATAAGTCAAGCTGTGTTCACTAGTTCAAGAGTGGCAAAAGAGTTATGAAAGTAGCCAACTCTTCTCTGACTTGGTTTTAGGTCTGCTCTACAAAAGGAAAATCATTCCTTGTTCTTTAAATCTGGTCAAAATCTTGTGGCTAGTATCCTGGGCTCTAGGGAGAACCCAGTGCTATGGTTATGCTAATTGGACAGCATGTTAAACTATCTTCTAAATATCTATGTTTGTTCTCATAAACTGGAACTACCCACGGGCTTGAACACAGAAGTTTCCTTATGTAAATGGTAAAGGAGATTATTGACATCCACAGATGACAAAGTTAGAGACTAGTTTAACCCCAGCCCTAAACATGACCTGTAAGCCCACACCTTCCAAGATTCAGGGAATCTTACCAGAGAGGGGGCAGAAGGAATGTAAGAGTAGACTGTCTGAGAGTGGGGTTGCAGAATAACATATTCTGGATATGACAAATCTGTTATATTCATGGACTCATAGCAGATGGGATCTTCTGCACATAACTCAGCTTTTCACTTTCTCAACATAGATGAGGAAAGGGTCTGTGACCTCACATCTTTCAGAGTAGATGGTGAAAACTGATGACTGCTGGGAGAGGGATTGTCCTTAGAAAGTTGTCCATTCTCATGTAAATAATCTCCCTCACGTCATTATGTAAGCAATCCTAATTAAATTCCATGGGTCAATGAAATTGAAAAAAAACACAAGTGTAGGTAGAAAATTTAATGGGAAGAAGTGGGAGGTAAAAGAAGCAGAGAGCAAGGGTGAGTAGTGAGTCAATATCCACTATATACATGTATGAAATTCTCAAGGTGAAAAAAAAATTGATGAATCCAAAAATCTACTGAGTGCTTCTTCAGTTGAACCCCTGAACACTGATCCCCAAGAGATCTCATCTCATCTGGCTGCAGACAGCTTTTGCCTGGTGTGGCGGTTTGATTCAGGTATCCCCCATAAACTTAGGTGTTCTGAATGCTAGGTTCCCAGCTGATGGATATTTGGGAATCATTGCCTCCTGGAGGGAGTGTATTATTGGGGGTGGGCTTATGGGTGTTATGGCCAGTTTCCCCATGCCAGTGATTAGCACATACTCCTGTTGCTATTATCCTCCTTATTTTGGCCAGAGGGTGATGTCCACCCTCTGCTCATGCCATCATTTTCCCCTGCCAGAAGTTGCTCTTGGTTGTGTGATTTCTACCAGCAATGTGAACCTGACTGCAACAGTAACATGGTACCAAGGAATGTGATTGCTGCTAGACACCTGACTGTGTGGCTTTGGCCTTTTGGAGCTGATTTTCAAGAGGAATGTAGGAGGATTTGAAACCTTGGCCTAAGAGATGCCTTCCAGTGCTTTAAGTACATCTTGATGGACTATTCTGGTCTCAGCTGCAATGCCTGAATTCAGTAAGAATTATGAACTGTGAGGTTTGGCTTCTGAGGGTGAGAAAGAGCTTTGCTTGGACTGGGCTAGCAGTTTGTTTGAGAAGCTTGCTCTTATGCCCATGCCCTGAGAAGTTGTGCTGGGTTGATATGCATAGAAATGAACTGATATGAGCAGAGGGATATGGGCAGAAAGAAAAATCTTTGGGTGTACTGTTGTCCATTCAGCTGCAACTGAGAGATTACAACCTTTGAGATTGGGCCAGCTGACCTGTACTGGGGCAATGGGGAAAATGTAGCCTCTTTTGAAGGGGCCTGAGTGTTCAAGGAGTGTCCTGTTCTTCAAAGTAAGATTTATTCCCCCCTGGATTAACAAATTGGCACCCTACCTGTTATTGTAGAGTATAAGAAATGGAGGAAAGAGGGGTGATTGAGTTTACAGCACGGTCTTGTGCTTTAGAAATGGCCATTGGTAGTGTGAAGCAGGTTTGCTGATGGCCTGAATGGAGACCTCATGGGGCCATGAGGATGAACTGTGGCTTGCAGTGGAGACCCATTGGAGAAGCTGGGACCAAGAGATGGCTGCCAAGGAGCTGCCAGCTCTAATGAAGTTTTCCAGGACTGTGAGTATCCTAGGTGGAGAGGCAGAATTAGAATACCAGAGACTTGTTGCTGGTTAGAATTATCAGTCTTGGAGATTTCTCAGTGGCTAGAGGTGTTGGACTTGAAGCTACAGAGCTTGATGTTTGCCCTAGTTGTTTTAAATCTTGTATTGGTTGAATGTTACTTTGCTATGCCCAATGCCATCTTTTTCAGTGTGAATATTTATTCTGTACCATTATGGGGTTTTTTGAGGGTATTTTTTGGCATTATGACTCAGTTAAAAGACTTTGGACTATGGGATGTTTGAACATCATTGGAATTGATACAAACTATTGGGACTATTGAAGTTGGATGAATACATTGTATTTTACATCATGTATGGTTATCAGTTTATGGGGGGGCAGGGGAGGAATGTGGTGGTTTGATTCAGATGTTCCCCATAAACTTAGGTGTTCTGAATGCTAGGTTCCTAGCTGATGGAGATTTGGGAATCATTGCGTCTTGGAAGGAGTGTATTGTTGGGGGTGGGCTTATGGGTGTTATAGCCAGTTTCCCCATGCCAGTGTTTGGCACATTCTTCTGTTGCTATTGTCCACCTTTTGTTGGTCAGGGGGTGATGTCCACCCTCTGCTCATGCCATCATTTTCTCCTGCCATTGTGGAGCTTCCCCTCCAACCTGTAAGCCAAAATAAACCTCTTTTTCCCAGAAGCTGCTCTTGGTTGGGTTATTTCTCCCAGCAGTGTGAACCTGCCTGCAACACCTGGAGTGTGGGTACTTGTAGTTTCAGGTGTGGAAAAATTCACCTCATGGAGATCTGAGGGAAGACTGCAAAGTGGGTAAATAGACATTGCCGGGCTTCTTATCCCAACCCTGTTAAGCACTCTTACTACATCTTCAATGAAGTTAGAAGCCACAGCAAACTTTCCACAGCCTTGCAATGATCAGACCTACAGCTGTGGTACAGACATCATGCTCCCAGTCCCAGAAAACAAATATTAAAAGTGCTTCTCATACTATAAAACATTAGTGAAGTATGCATGCTATTTAAATTATGCTACTTTATGCTCTTCAAATTATACATCAATAAAGCTTTTAAAGTAACTTACTGATGGTGTTGTAGAAATGGATTAGTTGATAAAGTGCCTGTCACACTAGTATGTGGACCAGAGGTTGAATCCCCAGCACCTATGTGAGATCCAGGTATGGCAGTGCATCCTTATAGTCCAGGCATTGGGGAGCTAGTATAACTGAATAGGTGAGCTCTAAGAGAGATCCTGTTTCAAAACATCAAGAGATCTGTCTAAATCTGAAAGGAAACCAATCCCAGATGGTTAGCCCATTCAGCAATACATGAGCTCCTGGGGGAAAGTGGCCAACAATGTCATGGGCAATCAGGGGACACCGCTATATGAAAACAACCAACCTGACAAGATCTACCCACCTTTACAACACAGTCTAGGTAGAACACAGTCTAGGTGGGCAACCAATGGCTTTTTGGTAAGCTATCTAATGTGCTCAGTGGAAAGGAACACATAACTAGAGCTAGGAACAAAGTCCTAATTCTATGGAGACCAAGATAGTGGACTCAATGAGAAGATCCTGCTAGCTTTCCTCCAAAGTTGGATAAATCCATCAGAATCTTTCTAAATTAGCAGTGCTTATACCCTTTAACCTATCCTAATCTCACTCTCTGTTGGAAAATCTGTTTTTGTTTTCCAAAATGCAGCAAGTACCAAAAAACAAACATAATCTTCCAATAAGACAAGAATAGATAAATTACTCCCTGACAGGAGATGAACTACCGCTCACACCGCAGCCAGAGCCCAAAGGAAACCACAGAGGAACTGGTAAGATGAGCAAGTGTGCAGATTCCATAGCATGCCTGATAAGCTGGGCCAGGGTGAAGCAGGCAGACACTGAGGATACCCAAAATGTGCCAAGGCAGAAATCCAGAAGCTGCAGAGGATCCAACACAAAAGCAGAATTAAAGCACAACCGCCAAGGCTCAGGGAAGTTTTCGGAAAAGGGGGCAGAAAGAATGTGAGAGCCCCAGGATGGCAAGGAATATCCAGAGACACTCCTCCCCACAATGACAGACTGCTGATCTCACAACTCATAACCCACAACTGCATGGCGAATATAAGCAATCCCACTAAGGAAGGCCCTCAGTGGGGTGGGGACAGGGAGGAGGGAAATGATGGTAACCACATATGATGTGTCCATACAAAGTTTCTACTTAATAAAAATAAAAGATCAAGAATGAATGAGGAAGTTACCTGATGTCAACTCCTGGCCTCCACATGACACCCCCCCCCCCACAGACACACATTTACCCATACACATGTAGGCATAATGCAAATACTACATGCCACTTTGACGGGGGAAGTTCTGATATATGGATGGGTAAGCACAAACCTGCCTCAACTGTTGCAGAGTGCTAGTATAAGACTATTCATGTGCATAACAGCTATCAGTGTTCTAGGGTCTGCTGAGCAAGACAGGTTTTAGTTACAATCTCAATGTAGTTTACTATTGCTGCAAAACTAGGTCTTATTATAGAGTTCATTTTTATTCAAAGAAACCGAGTTACAAAGTGACTTGTCCAGGACTAAGCAATAACTAGATGGCTGTGCTAAGGTTCACTCCTGGCTCACCTGGGCTCCAAAGCCCTCCACAGTACATCATGCCATAGTCATCCTTTTAGCACCGTTATGTAAAATTTCCAAGAGGGTAATGATCATTCTTGGGGTTGATTCCATACAACTTCTTTCCATATGTTCACTTAGTCCCACCATTAACACATGATTGTGAGATCAAGGCATTTAGAAGGAATCAGGGAAAGGATAAAAGGCCAGCTATTAATTACACATGGAGGATGAATATTTCTACAAAATAATATTTTCCTCATATTTGGGCCATCATACACATAATCTCACTACAGTGTGGATCCAGAGTTGATGGGATTTCTTAATGAAATTTACCTCAGAGAGAAACAGCACTGAATGAGATCCCAGTCACAGGGATGCAGAGGCAAAGTCTGTCAGCATGAAGTCCACATCACACAGGCCAAGGAAGAGATTTTGTTGATATCTGTGGCTTTTTGAAACAATGGGTGCATTGCCAAATGAAACACTGGTGAGTTATTTTTGTCAATGACACAGAATGATTTATGCTTTTTCCTTCCCTCAATTTATTTAAGATCAACAGTTTACAGGGACAGTATTATAAAAAATGAACAAAATTTAAATTAAAAGTTATAATGAAGAAAAACAAAAAAAAATTATAGAAACAAACTTTAAAACCTTTACTCCACATTTATGCTCTTTCAAAGCACCAACCTGAAAAGTGGAGGGAGTGGATATATTTGATTAGAATTTCTCTCCCAAAAAGAAGAGAGATTCCCAGTCCAAGTGTCAACTTCTCTTGAAGAAATACTAGTGTTTTCAACACATAAATTGAGACAATTGGATATTTTTGTGGTTTGAATATAATCTCCACTTCCTCCATAGACTCTTGTGTCTGAATCCCCAGAAAAGTGATGCTAATTGGAAAAGATTGGGAAAAATTTGGAAGAGCGAGCCTCCTGGAAGAAGAATGTTCCTGGGGTCAATCTGCCTCTGCTTCCCATTTCTTCTCTCAGCACTTCCTCCTGTCAGTGTGATGATGTGACACTGGTTTCCTGCTCTTGCCATGCTTTTGCCACTGTTGCAGTTATCTTTTAGCTGCTGGCACAAAACAGCTGACCAAAAACAGCTTGTGGGGGGAAAATGTTTGTTTACAGATTAGAGGGAAAACCCCTTGAGGGCATAAGAAAAGGATGGCATGAGCAGAGGGTGTTCATCACCTCCTGATATGCATTTGGTACATTAGGTGGACAACAGCAGCGGAGACTGTGTTAATTACTGGCAATGGGAAGCTGGCTTAACATCCACAATCCTGCCTCCAACAACATACCTCCTCTAGCAAGACTCCAATTCCCAAATTGTTCATAACTGAGGACTACATAGGTTTATGAGAAACAACCTACCCCAAAAGACCACACCAACTATAGTGATTCTACTTTTTGGAACTGTAAACTGAGGTTAACTTTTTCTTAACACAAAATGCTTCAGGTCAGGTGTTTTGTTCCAGGTATGAAAAAGTAACTGTTTGGGGTATCACAGCCAAACAGTAATGTTGGACTTCCCCTTTACACTATTTATAAAATTTAACTCAAAATGAATTGTAAACTTAAATATCACTGTAAAAATTATGAAATTCAAAGAAAATTCATAGGCAAATAGGCATTAATTTCTTGGATGTGAAATGAAAGAAACCAAAGGAAACAAATTTGTACTTCATCAGAATTACAAACTTCTGTTTTATTAGATAACAAGAATATCAAACACAAACTATAAAATGAGGGAAATATTTACAACTGGCATATTAGATAAAGTGCTTGTGTCCAGAATCTACAAATGGGTCTGATGTGTGTGTATATAAGAATATATATATGTATATGTGTGTGTGTGTGTGTGTACATACACATATACATACACATACATATATATGTACAAATATATATTTTACTACTAAAATATACAAAGATTATAATTAAGATTTTTTCCAAAGAAGGTGTGCAAATGCTTGAAAAAGATGTTCCCCATGGCCTCATGAATTTTGAACACTTGCTCTCAGCTGATGGCAATTTGGGAAGGAAGGGTAGAGTCCTGCTCCAAGAGGTATGCTGCTGGGACATATTTTGGTGTACTGTATCCCTGTATTGCCTGAGCCAGCTCACTCTTGCTCCTACCTCCTAACTTATATGTCAGGTGTAATACCTAGCTCTGCTCTGCCATGCTTTTCTCAGTCCTAATGAAGCTTTCACTGAAACTGTAAAATGAAATAACCTCTCTCCTTCCAAAAGCAGCTCTTGCTCAAGAGTTTTTGTTTTAGCAACAAGAGGTACCTGAGGAATGGGTTACAACTGGGCAATAGGAAGATAGTACTGAAGCAATGTGACTGAACCTTGGATATTTATGGTAAGTGAAAGAAGCCAGTCACAAAACTCAATATAATGTATAATTCCATTTCAATGAAATGACCAAAGTAGGTAAGCTGAAAGGCATAAGATAGGTTCATGGTTATATAGGACTTAAGAAAGAATTAAGTAATTTTTAGTATGATATTTTTAGGAGAAGGGGTGGTGAAAAGATCTAATATTGATTTTGATAGTTGCTATAGAACACAAAACATATTAAAATTCATTGTGACTTATTCTCCTTATCAGTGAATTGTAGGGCATATGAGTGATAGCTAAGAAAGCTGTTAGAAGTGCTCACTGAGTATTTAAATACAAATACTAGTTCTGTGTGCTGTAGTTTACAACTTTATTACAAGGAAATATATAAAAATAATAATAGCAAAATTTTGGAGTGAAGAAATTAATATGCTATTATTATGTTCTCAACTGGAATTCTCAATTTCAGCACCATTTTCACTTTAGACTAAGCAATACTTTGTATTTTTTAAAATATATTTTATTTATTTACTTATTTGAAAGAGAGAAAGAGGCAGAGGGAGAGAGAATGGGAGTGCCAGGGCTTCCAGGCACTGCAAACAAACTCCAAATGCATGTGACCTCTTGTGTACCTGGCTAACGTGGGTCCTGGGGAATTGAACCAGGGTCCTTTGGCTTTGCAGACAAATGATTTAACTGCCAAGCCATCTCTCCAGCCCCAATTCTTTGTATTTCTATAGGCTGTTCCATGTGCACTGTTTAGCACAGTCTCTGGCTTCTACCCTCAATGTAGCTGGAACCAGCAGGATCCTTCTTATCCCTCCCTACTGCTTTCATTTTTGTCAATGAACACACGCCTCCAGACCCTTTTATTGCCCCATAAGGAGCAAATTTATCACCAGTAAAAATCACCTGCTTCATGTAAAGTAGAACAATAATTATTTAACTCAAAATACGAATTTCCTACTTTGATACCAACAAAGACCACAGGTAATATTTTGAAACATTATACCTTTGTTATTTTTAATTCTGCAGGTCAAACTTTAGATACACCCTACCTGATCACACATAACTTTTAAAAGCAAGAAATTCTTCACCTTTGTCTAGAACACAAAACCAGGGGAGTCAGAAGCAAAGGAGAGATTTTAAATGTTAGATGGCCACCATAATTGGGATGGAGAGGATTGTGGGACAAGAAACATACAAATCCATGTAGGAGCTGACAATGGTTTTGCCCCTCATCCAGGAAGAAAATGACATCAATCTTACAAACAAAAGTAAGTGAATCCTGCAAGTGTAGGGAATGAATTTAAAAGTGCGTTTCTACCTCAGACCCACCAGTTGAGATAGGATAGCCCTTTTGAGACTAATGAGAGAAGCCTACTACAGCATGGTCAGCTCCAGATCTATAGAACCATTTATGACTGAGTGGGTAGGTGATATTTTAAGCTGTTAAATCTACAGTGACTAGCCAGGCAGCAATATGCCAACTAAATACTTCAGAAGTTCTCAAATAACAACTAATAATAAAGAAAAAAGTACCTTCTTAGAAATGTACTCATCCTATTCTGCTCAAAATGCTCTACACGTATGAAATTATTTCTTCTTAAGAGAGACCAGAGGCATATGTGACTGAAAATAAGGCAGAGTTATCAGCTTCTCTGTCTCATGGTCAACTTATTTGTCATCCTAATTTCATCTGTAAACATCTTTGACATGGAAATGCAAGTAACACAATGCCAGGTGGCAGATACAACAGGGGCATCTTAGCATTTCAGAAGAAATATCTAAAGGTTAGTTCAGAGATGTCCTAGCAGCTTCACCAACTAGGCTGTTTCTAGTCTGCTCCTGCATATGCCAAGGATATTTCTGATTAAAGACAGGATAAAAACATCACAGACAACAGGGTTTATTGTGATTAATGATGTTTTCCTTTTTGTGTTGGCTTTAGTTATGCAAAACAGGGTACAAACACCCAATGTGCTTAAGGGCTGGTCAGTGTGGCTGGCAATAGACAATGAAGAGGCAATGAGGTAGAGAGGTTAGTTATTCATGACATGTCTCATGTTCTTAGCAGATTGATGATCCTACCATGTAGTTTTGCCTTCTCACTTAATTGGGGAATGGAGAAGGTCTGTTTGAGACTTGCTTTTGACCTAATGTAATTCCTTCAGGAGCATTTGATCTTTCTCTTTTAACTATACAGCAGAGCCTGTGATTATTTTCCTATGATGAGGGATCAAGGATAGAAGTTGGGTCAGATACACAGGGTTCCAGAGTCGAGAGCAGTTCAGTTAATTGAAAACAAATATTGGACTTTTATTATAGAAGAAGAAGGTAGATTACATAGGTTTTGGAGATATTACATCAAACATAACTCTCAGTTGCCTTATTACTTAGAGTAAATTGCATAGCCTTGCTGATCTTGAGTTTTAGTATCTGTGAATTATAGATGAAAAGATCAAATAAATTGAAGAATCAGTTGTGGCCATCATTGAATCAGCACTACACTCTGCTGATGGTGTGTGTGGAGTGGTGATGAATTTCATGTTTGTCCTTCTGCTTCTGACTACTTCCTTGTTGGGTATCTGGCACCAAACTTTAAATTGCCTTAAAAGGTCCTTCTACTTCTATTGATCTGCCCAAATGTTTTTAAAAGTTCTCATGGTATTATTAAGTAAAAATTCTATTCTTGCTAAAATAATGTAACGGGGAGAAAAATGGATACTTATGTAGCTTTAAATTCAAGTGATACTTAGCTTATAAACCTTCTTTTAATAAATATGTATTTCCTCTGGTATATTCATGTTTTCAATAAAAGTTATTTGTATTGGAATTTAAGATATTTTTGGAATAAATACATGGCATTTGAACTTTTTAATAATATATACCTTATATTTCATAAATGATCCTTTTCAAAGGTAATTACTAGGTCTTCATGATATTTCAGAACTATTATTTCTACTTTTCAAATTAAAGATACTGTAAAAAGCTAGGCATGGTGGCACATCTTTTCAATCCTAACACTTGGGAATCTGAGGTAGAAGGGAGGACCATTATGAGGTCTAAGCCAGCCTGAGGTTATAGAGTGAGTACACATAAGTCTGGTCTAGTGTGAGACCCTGCCTCAAAACAAACAAATACATACACACAAATTAAAGAGAATGTTATTCATAAAGCAGAGAAAATAAAACTAGTACTTGGGTCTGTTGAATTTCTAACTAATATTCCATCTGTTTAACCATGCTTTCTGTCATCAATAACATTAATGTTATAATATGACAATAATATTGATAACTCTAACAAGGTTGTAACTACTACTACTTTTTACCACATACTTCTAATTCTTCTGAAAAGGCCTCCAGTTACTCACAAACTCAATAAAAGAGCTCTATGAAACATTTTTCAGTATTAGGATTTCATCACCTCACATAATGTTACAAGAGTGAGTATTCAGCCATGACATTATAATTGGCTACAAACATAATCCAATATCCTTATCTTACCATATTGTCACAGGAGTTAATTGGAGTTGCATAGCTACCAGAAAAATATATTGGTTTATGCAAAGAGTGACTAGAATTTCCTCACAAGCATTCCTATACAGGGATGGTACAGAGCAGAGAGGAAGGAGAGAGAATATCCAATGGAACTTCAATTGATCTTTGTGGGTACATATTTCTGCTCTTGAATGACAGACATAAAATAATATGTTATTAGTTATTTTAACACGCATTATTATTGTCAAGAAAGAAATAATTTTTATGGTTCAGCTCACCCAGCCAAAACCAAGAAATCTAGACTCATCTATAGTTCTTGCTAATATTTCTTGTAACAAAGTTCTACAAAAACTCTAAGAAATAACCAAAAAGAGTGAGTTTTAAATTCAATACCTCTTTTAAAAACTACCATTTTTATTTATTCAGAATTTTGTGTCTGTTTTGGAAGATTTTGGCCAAATTTACCTGACAACAGAAATAATTTGATTCTTTTGGTTTCTAGGCTCATCATCTACATAGTCTTTTCTGTAAATTAGACATGATATATCTTTCAACCTCAGCATGTTGCCCATGAAAATCTCTTAATTGTTCATATAAAGGTCTGTAGAGATGAAGAATTGGAGCAGTGGATAAGGTGCTTCTTGTACCAACCTAAGGATTGGAATGAAAAACCTATTTCTCTGTATCCTCTATATTTCTATTATGATGTGTTTCAGTTCATCACTGTGTTTGTTGCTATGTCCCAGGAGATGGTTGTGAGGCTAGCATTGGGAGCAACATTTATGTCACTGCTTCCTCTACAGTTTCTTCTGGACCCTGGTAAATGGGGTAGAGGTAGCACATGTCCTGGTGAGGTATCTTTTCTTATTGTATCAATAGCTCTTGGAGCTCCCCAGTGTTTTCTGCCAACTGTAAAGTAAAACAAATTCTTCATAGATTCAAAAGTGGTGCAGAGAACTAAGTAGGGAGTCCTCAGAGGGAGAATGACAAATGACTAACACTTAAGAAAATGTTCAACATCCCTAACCATTAGGTAAAAGCAAATTAAAACAACTATGAGTTTCCACCTTAGCCCAGTAAGGATAGCAAACATTAAAAAATCAAATGAAAAAAAAAAATGTTGGTGAGGATATGGAGAAATAGGAACACTTATTCACTGTTGGTGGGAATGTAGCTGGTACAACCACTATGGAAATGAGCATGGAGAGTCCTGAAAATGATGAATACAGAGTTACCAACAGACCCTGTTACCCCTTACTGGATATTTTCCCTAAAAGCTCCACATCTCAGTACAAAGATATTTGCCCAACCATGTTTATAGCTGCTCAATTCATAATAGCTAAAAACTGGAAACAACCCAGGTGCCCATCATTGGAAAAATGGATAACCAAGCTGTGGTATATCTACAGGATGGAATTCTACTCAGCAGTAAGAAAAAACATGACACCATTAAATTTGTAGAAAAATGGCTGAACTTGGAACAGATCATCCTAAGTGAACTCACACAACCATAGAAAGACAACTGTCATCACATGGTCTTACTCATCTGTGGTTCCTAACCTGGATCAGCTGGAGTTGCTGACATATCTGAATAGCATCTTGAAGCTTGGAAAATAGAAAAGGCAGGGCTTGGGAGAGGGAAGTGGGGGGGACACAAAACAACCTAAATTGAACTGGTATCATAGAATCCCATATCCTGGAAGTCAGACTAAAAGGTGGAACCCTCAAGAGAACCTCGAGGAGAGTACCTGAATCAAAAGGCCCTGGAGATGGTGAGACTAAATATAACCTTAAATTTCCCCTGTTCATCTTTCTTCTCTGTCTTTTTCCTTTTTCCTTTACCTTGGTGCTGGCCTGTAATTCCCTGTCCCAAGATGTGGTTTACATCCACAGTGAGCTGTTGATCAGAGACATCTACTAGATCTCCCAACACAAACAAGACAGACTTCAGTCAGAGCACTTGATTACCAACCAGAAGTTAATGGTAAGACCCTGCTGCTGAAGAGACCAAACACTGTCAACACAGAACGTGGAGAGGCCTGGTTGGAATCCAGAAGTGAGCCCATCTAGTGCTGGAAGGTGCTACATGCGCTACTGGGGGAAAGTGGCTAATATATGTCCAGACAACTCAAAGTCTAAGTGACTCAGAAGCAAAAAAAAACCTGACGTGATGCTCAAACAAATGCCATAGTGGTACACAGCAATGGTGGGTAACCAACTGCTCTTGGAATGGCTAATAAATCCACTGAGTGGAAAACAAACCGTATCTGGAACTGGAAAACAAGTAAGGATCATATCCAGATTATGATTCTCCTTTCTGTTGTCAAGCTCCCACTAGTCTTAGCCTTTAAGAGGATGTACATGCTGTTCCATGCCGGGCTGCTCACCCTGTGGCATCTTGTGTGGGGCATGCTGCTCTGATGCCGCCATTGCATCGCTATGAATTTTGGGACAAAGTGCTTCTAGCCGTGGCTCCCAGACAAGGCAGCTTCCTACTGGACCACTTCAGTGAATGTAAACACTTCAAAGAAAAATTCATAAAGTGTCTCCAGTGCAATCATTTTTGAAAACACTTTGTTCAGAAATGAATCAAAAGAATACTCACAGTGCAGGATGTTCCAACGGATGGCACCAGAACCACTGGGGAAGCTGGGGTTCACAGATCTAATGGATGGAAAGTCAGGTGCAAAGAACAAGTTTTGGTGAAAAGTCCACCACAGGGTCATGTCCATGGCTGCTGGAAACAGAGCACACCAACTGTCTGTAGTCTGTGGGCTCCTCAATCCACCTTGACTGTAGTTGAGTGGAAGGCCTCTACCCCTGTTGGGCCACTAAAGTGAGCCTGGCTTAGCCTATGAAGCACCCATGTCACTTCCAAAAATACTTCCTCTGTGGTGCTTGTTTTTCCTTCAGAGTAGTTTTATTTATATCCAGGTGTCTAACAGGGTCCCCAGGGCTAGATTGTAGTCTCAAGGAATCCTCAAACTCATGGCAATCCTCCCACTTCTGCCTGCCAAGTGTGGTGGTACACACCTTTAATTCCAGCACTTGGGAGGCTACAGTAGGAGGATTGTCATGAGTTCAAGTGCAGCCTGGAGCTATAGAGTGAGTTCCAGGTCATCCTGGGCAGAAAAAAAAAAAAAAAAAAACCACACAAGCCAGGAGTGGTGGTGCACACCTTTAATCCCATCACTGGGGAGACAGAGGTAGATGGATCACTGTGAGTTTGAGGCCACCCTGAGACTACATAGTGAATTCAGGTCAGCCTGGGCTAGAGTGAAACCGTACCTCAAAAAACCAAAATAGGGCTGGAGTGATAGCTTAGTGGTTAAGGCACTTGCCTGTGAAGCCAAAGGATACTGGTTCAATTCCCCAGTACCCATGTAAGCCAGATAAACAAGGGGGTGCATGTAATTAGAGTTTGTTTGCAGTGGCTAGAGGTCCTGACTCACTCATTTTCTATTTCCTCTATCTGTCTCTCTCTCTCTCTCTCTCACTGCTTGCAAATAAACAAAATTAAAACATTTTTAAAAATGCAATAAACCATTTCCCTGATGAATAGGGATGTAGAACATATTTTTAGATGCTTATATGCCATCTGTATTTCTTTTTTTGAGAACTCTCTATTTAGCTCCATAGCCCATTTTTTAATTGGCTTGTTTGATTTCTTATTATTTAACTTTTTGAGTTCTTTGTACATCCTAGATATTAATCCTCTATCAGATATATAGCTGGCAAAGAATTTTTTCCCATTCTGTAGGTTGCCTCTTTGCTTTATTCACAGTGTCCTTTGCAGTACAAAATCTTTGTAATTTCATGAGGTCCCAGTAGTCAAAAAACCAGAAGGAGATGAACCAAGTGACCCCTCTGTACACTCTGTCCTTCTGCCTGAATCATGTTCAAAATAAATGAGTTGGGATGTGGGGACCCAGCAGTAAGCTGAGCATGGCCAGACCAGAGATGTTGCTATGACCTGCTGAGGGGTGACCTGCTGGTGATGCCAATGCCCTGACCCAATGATGCTGTGGCTGAGTCCAGGGCCAAGTCAGGGGAAAGGCAAGGTGAGCCCAGAATATGCAAAGAATCCCTAGAGATGAAGAGCTGCTTGAAAATACACGAGGCAGTAGTGTCACTTCCAGTGGCGAAAGCTGAGAGAACTTGAGCAAAACAGTGACATTTGTGGTGGATATGGATCACAGCCTGAGTTAACATCCATGGTCTTATTGGTAGGGATCACTACCAATAAAACTGTGCCAGCTCTTGTTAATCCTCAGTTCTGAAGAAATGCAAGGACATAGCATTATATCTGACAAGCAACACAGCTGGTAGTGGTTACAGTGAAGAAGCATCAGCAGTTATCAAAGTGAATTGGTGGAGTGTGATGTGAGAGAATTCTGTAGGGCTGGGGAGATGGCTCAGTGAGTACAATGCTTGTTGTACAAGCATGAGGACCTGAGTTCATATCCCTAGTGCCCATGGAGAAGCCAGGGCATGGTGGTGCATGCCTGTAATCCAAGCATTGGGAAGGAAAAGACAAATTCCTGGTCTCACTAGCTCCAGCTTCAGTGAGAGACTCTGTCTCTAAGAGAAGCAATTGGGAAGACACCTCTTGTCAACCTCTGACCTCCGTGTGTGCACTCAGATACATGCAAACAAGCACACACACCACACACAGGTCTTCAGAAACCTCTGTAAAGATGTTTGGTGACCACAGAGGGTACCACGGTGACACTACAGGAAACATCACATGACCATCCTCAAGAACGAGACTTGCTGCAGCCAGGGAAATTGAAACTGTCCCCTTGCAGTGCACTGCTTGTTCATACACACATGTCCTGCCCCTGCAGACATTGAGATTTCCAGAGAACTATAGCAAATGTCATGCTGGCAATGGCATTGCTGAAGATATCTGGCTCTTCCTAGTGTTTCCGTGACTATTTTATATCCAGCATGTATCAGATTTGCAGAAGCAGTAAAATCCCTAGTTGAAGGGAAAAAAAAAAAGCATCTACACCCTTTGAATTATCTCTAAAATAATAATGGCTATCTCATTTAACTGGTGCTGACTTCACTCTCTACTACAGGATCTGCTTCTATTTTTCAGATGGGAGCTAAACCCGAGGATATTAAACCACCCAGCGCACTCCACCCCAGCCCCAGCTGAAACCACAGAGGAGTTGGGGAAATGAGCAAGATTGCTGCATTCTTAGTGAATCTGTTATAGGACACTCAACACCTACTAAACCAGAGACCCAGAGGCTCCAACGTGCCCATCACTGAAGTAGACTTAAAATGCTCCCAGCATGGCTCAGAACATTTTGCTAAGAGGGGACAGAAAGATTGTTAGAGCCACAAGTTGGGATATTTTGCACAGAGACATTGCCTCCCCTCCCCCACCAAACATAATGCATGACCCACAATCCCCATGGGGCTGACCTGCATCCCCAAAGAGGAAGCCCTCTTCAGAAAAGGGGCATGAATGAGAGAAAGGATGATCTCAACATGTGTTGTTTACATACTAAATGTGTTCATATCTAATTTAACAAAACACTCCAGAGGAAATAATAAAAATTTTACACTGGGGAAAAAATTCTTCAAACAAGGATGACAGCACCTTTGATTAAGGAGGGGTGGGATATACATAGAAGTTTTGAGAAACATTTTGATAAGGATATCTACCCAACTTGTCCAGGGAACAGTGAGGACTTCTTTCTGGATGTTATGAGTTTCTTGACAGTGGTGTGCTGACATGGTTTCCAGTACCAGTTATGATTTCTCTTCCACTGAGTGGGCCTCATAGCCAATCAGAGGGCAATTGGCTACCTTCAGAGGCTGTGTGACATGTAACACAAGTGTTTAGTTCTTGTCTGGGTGGCAAACTGTGTAGCTCGCAGGATCTACTTCTTGCTTTCACGCTCTTGATGAAAACATCACCCAGCAGCTCTCATAGCATTTTGCATCACCATGATGGTTTGCCAGGAAAGGACTGGCTTTCGTTTCAGCTTTCATGTGGCCAGTCCATGTCGTAAGATTGCAGCCTTCAGATGTGGTGTTTTCAGCAACAGGGTCTTGCATTTTAGCTCAGTTAGGGAACCAAGTGCTAGGCAATGGCATGCATTGCTTTTTGGGAGCCTCATGAAAATCCTTGGCGACTGCTCAATGTGAGAAGGAGCAAGTCAGTTCTGGCCCTGGAATTCACAAACTTAGAGCCAGGACAATTTTGTCTGGTCTGTCTTCCTCCCTTATTTGGGGGTTATATCTTGTGTACTGGTATTCAGGAAGAAGGTTCCTTCTGTGCTAACTACTCTAATCTTTACTTTTATGTAATTTTTCCCATCCTTCTACTCCCAGTATTGTTTTGCTCTACTACTTTTTCTGGTATACTCTTCTCTCCTCCCTCTCTCTTTTCATTTTATTCTTAGTCTTATTCTAGGCATACAGCCATCTCCCTAATACTCCCCTTTAAACTCTTCCTCAATTGGTCCAGTTTAGAAGCCACATATGAGAGAAATCACATGGTGTTTGGCTTTCCTACACTGTGACTTTGATTAAGATTATAGTTTCCAAGTCCATTCTGAAATAAAGCATGGGGTAATTAGGGTAAATACTGAGGAAGGAATGGAATAGCTATAACAACTCTTTTTTCTTTTGTTGTTTTTACGGTTTTTCTTGTCTTTGTTGTTGTTAAATAGGGTTGTCCTGTTTAGTCCAGGCTGTTTTTTAACTCAAGGTGTAGCATATGATGCCCTCCAACTAAAGATCTTCCTATCCTATCTTCTGTGTGCTGAGATTACAGGTATATGCACCATCCACAGCAGTCTTACTTTTTAATAGGACTACATCATCTCCCAACAGTGCTACCCTGAAATACATAATCATAGACCTTTGGGATATCACCCATATTTGAACATAAGCAAAATTCTATGTAATAGTTGCTAGTCAATGACAAAGGAAAAACTCTGAACTTGTTCTTTATAGATCTTTCTTTTTCTGTACATTGACTTATGGCTGGTTAAATCCATGAGCTTGAAACCCACAAATGATGGAGAGCCAATTGAATAAAATTTCCTTCAAACTACTTCACATACTTTAATATAAATCTTAAAACTATATAATCCTTAAAAATGAGAAGGATGTCCATACTTGGTATAGGTTTATTTAAGTGATTAATCTCATCTTGATTTAACTCACGTAGGTCATATAAATCAAGGAAGTCATCCATTTCTTTCAGATTTTCATACTTAGTGGAGTATATGTTTTTTGGGTTTTTTTTTTGTTTTTGTTTTTGTTTTTCGAGGTAGGGTCTCACTCTGGCTGAGGCTGACCTGTAATTCACTATGTAGTCTCATGGCGACCCTCCTACCTCCTCCTCCTGAGTGCTGGGATTAAAGGCATGTGCCATCATGCCTGGCTTAGTGGACTATATGTTTTTATAGTATGTCCCTAAATTTTTTTTTAATTTCTCTGGTATCTTGTGATGCTGCCTTTTTTTATCACTGATTTTATTAATTTGTGTCTCTTCTCTCTTTCTTTTGGTCAGATTTGCTAAGGGTTTATAAATCTTGTTTATCCTTTCAAAGAACCAACTTTTTGTTTTATTGATTCTTTGCATTGTTTTCTGGTTTCTATTTCATTAATTTCTGCCCTAATCCTTATTATTTCTTCCCATCTACTGTTTTTGGTTTGCCTTGTTCTTATTTTTCCAAGGCATTAGGGTGAAGCAATAAGTCATTTACTTGAGAACTTTCTAATTTCTTAATGTAGGCACTTAAAGCTATAAATTTCCCTCTTAGGACTGCCTTCATTGTGTCCCAATAGTTTTGATATGTTGTGTTCTCATTATCATTTGACTTTATGATTTCCTTCGTGATTTCTTCATTGACCAATTCATCATTTAGTAGTGTATTGTTTAATTTCCATGATTTTGTGTATGCTCTATAGCTTTTCTTGCTATTGATTTGTAGTTTGATTCCATTGTGGTCAGATAGAAATGCAAGTAATTATTTTAAATTTCCTGTATTTGTTAAGATTTGCTTTGTGGCCTAATATATGGTCCATTTTAGAGAATGTTCCATGTGCTGCTGAAAATAATGTGTATTCTGCAGCATTTGGATGAAATGTCATATATATATAGTTAAGTCCATTTCTTCTAGGACCTCATTTTAATCCAAATGCCTCTTTCAAAAATCTCCCAACTAAAAAAGTCCAGGCCCAGATGTATTCACTGCTGAATTTTACCATGCCCTCAGGGAAGAACTAACAGCATTGATCTTAAGCTTTTCCATAAAATAGAAAAAGAAGTAATCCTATCAAACTCCTTCTATGAAGCCAGCATCACCCTGATACCACAACCAGGCAAAGATAGAACCAAAACAGAAAATTAAGGACCAATCTCCATCATGAACATACATGTAAAAATTCTCAAAAAATATTGGCAAACAGAATACAAGAATATATCAAAAAGATCATTCACCATGACCAAGTAGGCTTTATCTCAGAGATGCAGGGATGGTTCAACATATGCAAATTGATAAATGTAATACATTATATAAATGGACTAAAGGACAAAAATCACATGATCACTTCATTAGATGCAGAGAAATCATTTGATAAAATTCAACATTCCTTCATGCTAAATGTTTTACAGAGCCTGGGAATAGAAGGAACATATCTCAATATAATAAAGTCTATTTATGGCAAGCCTACTACAGCCAACATATTACTAAATGGTGAAAAACTGGAAGCTTTTTCACTAAAATCAAGACAAGACAAAGTGTCCACTGTCCCCACTGTTATTAATATAGTACTGGAAGTCTTAGCCATAGCAATAAGGCAAGAGACACACATAAAAGGGATACAAATTGGAAAGGAAGAGATCAACTTATCATCATTTGCAGATGACATGATTCTGTACATAAAGTACCCTAAATATACTACCAGAAAACTGTTAGAGCTGATCAAAACCTACAGCCATGTAGTAGGATACAAAATAAATATACAGAAATCAGTAGCCTTCCTAATGCTAACAAGAAACACATAGATGATGAAATCAGAGAATCACTCCCATTCACAATTGCATCCTTTGAAGAAAAATTAATAATAAAGTACCTTGGAAAAAAACTAACCAAGGAAGTGAAGGATCTCTACAATGAAAACTTTAAAACACTCAAGCAAGAAATTATAGAAGACACTAGGAAATGGAAAAACATCACCTTGTTCCTGGATAGGAAGAATGGCAATCTTACCAAAAGCAATATACACGCTTTATGCAATCCCCATCAAAATTCCAACTGCATTCTTCATGGTAATAGAAAAAACAATCAAAAAATTCATTTGGAATTACAAAAGATCTTGAATATCTAAAACAATTTTGAGCAACTAAAATAAGGCTAGTGGTATCACTATACCTGATTTTAACCTATATTACAGAGCCATAGTAACAAAATCATCATGGTACTGGCACAAAATCAGACATATAGATCAATGGAACAGAATAGAGGACCCAGATGTAAGTCCAGGTAGCTATAGCCACCTGATATTCAATAAAAATGCCAAAAATACTCATTGGAGAAAAGACAGCCTCTTCAGCAAATAGTGGTGGGAAAACTGGATATGTATCTCTAGAAGGATGAAAATAGATTCTCTCTCTCCATGCACAAGAATTAAGTCCAAATAGATTAAAGACCTTAACATCAGACCTGAAACTCTGAAACCGGTACAGGAAAAAGTAAGGGAAACACTTCTACCTATTGGTCTTGGCAAAGACTTTCTGAATATAACCCCAATTGCTCAGGCAATAATACCACAGATTAACCATTGGGACCTCATGAAATTACAAAGATTTTGTACTGCAAAGGACACTTTAAATAAAGCAAAGAGGCAACCTACAGAATAGGAAAAAATCTTTGCCAGCTATATATCTGATAGAGGATTAATATCTAGGATATACAAAGAACTCAGAAAGTTAAATAATAAGAAATCAAACAAGCCAATTAAAAATGGGATATGGAGCTAAATAGAGAGTGCTCAAAAGAAGAAATGAGGATGGCATATAAACATCTAAAAAAAGTTCTACAACCCTAGTCATCAGAGAAATGCAGATTAAAACCTCATTGAGATTCCATCTCACTCCTGTCAGATTGGCTACCACTATGAAAACAAATGACCATAATTGATGGCAAGCATGTGGAAAAAGAGGTACCTTTCAACACTGTTGATGGGAATGCAATCTGGCCCAGCCATCGTGGAAATCAGTGTATAGGTTCTTAAGACAGCTAAAAACAGATCTCCCATATGACCCAGCTATAACACTCCTAGGCATATATACTAAGGACTCATCTCATTACCTTAGAGATATTTGTTCAACCATGTTTATTGCTGCTCAACTCACAATAGCTGGGAAATGGAACCAGCCTAGATGCCCCTCAACTGATAAGTGGATAATGAAGATATGGCATGTTTACAAAATGGAGATCTACTCAGTGGTAAAGAAAAATTAAATTTGAGGAAAATGAATGGATCTCAAAAGGATTATACTATGTGAGGTAACCCAGGTCCAGAAAGCCAAATGTTGCATGTTCTCTCATATGTGGATCCTAGCTACAGATGACTGTACTTCTGTGTGAGTAGGGAAAATAAACTGAGTAGCAGAGCTCCATAAGCTAGAAAAGGATATTAAAGGAAGAAAAAAAGAAGGGAGTGGGTACTTAATAGGATGGACAATGGAACACTCAGGAGCTGTAGATTGTTACTAAAAAATTTTCAGTGCCAGGGATGGGATACCTTCAATTGATTTGTTGGCCAGGGAGTTCCCTGATGTCCCCAAAACATTAAAGACCATTGCTGAGGCCCTTGGTTTCCCATGAGGAATAGATGGTAAGACCCTACTGCTGAAACTCCACATACTTGGGCTGCAAGGCCACTGAGAAATTCTGCTGGAACTGAGCTGATAATCTCCTCCATGTAGACCAGCTGACAGAAAGCTGGAAGAAGCCATTCTGCATGCAGTTCAATGTGAGAGAGATAAATCACCAGTGAAGATGCTCAACAGTGGACACTGCAGGTCTTAAATTTTGTCAACCAGGCCAAATGAGCCAATGGGTACAATAGTGGCACATCTGTCATGATGGAAACCAACTGCCCTCTAATTTGACTGGAGGACAGTTCCATGGGAGGAAATACAACCCTGATACTGAAAACTTAAAACAGGGTAGTCATGATCCCTAGGGTTGTAAGGTCTGCTGCTGTCTGGCTAAATGTATAGACTATGCTTATAAAACTGCTCAGGAAGTACTTCTCTTAATGTTTATACTCATATATTAATGCTACTCTCACTTTTGGTAGAGAACCTTCTTTTTTCAGATGGCAATGACCTTGGGATGACTCAGAAGGCATCATGGAGCTGCAAAGAAATAACAGGAGTGCTCAGCACTGCAATATCTCTATCACACCTTCCAAGGCTCAGGAACCATTGTGTTAGAGGTGGCAGAAAGAAGGTAAGAGCCAAAGGAAGGGTAGGACTCCTTACAATGTGCTCTCCCCAGGCACAAAATGGCCTGGATATCCATGACCTCACAGTGCCTGACACTACCTACACAAGACCAGCATGATAGGAGGAAAAGGTCATGACATCAAAATAAAAGAGAGTCTGATTGAGAGGGGGAAGGGATATGATGGAGAATAGAATTTCAAAGGGGAAAGTGGGGGGGGGGGAGGGGGCACTACCTTGGAATATTGTTTACAATCATGGAAGTTGTTAATAAAAATAATTAATTTAAAAATGAGAATGATGAATTTTCTGTAATTGGGGTTATACAGTAGTAACTTGGATGGGGCACACAAAGAAAAAATAGAAAGTGCACTTCAACAATGTTATCAAATTTTACTCTCAATGAGAAAATGGAGAGGCATTCAAAATAAAATATTTAAAACTGTACATCTGTGTATCTGACATACAGGTAAAACACCTAATTCATAAATTTGCTAATAAAAAAACAAGTAGTACTTAAAAATTCAGTTTAAAAACAGAGAGCCTGCTGGCCAAGTTTTGATTCCCCAGACCCACTTAAAGCCAGGTGCACAAATGGCACAATTATCAGTAGTTCATTTGCAATGGCTATAGACCCTGTTATACCCCCATATTCTCATTATCCATCTTTCTCTTTTTCTCCCTTTCTCTATCTGTCTCTCTCTCTCTCTTTTATTGTAAGTAAGATAAAAAATATATTTTAAACAGACTGCAGCTCTGTGATCATGTCTGGGCTGTGACTCACCTGTCAGCTGGGAGTCTGTTCAGCCCGCCATGTTCATAGATGATCTAGGCATGGAGAGAAGATGACTTTGCTCATGTCTTACAGCTGTGCAGCATCATTAAAGAGACAAGAACATGAAGACAAATGAGGAAATCACTAATTAGTATATGAAATTTGTGTTTATCCACTCTAATAATAAGCCTGATAATGTCCCTTGTGTACATTCTGATGATTAACTATTATTTTAAAAAGCAACTTCAAATATCTGTCATTTTTCTCAAGTTAATTTCTTGTTGGTTGGAATCTCAGGGGATCAGAGAGACTATTTTCCATTATAAATGACTGATTTCATATGTAGTCTATTACCATCTTCAACCCACAGAAACATTCTGAAGGAAGGCCGAAAGTGTCTCGCTCGGGGACTTATCCCTGGTGAACTTACAAATTACATAAGTAATTTTATAACTAGTAGGTGGGAGACACAGTTATCTGCAAGTAGAGAAATTTGCACAGCAACAGAAACACATATCACTATCAATGGCCTGATTAATTTTCTATAGCAAAGAATAAGGTAAATTTGATAAACAAAAATATGGCTAACAATAGTCCACTAAAACTGCTTTTTCCAAGTCTTCTTGATTTCTTATCTTATTCTTGACATCTATTAAAATTATCTTCATCATGATTTTCAATATTTACATAGTTGGTATTGAAAAACTGAGGATTTACCAAATATATTCCAATATTTCTTTCTTTCTTTTGTTTTCTTTTTTATTCTTTTTTTTTCTTTTTTTTTCTTGTTTGAGTCTGGATCTCACTCTTGCCCAGGATGACATGGAACTCACTTACAGTCTCAGTTGGCCTTGAACTCACATCAGTTCTCCAAATTCTGCCTTACATTAACTTCTTCATTTATTTTCCATTTAAGTCCTATAAGGTATGAAACAGTCCCATATTCCCCCTTTATAGAGGAGGCTTAGTGAGGTTAAATATTTTACCTAGTATCTCACATTGATTGACTAATGTTTATGTTGCTGTCCATGCCCTATACAGAGTGAGCTTTATGGCATCCATAAACACTTTGCATTTAGCTGTCATCTGAAAGCATCTCTAAGGAAAATACTCTGGTTCCTGCCAAAGGAATAGATTAGTTTCTTGTTCTGTCCTTGAGAGATTGCACAACCCGAAATAGAACTAATCAATCCCAGAACACAGAGATTTTCTTGATAAGGAACAACAAATCAATGTCAGAGTTGGGAGGGAAACCAGAGTATTTATGACCATTATGCTTTTAATGAAGAATTGATTGTTCCCTTTTAATGTCTCTTTTCTCATTGGTTTCTCTAGAACAATAGTGCTTCATTATTGGAAAAGTTAACAAATTTGTTTTATACCTATAGTACCCTGAGTGCTTATATTATTCTCACAGCCTTCCTCAATGGTAGGTTACTCTGTGATTCTTGTAGAGGTCATAAAGCAAGTTTATAAGGTTCCCAAGGTCAATCAGTTTGGTACAGCAGAAATCGTTACCACGTTTTTAGATTCTGATATGTTTTTTCTCAGCAATAAGGTCTCCCTGGGGCATTATTATTAATACTTGCCTTGATTAAGATTAAGGAGACTGAATATGAATCTGAGCTAGGAAAAGAATGTAAGAAATGTATGGAAGAAGTCTGGGGACAAGTATAGAAAAAATCCGAATGAGTAGAATAAAGATTTCTTTCTTTGTGAAAGTGCTGGAGCCTAGATAAAGATTTTAGCTCAGTGATATAAAACTGTTTGCTTCAGACACTTTTCTGTCTTGTCTTATCCCTAATTGGTGATATAAGTTTGAATTCATATGAAAGTTGGTATTGCCCAACATAGCCAATTTTTATGGACTGCATGAGATGTTCTTTCGGAATTTTGAACAAGTTTCATCAAACGCTAAACACAGATAACTAGCACAAAGGGAAATCTGCTATTGATTTGCAAGCTAGTGCTTGGAAAGTGATTTAGCCATAGCATATTGTGGTTTGTTGAGAATAACTTCACACATTGAGCTTATCTGAATTGTAGCAAGATGTACTTTCAAGGCTGTCCACTTAGTGCTAATATCCTTTATGACTTGGTGGCTCTATTTTAACAAAATGCTATGCTTTAAAATCAGATGTATGCAGAGACTAATACAAAGTTAATAAAGGAAATATGCTATAAATAAAAATATAAATTATTTCATATGAATATTAAGTTTTATATAAAGATAAAATATATAAAATAAGATATAAAGTATAAAAATAAAAAAATAAAAAGTTCCAAACCAAAATGAAATGACATGTTTCATTTGCTTCCTTCCTTTTCACCATGTAACCATGAGGCTGAGGACCCACAGGATTGTTAAATATATTTTCAAACAGATATTCTGTTATTTTAAAGTGGCTTACATGAACTTACTTAGCCTTTTTAGTCAACAGGTACTTCTTTCTTTTAAGTCAAAGACAGAAGGAAAAGAGAGAAGAAAACTCTCCAACCAGTCTAACCAACACAAAACAGGGCTTGGAAGACTCAGTAAAAGCAAAGTTGCAAATAAAGATGGCCGTACCTTACTTCAGGGAAGTAGGGAATAGGTATCATGCTAGCTGGAACTTTCTTGTGACATTTATACAATGAAAGCCATTCTCTCTTTAAATAGAGCATCTGCCTCTCTCTGACTCAAGACAAACCACCACTATGATGCAGGAATAGGTATTGTTTCGATTTGTTTTCAGATAAAAGTGTGATGCCTTTAGGGAGACAGGGAACTCGAAGCATGTTGCTGTGAAATCAGAGAAAGAAAATGTAAACTTTAAGTCCTAGAAATGGAGACAGACTGTTAGGAAATAACTCTTCACACCCATGACTAGGAATTGAAGGGTAGTGGATCTTCCCATCTCCAGCAGGATGGATTCCTCTACGGCTATGATTTGATTATGTGATTCAGTACACCTAATATTTATTTCTTGATATAGTGTAGGAGAGTATATGTGGAGACAGCAATTTCAGTAAAATACCACTGCTCTGCGAGCTTTCTATTTATCTTCCCAATAAACTGTAGTAATATAATTATGATAGAAGCATCCTATAAATACAAGGTTCTCAGATATATTTAATAATGAATGCATAGCTAACTGCTAACTAATCTGTGAGAGAAGTTTATATGCACTTTTCCCTTTACATGATTGTTTATAATCCTCATTGCACAAGCTACGAATGATGAGGGAGTGAACATCTGTAAACACCTAGCCAGAAGCAGCTATGGACAAGTCTTGAGGGGAAATTTTGTCATGGTACAAAGGCATGACTCCAGCCTATGGAAAGCTGAGCATGACATCTTCATAGGAGCAGGAAAAACTAGTCTGAATACTGAGGTTGGAATTGAACTATTTAAAGTCAAGCTGCATCAATACACCTCCTCCTGGAAAGCTCTATTTCCCAAAGGCCCAACAACTTTCCAAATTACCACCAGCTGGGGATCCAAGTATTCAAAATGCATGAGCCTATGGGGGACATTTCATGCAAACCATCTGTGATAGTATGAATAGATGGGCCCCAATATATTCAGTGTTTTATTACAATTTGTAATGTAGATTGGCAGCCACCTGGCTGGAGGAGGTGTCACTGGGTTGAAGCCAGCCCTAAAGTGTGGTGGTTTGATTCAAAATTCTAATCCAATGACATGCAAAGTGCCCGGAGTTCCTGAAGTGTGCTGTGAGATTTGGCTTGTGCCCCCCCCCCCCTCATTCTCTCTCTCTCTCTCTCTCTCTCTCCCTCCCTCTCTTTCCCTTTCCTTGGACCTGTGAAAGTATGGCCTGCAGCTTCTGCCATTATGGAACTTCCCCTAGATCTGTAACCTTCAATAAATCCTTTCTTCTATAACTGTGCCCAGTCTGGAAGTTCATCTCAGTGACCTAAAGCTCTCTGCTACAGAAACTAGTACTGAGAGTGATATAGATTGCTGAGATGAATCTGACTATGTGGATTATAGTATTTTGGAACTTTTGTTTTGGAGGAGCAGGCATGGACTGGGTACTTACAACTAAAGATGACTTTTGGAGTGATAAGCCTAGTATTATGGACAATTCTTATTAGAAAATGCTAAGTGCAGAGAGAATTGAACTTGGAGGCTTAATTATGAACTTCCTAAGGGAAAGGAAAGACTACAGAGGAATTTGTTGGAACTGGGATACTGACATAAGGGCTGGCTGTGTTACTATACCCAGGCCTAAAATGGTTGATCAAGATTAAATTAGTAATGCACTGATGTGCTTGGCTAAAGATATTGGACTAAAAGATTTAAGATTATAAATTGGAAAACCTCAAGTAAGTTAAAATTATAGGCATTGAGACTGGTTATAGGTTGCTGAAGCTACTATTATGAAACACATTAACAATCTTAAGAAAGATTACCCAACTGCTTTACATTAAAATAGAGAGGATGCCTGAGACAAGACTATGATAAACATACAAACTCTTTTGAAAAGAGTTGACTGAAAAAGAAACCTGCTTTTTGATGTTCAGATTTATTTCATCCCTAAATTAAAATATATGGATGTGTCTTGCACTTCAGGTATTAGTTTTAAAAACATAAAAAAAATGTGTGGAGTGGTCATAAATTGCACATTATTCCAAGAGCTACTGCTGAGATGTGGCATGAGACAGGATGTGATGATCCAAATATAGTGACAAAACAATTGAAAGATAAGAAATGGTTACATGAAGACCCAAAGATATTTTGGATATACTAAGACTGTACAAGGGCTACCATGGAGTACACTGTTGGCCTGGGACAGGTTTCCCTGGCTACTCTGTCCAGCTGGAGGTTACAAAATTGAAAATTCCAGAGACTGTCAATCACTTCTTATGTCAGACTTAAACTACAAAAGTTTGATATTTACTTGCTGGTTGTTGAGTTTTCATTGTTTCGATCTCTCCTTTTTATGCCTTATACCAGTTAAAAATGTTTCCTGTGTGCCTTTATATGTTAAAAGTACACAAATTGTTTAATTTTATAGGATTCAAAGCTAAGACAATCTTAAATCTCAGAGGAGACTTGGGACTTTAAAACTCTTAAGTGGGTAAAGACTGTGGAAACCCTTTTTTAAACTTTTTTTTTTTACTAATTAGGTTTGTATTCAGCAAATACAGGCAGTTTTGTACCATTATTAGGCTCATCCATGACCTACCCCCTCCCCATTAGCCCCTCCTTGTTGAGGTATATGGGTCGTGCATTGTGGAGTTAGCCCACAGTTATGGGTAAGATAAATGTCTCTGCATATCATGACCCAACATGAGGCTCTGACATTGTTTCCGCCCCCTCTTCTGCAAAATTTCCCTGAGCCATGTTGGGTTCATTTTTGGTTTGCTTCAGTGATGAGGTGTTGGGGACCTCTGAGGCTCTGGTTCTCTGATTCAGTAGGAGTTGATTTTTTTTCTCTGTGTTGGTCTCCTTCCCCCTTGTGCTGGTATCTGGTTCATCAGGAAAACAGCACCCTTGCTTGTTTTGCCTATTTTTCTTAGTTTCAGCCAGGGCCCTTTTGAGATATGATGGGGTGGCTCTCTCCTTAGGATCTACATCTTTCTGAAAAAGAGAAGCAAATTCTCAACGGAGAGTATGTTAGCACCAGGACAAATGAGATAACCCTTACTTTTTATTTTTAATTTATTTGAGAGCGACAGACACAGAGAGAAAGACAGATAGAGGGAGAGAGAGAATGGGCGTGCCAGGGCTTCCAGCCTCTGCAAACGAACTCCAGACGCTTGCGCCCCTTTGTGCATCTGGCTAATGTGGGACCTGGGGAACCGAGCCTCCAACCGGGGTCCTTAGGCTTCGTAGGCAAGCGCTTAACCGCTAAGCCATCTCTCCAGCCCGTCCCTTACTTTTTTTATAGAGACTTTAATAGGTGTAGGCCCTCTTGTAGCCCACAATTGATGGCTTGATATTGGAGAGTGGGCTAATGTTTGAATATGGTTCTGACTTGTTTCCCAGCTCCAGTTATGGGTCCCATACCACTGAGGGGATCAGTTAGCCAAATCAAGAGCAACTGGTTCCCCACCATAGCTGTGTGCCACTATTGCACTTGTGTGGACATCACAACAGATTATTTGCTGCTAAGTAGGTTAGACCATGAGTTGCTTGGACAGATATTGGTCATTTCCCCCCACTCACCTATGTAGCACATTTTGGCACTAAACACGCTGACTGTGTGGGGACTGACTCTCTTCTAGCTTCCAGCCATGCCATTCCATTTTATGTGTCAACTACATATGGTGTCTTTAGCAGTAGGGTCTTACCACCAACCTTTGGTGGGTCATCAAGTACTCTGACAGAAATCTTTCTGTCTTTTAGGAAACCTTGTAGGTCTCTCTGATCAAAAGCTCATTATGGATGATAGCCCTATGCTGGTACTGGGAGTTACAGGTCAGTGCCTACTAAGAAAATGAGGGAAAAGATAACTAATATACAAGAGTTAGAGAGATAAGAGATAGAGAGGGAGGGAAAGAGAGAGGGAGGGAGGAAAGATGTAGAAGTTTAAAGTTGGACAGAATACAATTTACAATGTAAATCTATTGGAGGCTAGGGGGAAAATGTAGTAGTTTAAATACAAGGGCCCCTGATATATTCAGTGTTTTATTACAGTTTGTAATTTAGATCTGCAGCCACCTGGGTGGAGGACATATCACTGGGCTGTATCTTAGGATCCAACCCTAAAGTATGGTGGTGGATTTAAAATTCCAGTCTAAATATATGCACAGTACCCAGAGATCCTGAAGTGTACTGTGGCATTTGGCTTGTGGCTTCTCTCTGCTTGAACCTGTAAAAATAGGGCTAACTTCTTCTGCCATTATACAACTTCCCTTAGACCTGTAAGCTTCAATAAATCCCTTCCTCAATAACTGTGCCTGGTCTGGAAGTTCACATCAGTACTCTAAAACTTCCTGCTACACCATCACAACAACTAATCTGTATTTGTCTTCTTTTTAAAACTACACATGCTGTGTCAGTTGCTCTCTCACTGCTAGGTAAAAATACCTATTCAAAGCATCTTAGGAAGGAGAGAGTTTATTTTGGCTTACAATTCCAGAAGGACAAGCAGGGTAGAAACAGGAAACCAGCATCACATCCCCACATTAGCAGGGGAAAGTAAGAAAAAGACAGCAAGCTTCAGAACTGGGTTACAAAGCCTCAAGGCCCACTCCCAAAGACACACTTCTTCTAGGAAGATGCCACCTTTTAAAGGTTCCACAGCCTTCAAGAATAGTCACACTCGGTTGGGATGAGTCACCCGGGCTTATGGGCACATTTTACATTCAAATTACCCTATCTGTCATCCCTTACTTCTCTCAATTTATTTTAATTAACCAATCTGTTCACTTATTTATTTTTCATCTATTCTTGAGGAATATCTTTTAATTTTTCTTTTAAGTAATTAAAAATGGTTGTACATTATTTTATGTCACTTTGAAATATAAATCCCATAAGATGACTAAATGGAGCAAAAAGAAAAAAAGACATCCAAGACAAGCTGAGATTTCTGAGAGCATAGTTTGCACCATCTGGAAGCTGTGAGGTGCTGCTTTTCATCTGGCATTACAACTTAAAAGCAGTAAATGAGGGAAAGTTATGCTTCTTCCAGAAATCCCTTGACAAGGTGCATCACTGAAGAAAGTGCCACCTCTCATGGGCCCTAAGATAAATTCTCTTGGCAGTATGTTGAAGAATTCTCTTATGACTGCTCATCTAGTAAAACTGCTTGCTTATTTATTTAACAGGAAGAGCATTTGAAGAAAGTCATATTTAAGTGCTGGAAAATATCTCAGAAAATCCCACTGTGAGAGACACTAAGGAACTGAGTTTTTGAAAGGAATGACAAAAAGAAGGTTCTCATGTCTGTTCTTCTAGGAAGTTTGCTCATGGGGATGGAATGCTCATGGTTGATGGGTGCCTCTCTAACCTTTAGTAACTTGCCCATCAGAGCATTCTCTATCTTTCTTCATCTCTCTCTGGCTCATGCTGGACTCTATTTAAGTACATTTAGTACAATACAGAAATGCCTTGAATGCAAAGCTACTCCTCTATAAATTAAGGTGAAGGGTACCACCACCTTCATTTGAATTCAAGGCCATTGATGTATCTGTCACCTTAGGTTCACAATTTAATCTCTTTCAGTCTCAATATGCCAGTAAAATGGGTATTGCAATAGCACTGATATCATTAAGTTGTTATTTAAGAGTGTTAGAAAATGTGCATTACTTTGCACACAACTATATTTTTTGGTAATTTCCTAGTGGAAGCTCATCACTGGTGTTATCACATTGTATTTTATCTGATTATATCCACAGATAAACACTGATACCCACATTAGTCATCATCCTAGAGTCTTAACCTTTCTGCATCTCCTCAAAACTACATTCCTAAAAAAGACATTGCTTCCAAGGCTAAGAATTAAGCAGGTTCTATAAAAAATTATCTGCCTTTTCTTTATCACAAGCCTTGGTGCTCCAGGAGCATTTCACTGATCTCTGCTGTGCTACTGATACCATTGGAATTTAAGTGAGTGCTTTGGGATCTCTGATGGGTTTTATACTCCAGGTGGTCCTTTCCTACACTGAATTAGCCAGATGGGGCAAAAATGGGGCATTGGCATGGAGAAATAAGTGGATTTAGCACAATTAGGTCTATTTAGGCTTTCATCATTCCAATTAATCCTCTCCTTTTTTTTTTTTCCTTCTACAAAAATACATCCAGCATTTGCTTCTCTTTGTTCCTTAGCTAATGGCCAGAGAGCCTTCAACAGGAAAATAAACCTGATAAACTATTCTTCTGGGCTATACTATGGAGGAAATGCTGGTAAGGCCATACTCTGTACTAACAGCGATCTGGGCAAATGTTGAATTGCTCAGATATGAAAAATAAGACATAAGAAGATAGCTACCTGAGAAATAAGTATGCTTAAATGTGAACTGGTAAGTGAACTTTAGATAAAGAAAACAGGAGGAGGAAGCTCATACTCACTGCAGAGTATCCTAGATTGGTATCTGTCAGGAAATTTAGCAGAAATTAAACAGATAGAACACTCAGTAGGGAAGTAAATCTGGAAGCACAGCTACAATGTGACTCCAGTTTGATGGTCTGTGCTGGTGGGGGAAAGGGAGAAAAAAAGACTAAGGGTAAATTTCCATGTTCATTTTTATTTTCTCTCTGATGAAGCTTATGAACATTTTTCTTTGCAGTGAAATTTCCAGAAATAATAATCATGTATTTTACAAAAAGAATTCTACTTATACATCTTTCTAGAATTTCTTCATCCCAGGATTATTTAGATGTAATATTGACATGCAAGGTTGTGGAGGTCTTACTAGTGGAAGAATGGATGAAGGCTTATGATTCAGTTTTATTGTTGTTGTTGTTTATTTGGCTTTTGATTCATGTATTTTTATTATGGACATACATAGTATGGATATCATGTGTTGTTACCATTCTTTCCCTGCCCCCATTCCACTGGGGGTTCCTCTCAATGGGGTTGCTGGTATTCCCTATGTGGTTGTGGGTTATGTGTTGTGGGAGCAGCTATCAGTTACTGGGGGGAGGCAACACCTCTGGTCATTATGTCCCAACCTGTGGCTCTTATGGTCTTTCTGCCCACGTTTTCACAAAATTCACTGAGCCATGTTGGGTGTGTTTTAAGTCTACTTCAATGATGAGCTCTTAGGAGCCTCTGGATCTCTGCTTTGAAATTTTTTGACTATCTTCAACTTCTGTCTTCTTCATCCTGGCACTGATTGTCAGGTTTGCCATGGAAGCAGCACGATTGCTCATCTCCCCAATTCCTCTGTGGTTTCAGCTCGGGCTCAGTTGAAGTGTGAGAGGTAGTTAATCTCCTTGGGTCTCACTGCCTTCTGAAAAAGAACAGCAGATTCTCCAACAGAGAATTAAGTCAGCATAGGTTAAATGGGATAAGTGTTATTAATTTAGGAAGATTTTGATGGATGTAATCCCTCTTTTAGCCAAAGATTAATGACAGCTTGACATTGGAAAGCATAATCTTTGTCCCACAGGATTCTGACCTGGTTCCCAATTCCAGATATGGGCTCCTTTCCTCTGAGTGGATCTCTTAGCTAATCAGAAAGCCATTGGTTACCCACCAAGGGTGCCACTATTGCACTGGTGTATGCCTCTTGTCAAAGTGTTTGCTTCTGAGTAACTTAGATCCATGATTACTCAGACAGTTATGGGCCACTTTCCTCAATAGCTCATATAACATTTTCTGGCACTAGACAGGCTAACTCTCTGGGGTCTGGGTTTCTTCCAGATTACAGTCAAGTCTGTCTGTTCTGTACTGGCAGCATATGGTGGCTGTCAATAGGGCCTTAAAATTTACCCTCAGGTGGGTAATCAAGTGCTTTGATAGAAGCCTGTCATGCTTTAGGGACCTCGTAGGTCTCCGTGATCAACTGGTACCATAGAAAACTACATCTTAAAAAAAAATTTTTTTGTTTATCATTTTTATTTATTTATTTGAGAGCGACAGACAGGGAGAGAAAGAGGCAAATAGAGAGAGAGAGAGAGAATGGGCACACCAGGGCCTCCAGCCACTGCAAATGAACACCAGATGGGTGCGCCCCCTTGTGCATCTGGCTAATGTGGGTCCTGGGGAATCAAGCCTTGAACCAGAAGGCAAGCACTTAACCACTAAGCTACCTCTCCAGCCCAAAACTTACATCTTTAAAGACAGACTAAAAGACTGAACCCTCAAAAGGAGTTTGGGGGAGCATCTATAAAGAAGGGTCCTGGAGATGGTGCGATGAAGACTAACCTTACAAAAACTGACTCTGGCCTATAACTCCCAGTACCAGAAATTTGTTGCTAATCACAATGAGCTGTTTAGTTTTTGATTGTTTGTTTTGTTTTAATTTCAAGCAGGGAATCTCACTAGGTTTTCTAGTCTGGTCTTCACCTCATACATGCATTTGAGCCTTTACCTAGCTACCCAAGGAAGTGGCATGACAGGCCAGTGCCAACAAGTACAGCTGATGCTTGATTTCAGTGTACAGCATACCCTCACAGACTGTGTCCAATGGCTCGCATGTAACTCAGAATACAATTAAATTTACATTCACTAGGATAGAATTCTCACAATAATAGTAAAAGGAAATTAGAAGATATGGAAACCATGCCATTAATTAAACAACTCATAAATATGTTCAAAGGGAGTGTGGGGTGATTGACTGTGTAATATGTCTTACTAAGATTTCAGAGACACTCTGAATCTCTGAATCCCTGAATTTTGTTATGATTATATTAAACTAAAGAAATTTGCTTATCACACCTCATTTCTTTCTAGAGCACTTGCTGGCATGTACTGTGAGGTGGGGGTTGGGGGAGAAGAGAGTGCAAGACTGAAGAGAACAGACACTGTATAGGAGAAAATGAACTAAAATCAACAATCTAATAGAGCGTTTGAGATATTTTGCTTCTGAACTTATGTAAATGAAAAAACACTTTATTTAGTAATGTAAATTGCCGCAAATGTTAAAAATGTCACTTGGACACCTAGCAAGGATGTAGTATAAATGTATTCTCTTTACTAAAAGGAGTAGTTTGTGTTAAATGCTAATGATTCGGAAATTTCATTTTCTTTTTTTTTTTTTTTTAATTTTATTTATTTGAGAGCGACAGACACAGAGAGAAAGACAGGTAGAGGGAGAGAGAGAGAGAATGGGCGCGCCAGGGCTTCCAGCCTCTGCAAACGAACTCCAGACACTTGCGCCCCCTTGTGCATCTGGCTAACGTGGGACCTGGGGAACCGAGCCTTGAACCGGGATCCTTAGGCTTCACAGGCAAGCGCTTAACCACTATGCCATCTCTCCAGCCCGGAAATTTCATTTTCTTTAAGAAGAAAACTTTGCTTCAAGGACAGATTATTCAGGTTATTATTAAGCTGAGGATCACCAAATATCAATAATAAATATGTGGCTAAGATCTACTTATTCTCAGAACATCCAGTAAGTTTATGCTTTAAGAAACAGAAGCATATTCTGCAAATTACTAAACTGTCAATGTGTTTCAATTCTGCTGCGAAATTTTTATGTTTGTGCTAAATATTGAAATGTAACCTAAGACGTCTGGTCAAAATGGCATCTGCCTAAGCATGCCTTATTTCACAGGGAAGGAAAGGCAAGATTTTGTGTTTTTTAGGGAGTTGCAGATCCTAGTAGACCTCTCATGCTCTTGGGTAGCCCACCAGTCCCCCAATACCCTCAAGCAGCTGTCCCAGCCACCAACCCAGTTTCCAGACCACCAGGTTCCTCCTGCAATCCTCACAGGCTAAGAAGACTCAGGTCAGCAAGCTATCATTCCCCTTACTCTCCTCCATTGGCTTTCCCACCACTGGGGTCCTCCACCCTCAGCCACTATCTCACCCTCTGCCCTGCAGTGTGTTGACCAGATCCTCCTGCACGCTCTGTGGGTCACTGGGACCCAGGTAAGCAGGCTGGTGTTCCCCTTGCCTTCTGCTTTCAGCTTTCCCACCACCAGGAGCCTCCATGCACAGCTGGACCACCATCCCAGCCACTGCCCCACCTTGTGCGGACCACGTTTTCCCGTACTTCCTGCATGCTACTCAGAACCAGGTCAGCAGGCTAGTGTTCCCCTTCTCCCCCTCCTTTAGTTTCCCTGTCACCAGGGACCTCCACGCATGACCACCATCCCACCTGCCACCACACCATGCGCCAACCAGAAAGGTCTTCATGCACTTCCTGCAGGCTACTGGAACCCAGGTCAGCAGACTCATTTTCCCTTTCCCTCCATCCTTTGGTTTTCCCACCACTGGGGGCCTCCAGCCTCTGCCCTGACCAAGCAAGTCCTTCTGCACTTCCTGCCAGGTACTTGGATTCAGGCCAGCAGGCTATTGTTCACCCCTCCCTCCCTCTCCCATCCATCCAGACCATCACCCATCCCTGTTGAATGTCACCTTACCCACAGCAGTCTCATATCCCTGCCTCACCCTATCACAGGACCTGGCAGTCCCATACACCCCCTGCTACATGGTACCAACAGACCTGGCTGTCCCATCCCCTCATTCCTCAGTATCACAGATCTACCATGCAATCCCATCCTCCAGCCCTTCACCACACTGCTGCAACACCCGTCTGCTTTACCCCATTACCCCTACACCCTGTCTCCTCAGGCCACCTGACCACACAATCCTGTACACTGAACCAGTGATCAACAAACCTCTTCTTTGTTTCCTGGGGCTCCCACTAGAGCCTTGAGGGCACCTTCACTCTGAGAAGACCGACCCCATTGCCATAAGAAGCCTAATGGAAGCAAACATAACAGGGAATATTCACTGAAGACACTTCAAGGGTAAACTACAACTTTCTCCTAAATTTAATAACATGCCAACACTTTGATGGGCAGACCACAGCACAAACTAATTACATGAAAAATCAAATGCAAGTAAGTCCAACAGGATTTCCAGTCCCACAATGGATGTCTCTAATTGAAACATAAAGGAGACAATATGATCAGAATCCCAAATGAAGAGAGAAGCTATGCAACCCTGGCCAAGCAATTAGCAGAACTTACAGAAAATCAACAAAGGTGTATGAAATTGTATGAATGCTGTGTTTCTAGATTAGACCTAATAGAAAAGAAACAGGAAGTGTTCCAAAGATAGTTAGATGATCTGAAGAAGCTTCTTCAGCGTGGGGAAACAAACAAAAGAGGACCTCCACAGTCAGCTGGCTAAGCTCAATGAAGACATAAATAAATGCAAGGATGAATTCCAAGAATCATTAAGAAAATCAGAAAATAATGTGAAAATGGAACTCAACAGAGGGATGGAAAACATATAAAAAGGCAGTCGAAAATACAAAACAAATTGAACAAGACCAAAACTCTATACAAACTCACAAGAAGAGGGTCAGCCACAAGGAGATGGAAACTCAGTACTGGAGGACAAAACAGAAGAAATGGTTTCAATAAGTTCAAATAATCTTGTGAACAGAACACGAGGGAACTGTGGGATACCCTTAACCATCCCGACATTTGAATCATGGGAATACCAGATGGGAAAGAAATTCAGACCAAAGGCAATGAGAACCTATTCAACATAACTATCTAAGAAAATTTTCCCACATTCTCAGAAGAAGATCTCATCAAGTTAAAAGAAGCCAACAGGACTCCAAACAGACTGGACCAAAGGAAAATTTTTCCAAGAAACATTGACACCAAAGAGAAAGTCCTAAAAACACCTAGGGAGAAACAACACATTATATATAAAGGTAACTCCATCATAATTACTTCAGACTTCTCAATGGGAATCTTGAAAGCCAGAAGAGCCTAGAATGGAACACTGCAAAGTCTAAGAACTTATGGCTTCCAAACCAAACAACTCTAACCAGCAAAATTATCCCTCATAGTGGATGGTGAAAGAAAAACTTTGCACAATAAAAGTAATCTTTACAACTATATGAACACAAAGCCAAACCTATGGACAGTACTTCAGGGAATTCTCCGCACAGAAGAGACAAATAGCCAATCTCAAGTGTCTACATGAGGCAGATCACTATAACCAAACTCAGAGAAAGCACAAAAAAACTACAAAGCCCAAGAAAATGTCAAACCACATTAACCACCACAATATGGCATAGATTAAATTAGACCTCACAATTATTACCCTAAACATGAATGGCCTTAAATCACCCATCAAAAGACATATGCTCTCAGGGTAGATGAGAAAATTAGACCCTTCAATATGCTGTTTTCAAGAAACCCACCTCACCACTAAAGACAGACATCTCCTAAGAGTGAGGGGTGGAAAATGATATTCCAAGAAAACAGAAATAAGAAACAAGCAGGTGTAGTGTACTAATATCAGATAAAATGGACTTCAAACCAAATTAATCAAAACAGACAAAGAAGGCCACTTTTTACTTATCAAGTTAATAATCCAGCAAGAGAATACCACAATCATCAATCTTTATGCACCAAACACAGTGGCATCACAATTTATAAAACAAAACCTACTTTACAACAAAACAGAAATAACTGCCAACACCATCATAGTCAGGGACTGCAATACTCCACTATTGGCAATAGATAGAGCATCCAAACAGAAATTTAACAGGGAAGTAAGATAGCTCACCATAGATCAATTATCCCTAACAGACATCTACAGAAATTCTACCCCAAGTCCACAGATTACACATTCTTCTCAGCAGCCCATGGAATCTTCTCTAAAATAGATCATATACTGAGCCATAAAGCCTACCTGCATATATTTAGGAAGATCAACATAAGTGCCTACATGATATCAGATAACAATGCTGTCTTGCTAGAAAGTAAAAAATAATATGCCCCAGGAATCCCACCAGCTCCTGAAAGCTGAATAAAAACTTTTAAATAATAAATGGGTAGTGGATGAAATAAAAATGAAACTGCAAATTTTCTGGAATTGAATGGCAATGAGAACACATCATACCAAAACGTATGGGACACAATGAAGGCTGTACTAAGGGGAAAATTCATAGCACTAAATGCCTTCATAACAAAGACAGAAAAATCCAAAATTAATAACCTCACCATCCACATAAAGGCATTGGAAAAACAAGAAGAATACAACACAAAAAGCTCCAGACAGAAAAAAAAATAATTAAGATCAGAGTAGAAATCAATGAATCAGAAACTGAGTAAACAATTAAGGAATTGATGGGATAAAGAGCTGGTTCTTTGAAAAAATAAAGAAGATTGATAAACTACTGGCCAATCTGATCAAGCAAAATAAAAGGCAGATGATTCAAGTTAACAAAGTTAGAAATGAAAAAGGAGAGATCACAACAGATATAAATGAAATTGGGAGGAGAATAGTCAGGACTTATTTCAAAAACCTCTACTCCACAAAACTAGATAATATGGAGGAAATGGGTGAATTCCTGGACACATATCATCTACCAAAGCTAAACTCAGAGCAGATTAATCTCCTTAACAAACCTATCACACCCATTGAGATTGAAAAGGTAATCAAAAATATGCCCAAAAAGAGGAGCCCAGGACCCGATGGCTTGTCAGCTGAATTCTATCAAACCTTCATGGAAGAATTGAAACCAATTTTTATCTAACTGTGCCACATAATTGGAGAACAGGGAAAGCTCCCCAATTCCTTTTATGAAGACACTATATGCTGTTGGTATGAAGATGGAAAGACCTGGTTGGAATCTAGAAGAGAGTCAGTCCCCAGACAGTTAGCTTGTCTAGTGCCAGAAGGTGCTACATGAGCACCACACATGAGCCCACATCTTTCCAAACAACTCATGGTCTAGGCTGTTCAGCAGAAAACAACCTGACATGATGCTCACCCAAGTGCAATAGTGGCACAAAGCCATGGTGGGTTACCAGCTGCTCTTGAATTGGCTAACAGATCTGCTCAGTGGAATGGAACCCTTAGCTGGAATTTGGAAACAAGTCAGAACCATATCAAAAAAAAATGAGTTCACTCTCTATTATCAAGCTCCCACCAATCTTGGGCTACAAGAGGGCCTACACCTATTAAATTCTCACCAAAATAATAATGGTTCTCTCATTTATCCAGTGCTGACATCATTCTCTGTTGGAGAATCTGCCTCTCTTTTTCAGATGGACACAGAACCTAAGGAGAGAATCAGCCTCACAGGGCCCCAACTGAAACCATAGAGTAAGGGGGAAGATGAGCAAGGGTGCTGCTTTCTAGGTGGACCTGGTACCAATACAAGGGTGAAGGGGATAGACACAGAGAAGACTCAACTCCTACAAAACCAGAGATCCATAGACACAGAGGCTCCCAAGACCTTATCACTGAAGTAGACCTAAAACAAAACCATTATGGCGCAGGGAAATTCCCTTAAGAGGGGATGAAAATATTTTTAGAGCCACAAGTTGGGTCATTATGCACAGACATTTCTCCTTCCCCTTAACTGATGGCTAACCCCATAATGTACGACTCACAATCCTCAACAAGGAGCATCCCTTCAGAGTGGGGAGGACAGGGAGGAGGCTCATGATGGTACCAACATGACTGTGTATACACTGAGTATGTACATAACTAATAAAAAAATAAAAATATATATAAAGAAATGTAACCTAAGTGAATTCCTTATCCAAAATGGGATGATGAAACCAGGCATGGTGACTCCTGCCTTCAATCCCAGCACTTGGAAGACAGAGGTAGAAGGAACATCATGAGTTCAAGACCACTCTGAGACTACATAGTGAATTCCAGGTCAGCCTGGCCTAGAGCAAGACCCTACCATGAAAGAAAATGTGGGGAGGGGGGTTAATGAAGGAAAAGCATAACTATCAAAGCATAAACATTTTGATTTAATAATGGACACTAAGGCTTTGGGAATGCTGGCCAAACCACTGATAACAAATAACTGACTTCAAACAAAAGAACTGACTAATCTATGTTTATATTATTTTTGTTCCGTACATTATATAATTACTGGGTACTGTCTGCGATGAACATACTTCATGTATTTGCTGTTGGGATAGGTAGTCTATGTTTAATAGTAGCTATAAAATCTGGTAACTCTTCTAGTATTCTTTCCACATTATCTTTGGGTACTTAGTCTTTCAATCTTGGGTAGGGATATTTGCTTTAGAGTTTGTTGTCATAACCAACTTAAAACACTTGGATTCCTAAGTAGTTAGTTGAACTCAACTGCCCTAGGTGTCTTTATTCCAAGTGACAAATTTGGTTGTCATTGTTCTGTACAGCATTCCTCAGATGTGTCTCAATATTGACACACAGACTTCAGAGCACAATGAAGCTTTTCTCTTCCACTTTTTGTCCATACCCAGAGCCAATGAGAGTAGAAGGCCGAGACTTGTACACATCATGCAACTCACTTGTTTGCGGCTTTTCACTGAAGGCAAGCCTACTGAGGAGTGACTCGGGGTCCTTTTCTCACAAATGTCACTTCGTGACCGTTCTTTCTAGAGTGAAGTGGGACGTTAGCTACAAAACTAGAAAAGACTTTTTGATGCTGCATACTGTATTTTGGGGGTATTTCAATTTTACAGCCATGATTGAGTTTTTAAATAATAATTCTGCTTCCATGTCAATCATTGAATGAAATAAATATGTGTGTTTGCAGCTGCTGTGATGTCATTTTTGAATGTGTATATTAATTTATGCTTGGTCATAGAATGTTTGGGGCAGTCACATGTCTGTCTAGGTGCATGTTTACTTTGCCAGTTATTTGGGAAAATCAAGATAGAAAAGCTTCACTTTTCTAGGTTTGGGGGATTTTTTGAGAAATACTTCCCCCTGAGACCACTATCTGCAATCCTGTTGGCTTTCGATTTGAGCTCTGGATCAGGTCCTTTGTCCTTGTCAGTTTATTTAATAATTACTTAACAGTGTAATTTTTTCCAAATAAATACTAACAAAATAAGCAAATAGTAGTGTATATATAATTATAGAAACATTTAAAGGCTGGATCTCTGGTGGGCTTATTAGAGTACAATGGTGCAGTGTAGAAACTGTAATTGTTGATATGGTCTGAATGTTTGTGTCCTTCCAAAATTTGCATGTTGAAGTTCAAACGAAAAAATGATAGGATGAGACAATCTTTGGGAAATGATTAAGTCCTGAGGGCAAAACACAGACAGGAATAATAGCCTTGTAAAAGAGCATGGAGGTTGCCTGTTGGGTTTATAACCATTTGAAGATGTCAGGCAAGAAAATGGAGCCTGTAACCTAGATAGCTGCTCCTGACCAGACGCCCAATCTGCTGGTGCCTGGACCTGGGGTTTCTTACCTTCTATAACTGTTAGTAATAAGTTTCAGCTGTTTAGAAAATATCTACTTGACATATTTTATAGCCCTTGAATGGACTGACAATTAGATTGATCTTGGTATCTATGAGAAGCATTAACTCAAACTCATTATATATTTTCCCTGAAGTCTGATATCCAGTGGTCGAGAAAATGCTGGTCTTCATATAGAAGATATTATCAGCCTATATTATTATGGGGGAGCTTGAAACTTTCCAGGAGTATTTTGTTCTGTTTCGTCTGTTTAATTGAAACTTACCAAGCATTGTTTGGCATAGTAGTCTTGATATGATAGTTTAAAATTGGCTTATGGCAGATGCACAGGTGGCACAGGTGTCTGCAGCAGGAGGCTCTAGTGTGTCCTTTCCCTGTCTGTTCCTCTCTCTCTCTCTCTCTCTCTCTCTCTCTCTCTCTCTCTCTCTCTCCCTTTTAAAAAATAAATAACAATGTTTTTTTTTTTTTAAATGGCTTATGGAAAATTTAACTTGTTCATGGAAGGTTACTTTCTCTTAGATCTATATACATTATAAGGTTTTTAATATTAAAAGTGTCTCAATTGGCTCATGGATTGAAAGCTTGGTCTCTACATGCAAATGATATATCAGGGATGCTAGAAAGTTTATGGTGTAGCTTACCTGGAGAAAGTAGGCAACTGAGGGCATGTCCTTTGGTGTAAGTCTTCACCGTGGACCATTTCTATCAGTCTATGCTTCCTGTACAGCGTGATATTGGTTTGAAAAAGACCTTTGAGGTCTCCTGCTTTCACAGGATTGACTGCCTAGGGAAGTCTTTTCTTGCCATGTGAAGCCTTTGAGGCAGTAAAGACTTCTGAAGCCATGGTCTAAATGGGCTTGACTAATTCCAAAACCAGGAGCCAGTGTCAGAATCACCTGTGTGGTGCTGATTTTGTGGACATACAAAATTTCAAGCATTATAGAATGATGAAGGCTTCCACTTAAATTCCCAAGGAAAGCCTGGGAAGCCAGTTGATGTATGGCAGGATCAGGATTCTTGTCATAGCAACTTATGAATCTATCATTGGCTCAGGTGGCGATGTTCTTTGTTATTTTTTCCAAAGATGTTATTACCTCCACAAATCTAAATCAACATTTGGTATGTGGCAGAGGAAGCAGGGATGGGGTGAATTTGGTAAAATATTCTGGATGATATCAGGTGATTCATGTGCTCCCCAAGTCATCCTTGGAACTTGTTGCAAATAGGCCCCATATTTATTCATATTGTTTTGGACAGAATTCATATATTGAAATAAATGCCCCAAGTGATGATATTACTAGATAAGTCTTTAAGAGATGATTGTGTCATGAATATTGGACCCTCTTATATGAGATTGGTGCCCTAATAATGGTTGAAAATGATTGGTGTAAATTCCTTCCTCCACCCCACATGAACAAAGAGCTAGAAGATACCTTCAAAAAATAGAAGGTAAGTCTTCATTTGACCTTAGTTAAGCTATTTTGTGAACTTATACTTCTTAGGTACTGACCTCTGAGAAATAAATTTCTGTTTTTAAATAATCGGTCCAATATGCAAGATTTCACTATAACAGACCAAATGAATTAAGACAAGAATGGGTAGATTATGTAAGACGCATTTATAACCAAATTTCCTAAGAAAGTTGGTGACCCAGATCATTGCTTTGGCAATTTAACCAGTCTGTGGGAAAACTACAAAGAAAGAAAGGATGAAGATGTAGAGACAGAGAGACAATCAGGCTAGGGGTATTGAGATAAAGATAGAAAAAAGACAGACGAAAGAAAGTAAAAAAAAAAAATCTTTTCACACAGATAATTATAAAAATTAGATAATATTTAGCCCACTTTACATGTGGTAGTCAGGAATCAGCTCTTTTGTAAGACTATCAATATCCTTAACTTGATTCTACTGGGCAATAGTACTGAGAAATGTAACCAACATATCAGTTTCAGCTTTTATGGATAACATGGGAATAAAATTAGTACGTCTTTAGTTTTTTATACTGATTAAATGAATTAATAGACATTAATGATTTCTCAGTAATTGTTTGCTGCTATCGTTGTTGGATAATGTTTTATTGTATAGATGGCAGAGAATCCAGGGAGATCCAAAATCCATCAACATGACAAGGAGATGGCCTTCTGCTCACCACAGGATGGGCCGCCTCTGCCCCACCCACCAGATCCCATAAGAAAAGGGTAGAGGAAGCAGCTACGGGACTATTTCTCCCAAGGCTAGTTTGACTCCCTATCAAGGGAAATGGCAACAAACACTGTGTTGAATTGAAACACATTAAAGCACAAACACAGAGGCAACTGAGGACCTCAAACACACATGCGCACACACCTGTTAATAGATCTGCCAAGGCTCAAGGATTGCTGGTCAAGGGGGAGCAGGAAAGTTTTAAGAGCCACAGGGTAGATAGAAATATCCTGAGGCATAGTCCCCCACCCCCAACCAGAGACTGACTGACACCCTAATTGCCCCAAAGTGAACATCTTCAACTCTACTGGGAATTCTTTTTCTAGAATTAAAAGGTAGCCCCTGACATTGTGGTTTGTCAAGCTTAGACCACAGAAATTGGCATCATGGCTACCCTCTTCCTGAGCTAGCCTCTAACTTAGACCAATCAGCTGTCTTTCTGGATCACCTTAACCAGAAGGTGAAACCCACCACAGTAATGATATAAATAGAAACATGAGAGGACAAGCTTCTCTAAGGGCTGCCTGACACTGGTGAACCTCCAGCTTCTGGTGAGTTTCCATTCGATGTGAGAACCCTTAAGCCCTATTTCCCACATGGCTCTTTACCCTTTCCTGCCCTCCACATGGCAGGTGCTCTTAGTTCTCTCTCTATGGTTTTTCCAGGCCTAATATATGGGCTGTCAAGCCTTCTGGGGGTATTCATGTTCCTTGTATTGGTTCTGTACTTCCCTAAATAAATATGATAATTAACTTTCACAGTCCTACTTTATTCAATTATTGGTTAAAATTAGACATGAACCTAGAGTTTGGGGTTCAAAGACATTCCTGAATCCCTAAAACCCTGTTTCAAAATGGGCTTTAAGGACAGAGTTCAAACTAGCCACCCTTTCTAGCATGAGGATACAGTAAGAAAGTAGTGGGTTATAAACACAGTGAGCCCTCTTGACATATAAAATATCCTGGTGCCTTGATTGTAGATTTAACAGCCTATGGAAGAATGAGAAATAAATTTTTGTTGTTACAAATGATGCAGGCTAACACATTTTGCTACAGCAACACTAAAGGATTGACACACTGGAAATGACTCCATTTCTAACTCTGGTCAGAACATTTTATCTGGCTTTCAGAAATTTAGTACATGGTTTTGTCTTTCAGTACTCTCAACATATGAACATACTGCCTTCTAATTGAGGACAGTATAGGTGAAGGAGAATGAACAAAACCCCATGGATGTTAGCAGTATCCTCAAAAGGGTCGTAGACAACAAATTTGCTACAGTAAAATAAGCATTAGTGAGGTGCTAACTTCCTTTCCACACCCATCATTTGGATTTAAGGAAGGAATGAGACACCTTGATAGTGGACAGGATGAGCTTCATAGAGTCAAGATCCAGTGCTGACCTTCAGGCTTAAAATGAAAACCCATCAATGTGTTTAATATGAAAATGCTACATCTGGGTCTTGAAAATGAGCTGAAACAAAAGCTTGGGAAGTCTAATGTTTATATCCTGTTTGATGATCATCATGACTTAGGGTAGAAAATGACCTAAGGCCAAATTGTGAGGAACATGTGCAGTTATTATGTCCATCCATGGTCCTTGCCTTGCTGTGTCCTCATGAGCTGCTATTTTGACAGGTGCACGCAGTGCCCTGCACAGGGCCCTGACAAGAGTTGGGCTGCTGTAAGTGCTGTTTGAGCAGTGCATCAGGGAGCCTCGGCATGATCATTGAAGCCTACACTCTAACAAGTCTGTAGAATGAAATCATGGTGGGAATTGTTACCACGTTGTCCCACCTCTCCGCTGACTTAGAAAACTTTATTTTCAGCTCTGAACTCTGAGTCTTACCACCTTGGAGGAGATGCTGCAGCTTCCCCAGATCAACCTCAGCAGAGAGCACCTGGCTACCTGCTTCAGCAAGCAGGGGACAAAAAGCTAAAATTTCGGGCAGGGCCTAACGACCTGAGTTCAAGTCCCCAGAGCCCACATAAAGCCTGATGCACAAATAGGTGCATGCAAGTGGACTTTGTTTGTCTCAAAGCCCTAGCATGTCCATTCTCTCTGTGTCTCTCTTCTCGCTATCTCTTTCTGCTTGCAAATAGATAAACAAAAATGTTTTTAAAAATCTAAAGTTTAAAATTTTGCAGACAAAGAGTAAGATGGGCTACAATCTCCTGTACACTCACTGCATCTTGAAAAATAAAAATTAACAGTGCCATGGCCTCACAGTGATCAGCAAGCTGAGCTGAATTGCATCAGGATAGCCACCTGGCTGGCCATTCCTGTCTATAGCCAGGAGAAGACACATTCTCCCTAGGCAGCCAGCATTCACATTCCCCTCTTCTCCCTGAAGATGCTCACTTGAAGATGCCCACACAGAGAGATGTCTCAGGGACCACTGGATGGAAGAAGAAGGTTAGAGCAAAGTCACTGAGAACACTGGAGTGAGGGACCCCCTAACCCCCAGAGAGCAGCTTCTCTCTTTCGTAGCTACTGGATTAAAACCAATGGCTTTCAGGTGTGTTGGCTTCTTTTCTGGACTAAGTTGTGGTTTATCAATTGAATTGAAATCAGGAATACGGTACTGTGATAGTGGACAGGATAAGCTCCTTAGAGCGGAAAGATCTAGTGTGGATTTTCAGATTTCTCCCGAAAGAAGAATTCATTTAACAGATTCATGGCACAACAGTGATCTAGCCAAAGAGCATCAGGAGAGCCATCTTGCTGGTCACTCCTGTCTGCAGCCAGGGGAAGACACATCCTCTCCAGGTGGCTCACTTTGCATTCTCCTCTTCTCCTTGAAGGTGAGCACTGCCAGGGTGCCCCACAGATACATGCTCCGGAGACCACTGGAGGGAAGACACCTGGAGCAGACTCTCTGGGAACATCAAAGGGATGGAATCCCCTCCACAGTGGGTCCTTGACAGATTCAGATGTGTTGGATTATTTCCCAGACTAACTGGTGGTGAGTCCAGTGGGAACACAGCTCCAGTGGGTCAGAATGCAGTTGTTGAAATTCAATGGAGAAGTAGAAGGAAAAAAGAACCAAGTAGGTGACACATGATATTGACAGATCATCGTTGTACACCAGGGTTGCAGGGAACATAGTGTGTGGATACATCTACAGACTGTGGGATGAAAAGACGTGTCACTTCCTACATCCATCACTTCAGAAAGAGAATCCCATGGATGGTACTTGAAATCTAAGAACTATGGGGCTGGAGGGATGGCTTAGCGGTTAAGCACTTGCCTGTGAAGCCTAAGGACCCCAGTTCGAGGCTCGATTCCCCAGGATCCAAGTTAGCCAGATGCACAAGTGGGAGCACGTGTCTGGAGTTCGTTTGCAGTGGCTGGAGGCCCTTGTGCACCCATTCTCTCTCTCTCTCTCTCTCTCTCTCTCTCTCTCTCTCTCTCTCTCTTTGTCACTTTCAAATAAATAAATAAAAATAAACAAAGAAATCTAAGAACTATTAATGAGAAATGTAGAGTAAATTATTAGTTACTAGAGGGTGGGAGTAAGAGAGTGGAGAGGAAGAGCAAGCAGGTAGTTTTGGAGAAAGGGCAGAATTTCTAATACTTTGGAATCATTCTGGGGACATATTGCACAGAAGCATAGCTATAGTCTCAACCATGTTATTTATATTACATAGTTATTAAGAAAGTCTTTTCATTCTATCTCCGAATTTGAAAGGGAGATCCAGAGGTCTCTGAGCTTCTAGGATTCTGGTGCCATTGTATGGTACACTGGCCAACTGTTGTGTGCCCTGTACGTACAGCTGAGATACCTAAACCCTGCACATGAGAGGATGATATCACCTGCCACCTTTTTCTTCTACATGTGGATTCTGGTGAAGAGGGAATCAGTTACCTTGATGGGTTTGCAATGTACATGGATTTATGAAGGAATGTCTGATGTTACCAGGAAGCAGGAAACCCCACTTCCACATGAGGGAAGCCTGAAGGACTAAGGACTGTATCCTTCTAGTATTGTCTTTTGTGCCCATTTCTCCATGTTTTAGCATTCTAAACTTATTAATAATTGATTACCAATGCATGTTAGTAATTTCTCATATTCATACAAAAAATGTCAAATGTACCTTTTTTAGAAATTTTTAAAATATCATTATCCTCAAAGATTGTCCCAGGTATTCCATTCTTGCTCTCTTCTTGCCTGTCATTGGGTTGTGCACACTTCATTTGAAAGCTGGATAGGACTGTGTTACTGGTGTTAGTCTATAAGCACAAGGAAACTGTGACTTCAGAGATGTATCTGGGTACCTCGCAACAGCAACAGTCGATCAAAGCTGCTTCTGATGTGGGGCGAGCCCCTGTCCTGCAGGGAAAGAACGACCACCAGACGAAGATCCTTCTCAATCACACTTTATTGGAGAGCCTCTTGGTTAACAGGAAAGTTGATGGTGAGGGGTGAGGGGCGCAGGAGTGTAGCTGCTTTTATAGGGCAGAATACTATGGGACACCTGCTGATTGGCTGCCATAGGCTCACCCACCCACAGGAGCCACGGGATAGGCTCAGGACAAGGTGCATCAAGCACATGCACAACCTCAAGGGAGGTTGCTGCCTAAATGAGGAAGTATTTACCTCAAGACTGGCGGGAAGCCAGCATCAACTTGTAATGGCATCTGCATTGGCTCCCTACAGTTCCCCCTTTTTTATTAACTTATGGTATAGCTCAGAAAAATAGCCACCTTCCCGATCAGGTCCTCACCTCATGATGTGTTGACCGATCAAGGGAAGAAGTTAAACCTCCCCTTCCTCAGTGCAATGGGACAGATCCCCTGAGAGTGCAAAGGCAGCAGTCAAACGAAAGCTACCAGATCCCTGCCCATCCTCGTGCAATGGGTACTCTGAGACCCTGAGGGTGCAAGGGCCAGGGGAGCTATATGCCTTTTAAAGCTGACAGCCAAATTTGGGGGGAGGAACCACTTTCCAAGGCAGCAAGCACTTGAGAAATGACCACCTTGTCCCTCTTGGTTTGGGTTCGCAGGCGGCAAATCAACCAGAGGCAAAGTACGCATCCTCCCAGGCAGCACACTAGGAACATTCCCACTCCTACCCCTTCCTTAAAATGACAGATAGCAGGAAGCATTGGTGCAATTACTAAAAGAGAAGTTACTAAGAACGAACAGAAACGGTGGATGAACACACACCAGCGCAGGGGCAAAGGAAGTATTCTTCCCACAGTCATGTCCAATGTCATTAACACCCCCAGATGTATTGAGGCACTTCCAAGACTCCCCTTCATCTTGTGTCCCTTCCTCTTCCACTTGATTCATGGATTCCAGGCACAGGAGGAAGATTATCCACAAGACCTTCATAATCTCCGCCCTGATGAACATCACTGTCTCCTGGACCCTCCTCCGGAGATCGCTTGACTGTCCTCACCAGCCGGGCTGGAACCCAATGAGGGGAATCCTGTTCCTGTGGAAAAACACAAACAGCTCCCCTGGATCTTATCACAACAAGATCCAGTCCTTTCCATTTATTATCTAAGACATCCTTCCACAACACCATCTCACTAGATGATTGAATCACATGTTGACTGTGCCTGTCAGCTGCAGATTTATTATTATTATCCAAGATTAAAAAATTAAGGGTAAAAAGGGCTAAAGACACTCTTTCCTTGGGAGTTGCATTTTCCGCTATACCCCCTTTTTGTTTAAATAAAAGAGCTTTTAGACTTTTATTGCCTCTTTCTACTATACCTTGACCTTGTGGGTTGTAAGGAAGGCCAGTGGTATGTGCAACCTGCATTTGGGCACAGAAGGCTCAAAAGCCACCAGATGAGTACGCTGGGCCATTATCAGTTTTTAGGCGGTGTGGCTTTCCCCAAGCAGCCCAGGCCTCTAGGCAGTGAGTTTTTACATGAGAGACCTTCTCACCTGCCAATGGTGAGGCAAAAATAATACCTGAGCACGTGTCCACTGAGACATGTAGGTATTTTAATCTTCCAAACTCTGGAAGATGTGTCACATCCATTTGCCAAAGGTCTCCAGGACGTAGGCCTCGAGGGTTAACGCCCACATGTGGGGAGGGTAAAAAGGTGACACAAGACTGACAAGATTTTACAATGTCTCGTGCTTCATTTCTGGAAATAGAAAATTTTTTTCTCAAGGTGTTTGCAGGAACATGATATAATCTATGGAATTCAGTAGCTGAAGCTTTTGTATCTTCCAGAGAAATCATGGCGAGCCTAGTGGCCCAGTCCACGAGGTCATTAGCCTGTGATAAGGGGCCAGGCAGTAGTGAATGTGCCTGAATATGAGTTACATAGAAAGGGCAAGTTCGCTGCAAAATTAAAGACTGAAGTTGTAAAAGAATATTAGACACTAGACTAGTAGAGCGAACCGAAGCGGCAATCTCTAGGCCAGCAACCGCATTAGCTACATATAGGGAATCCGTGAACAAGTTAAAAGAAGTAGAGAATGTCTGAAAGACCTCCAAAACAATTAGGCATTCAACAATTTGAGGGGAATCAGGTCTAAACATTCTTACTATAGGCTCCGAGCCCTGTACCAAGTAGGCCCCACGACCAGACTTTGAACCATCAGTAAAGATGGCAGGGGCTGATGTAATAGGCTCCTGAACAGTGACTTTAGGAAAGTAAACCAGATTATTTTCAACAAAGGACAAAATAGGGCTCTTTGGATAATGATTATCTATGACATTTGGGAAAGCACACATGAGAATGCTCCAATCATCCACAGTGCCAGACAAAACTTCTACCTGTTCCTTAGTATAGGGGATGATGAGTTTGTCAGGCAGCTTTGCAAAGTGTATTAAGCAATATTTAAGCCCCAAACAAGCCTGTCGGGCTACCAGCTGCAGAAAATATTGGAGAGTGCGGGCTCCCAAAGAGCTTTTTTTCTTTTTTTCTTTTCCTGAAGCCATAATAGAGGCCCCTCCTAGCGGAGGCCAGCTGAGACCAGGTTTTTGTTTTGATGAAGCGGCATGTGTCCCCAGGGGAGTTATAGGGTGGGGGTGCGGAAGGCTCTATCGGCTGTAAAGGACCACACCCTTGGCCTTTAGGCCCCTTTGTCTGCTCCCTTTTATAACAGGTGGTGGCCTCCTTTAGTCCTTCCTCTTCCCCTTTAAATAATTCTTCTTCTTCCTCCTCTGCAGAATCGGAGCTAGCCTCCTTATCTGTGTCAAGTACATTTGCATGTGTAAGCTCCTCAATGGGAGGATAGAGCCTGTTAAAGGCTCCTCTTTCCCCCTGGGGGGGGGGACAATTATAGATTTTACCTGTTTCTCTGAGCTCATCTTGTAAACTTTTTTCTTTGTTTAATCCCTTCTTTTTTATTTTTTTTTTCTAGGCCTAGTTTTTGACTCCCCATTTGAATCTGACTCAGAAAGGCTATCCTGATGCCTTGCGAGAACTTCCCGTCCCCTTCTAATAAGTTCCATGTGGTTTTCTTTACTTAAGCAAGAGTGAATCAGCCGCCAAAACGGCAGTGTACCCTTACCAATTCTGTCCTCTTGTTTTGCTGCCTCCAATTCTCTACCTAATTTCTCCCAAGTAGGGAGAGAAAGGTCCCCCAAGACCGCAAACCAGGGCGCAATTGTATCTAGGTCTTTAACAATCTTTTTAATTGTTGCAGAGGAGACCCTAATGTCCCTCTGCTTAAGCAATTCCTTTATCGGCTGGACAAAGTCAACAGTCACAAAACTCGCACCCTGAGAATTGCCCATGTTGCGCTCACAGCAAACGACAAAGACAACAAACCACACAGGAATGAAAATAAGAAGGACCAGGTAGGGATCTAAGTAAAAAAACATTATGACTGGGGATGACTTACCGACGTCTTCCTCTCCGACGTCTTCCTCTCCGTGTGTCAAGTTCTGGATCCTCTTCGGCCCCTCGCCCGGTGACCACAAAACACCCGGCGTTCCCGGGTTTCGGTACCACTTTGGGGCGAGCCCCTGTCCTGCAGGGAAAGAACGACCACCAGACGAAGATCCTTCTCGATCACACTTTATTGGAGAGCCTCTTGGTTAACAGGAAAGTTGATGGCGAGGGGCGAGGGGCGCAGGAGTGTAGCTGCTTTTATAGGGCAGTATACTATGGGACGCCTGCTGATTGGCTGCCATAGGCTCACCCACCCACAGGAGCCACGGGATAGGCTCAGTACAAGGTGCATCAAGCGCATGCACAACCTCAAGGGAGGTTGCTGCCTAAATGAGGAAGTATTTACCTCAAGACTGGTGGGAAGCCAGCATCAACTTGTAATGGCGTCTTCATTGGCTCCCTACACTGATGGTGTCGGGCACTAAGCTGCCTTCTACCCAGAAATGTAAATGGTGCGTCCTTCTGGTTGTGACATAACCTCATGTACATTTCCAGAAAGCCATGAGACAAGAGGTGCTATGGGCCTTTCCTCCTTTTTTGATGGGGTTCCCCAGGACTCTTCAAGAGCCTGATGATGTCCTGAGGACCAGATGATGTTGGAAGACAGAGGAGTGCTATAACTGTGATCCCAGCATGACTAGGGTCACTTCCTTGTGCTGTCAAGTTATTTCACTGCTTGATACAAGGAGTCTGCTCTCTTTCCACAGTGACATTGTAATGAGTCACAGGGCAGAGCCTATGAGAGTCCTGACCCAGATATGGTTACTTCAGCTAGCCCAAGTGTCCAGGTTGCTAAAAAGTGAGCCAAATGTGTGCATGTCAGAGAAAGCAAGAGAAGCAGCTAATTAATAGGAAGAGAGAGAAAGGTGAAAAGGAAGCCTCCCCAAGAGAAGTTCTAGGATTTGGGTCTAAGAAATCAGCTATCTCAGGAGTCATCACAATTTAAAGATTTACAAAATTCAGCCAAGAGAAAAGCTGTGCTGAGAAGAGAAAAATGCTGTTAGCATCGCCATCCTATGTGTACAAGGTTGGGCCTTCCTGACAGCACATCCTTGTGATTTTTTACCTGAGAGTCAAATTACTTTAGGGATTGAACTCTATTGTTTTTCTGGAAAAGTCAACCCACTCTGTGTAGGTGGTAATTAATAGAAAGTTCCCCTTGATGTAGAGCTATTCTGAAGCATTTTAATAAACAATTTTGTTCCTCCACAAAAATAAATATAGAAGTAAAAGGAGGAAGGAAGGAAAAAGAAGGAAGATAAAGAAAGAAGGAAATATGAAAGGGACATGGAATTAATCAGGGAGGGAAAGAAGGAAAGGAGGAAGGGAAGAAATAGGCACAAAAGAGGCGGGCAGGACAAGGTTGCTGTTAAGATGGAATTGGGGATAAGGCAGAGCAGTTGACTGGTAGATGAGGAGAATGGAAAACAAACTAAAAGGAGTAGTTGTGTGAGTTGGAAATTTAGAGGGCAAAATCCAAAGAGAAATTGCCACTGGAGCACCAAGTGGAATCCCTCTGGACAGACTTGTGGAGAAAGCAGCTTCCCAGAATCAGCAGTGTATCACCTTCCTAATTTCTACTCGCCTCTGAACCTCAAGCCTTTCATCTGAAGAGCAACAGAATTTTGCCATTTTAAAATAGTTTGCTTCAAAATGATACTTATTCCATCCACAGCCTTCCTGTTCTGCACTCCTGCATTTCTTCTCTTTGATTTTTCAAAGAGGGTGAATGTTGTAGGGAATTAATGGGAGGGGCAAGAAGCCGCTGGCAAGATTTCTAGTCTTTAGAGCCAGAATTTCCCCCAACCTTCCTGTTAAGAGCATCAAATGGAGCTGACAGATGAAACATACATACATACAATAGTCAGATGGCAACCAAATATAGAGTCATGTCATGAGGTTGTTTCCTCACATTAGGTAAAAGTGGGTATGTTTTAATCAGAACCAAGCACTATGCCATGTAATACACACTTTATGTTATAGTTCCCAGACCCACATAACCATGTGTTATTCTTATCCTATGCAATTTCACCCTCCGTGAAATAAATACACTACTCACAAAAAGTTTGATTTTGATGGCTCTGGTCCTGTCTCTCCAGCTTTGTCTCTTCTGTACATTCTCCCCGTGATGACACTAAAACCACCACCTTGCAGGCCTCTACACATTGCTATTCCCCACCAAACTCCACCGATTCATGACAGATGATTTAACTTTCATTTTTCTTGGTGAACCACAGGCATTAAGTCTACATAGAGATGTGGGATGTGGGTTTAAGCATGAAGCCACTGGCCTTGGTAGCTCTCCATTTTCCCTTTCAGAGGTTTTACAGAGAGTACTTTCTTGGTTTACATGTGCATAAAATGGCAATATCTGGCTTATTTGACTAATTGTAGTGCTACACTGGATCCACAGTGACATCTTGAGAATAAACAGATGTCTCAGGCATGACTGTTTTTGTTAAGATATTTTATTAAATTACAGTTGAGCATGATGGAGATGAACTTGGACCTTATTCATTATAAATAAACGTTGGCTTGAAGAAAATCAGAAGTTCTAATTTTTTCTCCCTTGCTAGACATCAGCCAGGATGGTTACTCTCTAGGGACAAGTGCTTATGAGTTAAGGGTTTCTTGGATCTAGAATCTTATCTAAAGAAATCCCAGTACTTTGGGATCATCCTGACTCATTGAGGAGGAATGCTCCCCACAGAAGGTATCCTAACTCACCCATATTCCTGGCAAAGTAAACTCTTTGTATTTCATGGATCCATGTAGGCACAGAGTCCTGGGAAAATGAGAGTGGATCAAAGCTAATGTGAAGCTGACTGGAAAATGGGAACACTTGAGTGTCCTAAAGAAAGATATTCTGTCAGGTCAACATTATCTTTACTAGTTCACCTAGTAATTACACCAATTAAATATTTACACCTGCAACTTGTGAGTAAGCAATATGCACTGGGCAAACTTCCAACTACCTTGTGAAGCAAGTTCTATTACTATCATCACTATCTGCCCAAAGATTGGTACTAATGAATTGTTGGGACTAGAATGAAGGTCTAGGTTTGTAAAATACCGAAACTATGGCCTATCAGAACTCTCAATAACAACACAAGATAGTTGGGTACTGTATCCTTATTACCTAATTCTCATTGTAAACAAGCAAAATGGGACCCATCTGTTGGTAAACCTGGGGACAACAAAGTTTACTTGTTCCAAAATTGACTCATATGTTTGTCATGGGACAAAGCTTCATTGCTACCATCAGTGAAAATATATTTTAAATTCAAATTAATTTGTACATAGGAAACTGGGGATAATAATAGGAACCCACCAATTGAGATGTTATCTCTTTTCACTCATCTGTTTGGTCTAGGAAAAGGAAAATGGGCCGAGTAGTGTATCAGAATAAAAAGTCAAGAGCCAGGTGTGGTGGTGCATGCCTTTAATCCCAGTACTCAGGAGACAGAGGTAAAAGGGTCACTGTGAGTTCGAGGCCACCCTGAGACTACATAGTGAATTCCAGGTCAGCCTGGGCTAGAGTGAGACCCTACCTCAAAAAAAAAAAAAAAAAAAAAAAAGAAAAAGAAAAAAGAATCCTTGTCCAGAATGATGGAGAACTTATGTACTTTTCTTTCTTTTGTTTTCTAGGATAAAAATAGTTTCTTTAGAAAAATCGTCAAGAAGTTGTCAATATTTAACAACACATCATCACTGTAGCAGACCAAAAATGAAACCAACATGACTCAGGGAAATTTTGTGAAAGAGGGGGCGGAAAGAATGTCAGACCCACATGTTGGGTCATGATATGCAGAGACATTTATCGTACCAACAACTGTGGGCTAACTCCACCCCATACACCTCAACAAGGAGGGTCCAATGGGGAGGGGGTAGGTCAGGGATGAGCCTAATAATGGTACCAAACTGCCTGAATTTGCTGAATACAAAACTAATTTAAAAAAACAAACAAATATTTCTGAATACCTGTCAATCAGTAGCCAGCAAAAGAGACTAAAATAATAAAATGATATTTATTATAATTTTCTGGAGTGATTTAATATTTGATATCCTATTTAGTTTTCCCATAATTATGTGAGAAAATAGGATGATATACAGACATCTTCAGGTTGCTGAGATGAACCTCCAAACCAGGAATAGTTATGGAAGAAGAGATATGTATTGAAGCTTACAGATCCAGGGAAGTTCCATAATGGCAGAAGGTTCTGTCCCCCTCTTAAAGGACCAAACAGAGAGAGAACAACCCCAAGCTAAAAATATAAAAACAAAAACAAAAACAAAAAGCCATATCATGCACAAACAGCCTTAGCAATTCCAAGCAGAACCCAGGCACTTTTCATAGCTTTAGAGTAGAATTCCAAATCTACCACCACACCTTAGGGCTGAAACCTAAGATCCACCCAATGACATCTCCTGTAGCCAGGTATCTGGAAATCTAAGAAGCTTTAATAAAACTACTAAATCTGGGCTAGAGAGATGGCTTAGCAGTTAAGCGCTTGCCTGTGAAGCCTAAGGACCCCGGTTCGAGGCTTGGTTCCCCAGGTCCCACGTTAGCCAGATGCACAAGGGGGCGCACGCATCTGGAGTTCGTTTGCAGAGGCTGGAAGCCCTGGCGTGCCCATTCTCTCTCTCTCCCTCTATCTGTCTTTCTCTCTGTGTCTGTCGCTCTCAAATAAATAAATAATTTTAAAAAAAACTACTAAATATATTGGGGGACATGAATTCAAACTACCACAGATGGGGATAAGTAACCCCAGATTATATGTAAATAACTACTGACACAGATTTCTTTTTTAATTTGTGACCTGAGGCGATACATGCCTATAATGCTAGAATTTGGTAGACAAAGATATGAGATGAGAATTTGAGGCTATCCTTGGCTAAATAGCAAGACCCTTTTGAGGCGTAGAGGAGGGTGGGAGAAAGAGAGAAAAAGAGAAAGAACACAAAATTAGCCTAAGGCCATTTATTGAGCAATTTAGAGTAAGCACCAACCTTTATTATTTGGTTCCAAATGTATTTTCTGTTGAAACTCAAAAACAAGTTCTAATGAGGAGAAATGTCTCGGGGGGGGGGGGGAGGCAACTTGGTAGAGAAAGCTGTGAACAGCTTGTTTTGTGTAATTTTCTTTTCCACAAACCTATGCTTTAGAAAAATTGAAATCCATATATTTCTGTGCATCAGTTGTTACTAAAAGCCATTTCTCAGATATGGTGTGAGATTAAATGAAGCTAGGAATGCCTCAGCTTATAGTCAAAGCTATTCTTGAGTTTCCATGCTGTTATATTGGTAGATACTGACTAGAGAGATCCAAACTTTTTCTAACTCATTATGGAAAGGAATAGTAGAGTTGAGGAGGGGGTAAGCAAGATTTTGTCCTTGTCTATAAAGATTTAAACGGTGTCTTATAATCTTTCTTAAGTTTAAGAGGTAATAGGGCCGGGTTTGTCTACATTTAGGATCTGATAATCATGTTCTTCACAATTCATGGCAGGGAGGCCAAATGTATTTTTTCTCCAATTTGGTTTGGTTGTTTTTAAGCCTTTAATTCTTGTACAGTTCATTTAAGTAAACTGATTACAGAAAGAGCTTTGAGCATATTTCCTGCTTCTGTCAGAATCAGTTCATAATATGTGTGTTAGCAGATGATGGAGAACAGAATTTTCCATCTTTGACCATCTAGAACTCAGTGGAATATCCATAAATTTTCTTATATTTGGAAAGTGAATATTGGAGTCATTGAGCATAAGAAAAGAACATAAAGTGTGATGTGATATCTTATTAGTAATAGGACTAAAGTTGAAAAAAACATGTGAGGACAGTAAATAAATTTGAGCCTTCCTTTTGGTTTCATCTGAAATGTGTATTAGAAGAAACCTAAAACATATGTTGTCTGGTTCTTGCTCACAGCACAAAGCTTAGGTGAAGAGACCAGACTCAGGTCCAAATTACACATGGAGAAACAGAAATATGATCTTTTTGAGCTAAACATTCAATCAGCGAGTCACTTACAAATATAATGCAGTATGTAGAAGAATTAACTCCAGAGAGAGGCACACCTAGTACACCTGTGATTTCTTAGGTAAGAAGTAGATCTCAATGAAATATCAGATTAAATTGGGAATAATGCTATTATGTACCACATAAGATTTCTGTGAAGATTAAGTGGGACAATACTGAAAATGAACTGAATAGTGTCTGCCACTTAATTAACTCTCATACATGTTAGCTAGGAGTAGCAATAGCAATGGTAGTTCTATAAGGAATAGCAAACAAAACCTTACAGGGAAAAAGCCCCAAGTGGTTACAGTTAGATGTACCTCAAGAATGTGCATGAAAGAGAGCATCTCAAAGGAGGCTGTGTCAGCTCTGAAAGGACCAGTTGATATGGTCTTGATTATCAGTTTCATCAGAGATGAGGCCAAACCTTTCCATCAATAAGGGGTCCAGCTAGAGAAACCAGCTTGAAGAAGTGAGTACAGTCTGCAGCATTCAGACGGAATGTGTACAACTAAGACATCTGTTATCTAGATCCCAACTCCCATAGCTCATCATGGACGCTACATACTATAGGTCCACCTTGATATCCATCTTTTCCTGACTCGGCCCCAGCTGGATGGAGCAGTGGGGAGTGTCTGAGGAAAAGCTGCTCAATACTGAAACAGCCAGTTTCTGGTTCAAAATGTAGAACTCTCTTTTTGGGAATTCAAAGACAGTAAAATTCCAATTCACAATGGTAGACTGGAGAGAGCCATGAAAGTGGAGGTTACCAGCCCATGTGCCTAATACTGCTAAGAAGAAATAAAGACTCTGGGGATAGTGGTCAGGAGAAAATGAGCTGCACAAGTAGACAAAGAAATTTCCAGAGATCATAAGAAACAGAGTTGAAGATAAGCAGACTGACACCTGGAAGCTGCAGCATTGGAGGCTTTTGGGGGGGACCCTCAGCTTTTCCTAGACTCTCATGAAAATCCTTTTTGTGCATTTATCCTCTTTCTTGGAACCCCTTTTATTTATACTTATTTTCTTCTTTGCCCTATGCATTGAAACCATGTGTTAATAATAAAATGGAAGATTTAAAGGGGCCTAGGAAGCTTAGTTTTCTTTTCCTAAACTTTCATTTCTCTCTCTCTCTCTCTCTCTCTCTCTTTTTTTTTTTTTTTTTTTTGTTTTTTTGAGGTAGGGTCTCACTCTAGCCCAGGCTGACCTGGAATTCACTATGTAGTCTCAGGGTGGCCTCGAACTCATGGCAATCCTCCTACCTCTGCCTCCCAAGTGCTGGGATTAAAGGCATGTGCCACCACGGCCGGCTCTAAACTTTCATTTCTCATGCTTTGGGGTTATATAAGAAAACTGGAAGCAAAAAGCAGGTAAGCCAGCTGCTACTTTGTCTAACTAATGAGAGACACAGCTCCTCTGTGTGCGCATGCACACATACCATCATCATCATCATCTCTGTGACTGTAGACACTGCACTAGAGGGAAAAGGTACCAGAACTCTGCAGCTCATAAAGCATAATCTATCTGAAAGCATCTTCCATTAATTCTTTGTCTGACCTCAGGCAGCTTTTATCACCTCTATAAGGTTCATTTTCTGCATCTGCAAATTGGAGGTTACACTATAAAACTTGCATGTTCTTCCGCAAATCAATTGAAATGTTGCATTAAACCATTAACATGTGGACACAGGTTTTTCTGTAAACCCACACTGCCTTTGTATAGTTGTTTTTTTTTTTTAAGTAACTGCCTTCATAGAAATTTAAACAAAAAATGTGTGCTGTTCTTTTTCTTCTAGAACAACTACCAAGTAAGGTTTCTCTGAAGATCAGGGCATTTAAGTCTTTCTTAATTGTAGCTAGGTGTTGCTAATTACTAAGTTGCTGTGGATACTATGTGTCCAATCTCACTACATTCCAAAAAGGAGCATGGCTCCACATAACACCTTGAACTGATATGACTGTTCCTTAGTGATGACTCATAATGAGTCAAGTGCGTGGACTGAAAGAAAAGTGTCATGGAGATTTCAGCCTGATAGGAAAATCGATGCAGCCTCAAGTGCTGTCAGTAGCTCCAATTACATCACATTGGTCACGACAGAAAGCAGTTAGCATTTACCTAATAAAGTCTTTTTTTTACTTGATGCCTGATTATATGTCCCCCAATATATTGAATCCAACGATGTTGACAGGAAAATGAAACATATCCCTATATTCCAATGGCTCAGTTAGCTGCCTAAGAACAGTTGATCTATCTATAACACCAAGTGCATAATTCAAAATGACAATAAAGTAAAAAGGATACTTGCATAATTTCCCAAAACTGGATGACAGATTTATGGATTATAACCTGCTGCAGACTGTGCAGAAATGTTTCACTTGCTCCTCTTTGCAGGCAAGCAAATTCTTTCGTCTTCAGACCCATTGGATAAATTTTCCCCAGGAGCTGATGCACTTTAAATCTGTTAAATGGAGCCCTATTAAATCTGATTCAATGCTATAAATGGCAGCAGCATGAAGCTCTGATTTGTAGCAGCTCTGAAGATGGCACACACATGTCCTCATGTGACATTTTATGGTAGAGGACAGCAAAGCTATTCAGATTTCCACTTTCTAAATTAAAAGTGGGATGAGACATTTGCAATTCATGTCCCTCTATGACACCAACTCAAGGCACCTGCAACAACACCCAGCCCCATTGCATCACTGTGGATTTTCAATGGTCAGAGGAGAGTGGGTGAAAGAATTCAGATTCATCATCTTTCATCTCCAAAGTAAGAGGACAAAAAGGACCCCCATAAAGTAGTAATAATTTGTTAAAGAATACCACCAAAGACTTGGAAGTGGTGCAGCTCCAAGGGTGCATTGAGGCATTCTATAGGTGTTACACATAAACATCTGAGAACACTTCAACCCATCACACCCTCTTATGTGAGTAAGTCACTGAAGTTCTGAGAATGATAAACTTTGAGTCAACTGGCTTCTAGACAGTTGGTTCCATTTATCTACTTTCAGAAATCAATTGAGGAAAGGAATACAGGTTCTGGATAGAAGATAGACAGTGACCACCAAAAGGTCAGTTGTACAGGAGATTTCTAAAAATGACTCTCTCTCTCTTTTTCTGTCTCTCTCTCTCTCTCTCTCTCTCTCTCTCTCTCTCTCTCTCTCTCTCTCACACACACACACACACACACACACACAATGTCTCTAGTTCATCTGGGACTCCAGAGACTGAAGATCCTCAGAATGGATGCAATTTACCAAAACCATACAGTAAGGTGGAGTTTTCACATTAGATATTGGATGGGGCACATTACCTGTGTGGTATAGGAGGGGCACCAATGGTGGATAGGCCATTAATGTAACCAGGAAGGGCCTGACATGGATAAATGAATTTAACAGAAAGAAACGTTTACTTAGTGTGCTGCAAGAATCAAGGGACTGAAAAAAAGAAGAGTAGCCCCTGCAGCTGAGGCAATTGTGGTGAATTAAATAGTATGCAATTGTGGCTTTCCCTGTACATTTATAATCTATGGGCTTAGATATCCATAGCACAGAGGGCCCTGCTTCTTTCTATTAATCCCAGACTCCCCACCAAAGGAAAAAAAAAAAAAACAAGAACAATGGTCTCTCTAGGCTTGCTACTAGTGAATAAAATACAGATAATTTTAGAAATTTGGACTAGGATCCAGACAATAATTTTCAAAGTTTGTAACCTTGAAGCCAGATTAGCATCCATGAATGCATACAATGACTGTGTGCTATACGTATGACAGTGCAAGGCTACAGGAACTGTGGTAGTTACAGAGCAAGTTATTTGGTCTTGGATTAGACGTAAGAGATGAAACAAGAAAGGAAGCCATTATTCACAGGAAACTATTCAAAGTCAGGCCAGATCCTTGAAAATTTAAAAGCAAATATGTTAGCAGGGCTCGTGTTGGACTTCTCTGGCAGATGAAAAAAGCTGAAGTTCAGAAATACTAAGAATTTTCTCAAGGTCACAAAGACATAGTGGGACAGAGGCAAATGTGAAATCTCTCCTGCTTGGCCAAGGCACAGTGTACCCAATTATGGAGTCTCAGGATACACATATTGTCATCGATCCTGATACTGACTTGTAATTAGTACCAACAGATCATGCTTTTCCTCAGGAATACTATATGAATAAATGGGTGGTTTGAGAGAACAAGTTCTGAGTGATAGTTTCTGGTGTGTATATGACAATGAACATCAAATACAGAGCTGGGTACCACAAAGGAAGATGTACAACTTGGGAAATTTTTCACTGGACATACTCTTGTAGTCAGCCTGATACCTGAAATGATTTAGATTATATTTGCATTTATTCTAGACACATTAGAGGTCCACTAACTGAAACTATGTGAAAGATTATTGTAAGGTCTCTGCCTATTTCAGACCATTCTGGCTGCAATTTAAAGCAGTGTTCTGTGGCATTAACAAAGTCCAGATCAATACAGTTATAAAACAAATTAACATACAGCATGTAAAATTTCCTATTTTAGTTTCTTCTGCAGTAAAATGGTGAACATGCTTTTATTTTCAAGTTATTTTTATTAACAACTTCCATGATTATAAAAAATATTGCATAGTAATGTCCTCCCTTCCCCCACTTTGCCCTTTGAAACTCCATACTTCATCATATCCCCTTCCCCTCTCAATCAGTATCTCTTTTGTTTTCATGTCAGGTTCTTTTCCTCCTATTATGGTGGTCTTGTGTAGGTAGTGTCAGACACTGTGAGATCATGGATACCCAGGCCATTTTGTATCTGGGGGGAGCATATTGTAAGGAAGTCTACTCTTCCTTTGGCTCTTAAATTCTTTCCACAACCTTTTCCACAACAGACCCTGAGCCTTGGAAGATGTGATACAGATATTGCACTGAGCACACCTGTCACTTCTTTCCAACACCATGATGCCTTCTGAGTCATCCCAAGGTCAATGCCATCTGAAAAGAGAAGATTATCTACCAAAAGTTAGAGTAGCATTAATATAAGGGTATGAACATTAAGAGAAGTGCTTACTGGACAGTTTGATAAGCATAGTATATACATTTAGCCATAGAGAAGCAGATGTTACACCCGTAGGGCTCATGGCTATCCCTGTTTTAAGTTTTCAGTATCAGGGATGTATTCCCTCCCATGGAGTGGGCCTCCAGTCCAATTAGAGGGCAGTCGGTTTCCACCATGACAGATGTGCCATTATTGCACCCATTGGCTCATTTGGCCTGGCTTGCCAAATATAAGGCTTACAGTATCCACTGTTGAGTATCTTCACTGGTGATTTCTCTCTCTCCCATCGAACTGAATGCAGAATGGCTTATTCTAGCTTTCTGTCAACTGGTCTACATGGAGGAGGTTATGAGCTCAGTTCCAGCAGGATTTCTCAGTGGCCTTGCAGCCCAAGTATGTGGAGTCTTAAGAAATAGGGACTTACTATATATTCCTGGTGGGAAACCAAAGGCCTTGACAATGGCCAATAATGTTTTGGGGGCATCAGGGACCTCCCTGGCCAACAACTCACTGGAAGGTATCCCATCCCTGGCACTGAAAATTTTCTAGCAACAATCTATGTTTCCTGAGTGTTTCATTGTCCAAAAAATAGTAGGTTTCCATATGATTTATTTATATCCTCTTAGATTTTGATTAGCCCTCCCTCCACCTTTCCTCTATTCATTCTCTTCCCCTGACCTCACTTTGGACCTTTTCACCCCCATTAATCTATTCTTCTACTTACATATATACAATACCATCCTACTAAGTACCCCCTAGAATAAATGCAGATTACTCAACACAAACTTTACAGCCAGAAGGGCTTGGAATGATGTATTCCAAATTCTGAAGGCTAACAACTGTCAACCAAGATCAATTTGTCCTGCAAAGGTATCTATCCAAATCGATGGATAAATAAGGACATTCCACAACAAAAATAGGCTAAAGGTATTGTTGACAACTAAACCAGTTCTACAGAAAATTCTTGAAGGAATTTTTAATGCCAAAGAGAAAGCAAAACACACACAGGAAGGAATAGGGAAAAATAAACCACATTCAAATAACAGTTAATACAAATGAGTAAAGGGAAAACAAGGATAAAAAGGAATGGCAAGAATAAATACATGCCTTTAAATAATAACTCTTAATATCAATGGCTTTAGTGCCCCAACCAAAAGACACAGGCTTGCAGAGTGGATTAAAAGGCAGGGTCCTGTCATTTCTTGCCTCCAGGAAACTCATCTCTCAATAAATGATAGATACTATCTTAGGGTGAAAGGATGGAAAATGTTATTTCAAGTAATGGGCCTAGGAACAAGCAGGGGTTGCTAACCTATTATATGACAAGATAGACCTCAAACCAACATTAGTGAGGAAAGAGAAAGAAAGTCATTTCATACTGATTAAAGGAATACTCTATCAGGAGGACTTTACAGTTCTAAACATTATGCACTTAATGTGGGGCTCCCAGTTTCATCAAACAAATACTATTAGACTTAAGGTAACAGACAACATCAAACCCAATTGTAGTGGGTGACTTCAATACCCCACTCTCATCAATTCACAAAAAATAAACAGACAGACATCTGAATTAAATTATGTCATGGAACAAATGGACCTAACAGATATCTACAGAACATTGCATCCAAATGCTGCAGAATATACATTTTTCTCAGCAGCACATAGAGCAAACAGAACATACATAAATTCATGGAGACTAAACCATAAACTATTGAATGATGAATGGGTCATTGAAAAAATCAAAAAGGAAATTAATAAATACATATAATCAAATGATGATAACACAACATACCAAAACCTTTGGGACACAATGGAGACAGTCATAAGAGGGAAAATTATAGCTCTAAGTGTGCATAGTAAGAAATTAGAGAGTTTGGAAGTAATTAGTTTAATTCTTCACCTTAAGTCCTTGTCAAAGAAGAACAAGGCCAAGCAAAAATCAGTGGATGGAAAGAAATAATAAAGATTAGGACAGAAATGAACAAAATAGAAACAAAACAAAACAAACAAACAACCCAAAGAACCAATGAAACAAAGAGTTGGTTCTTTGAAAGTATAAACAAGATTGATAAACCCTTAGCAACTTTGACCAGAAGAGAGAAGAGACAAAAATTAATGATTAGACATGAGAAAGGCATCATTACAACAGATACTAAAGAAATTCAGAAAATTTAAAGTACACACTTTAAGAATATATATGCCTCTAAGTTTGAAAATCTGAAAGAAATGGATGATTTCCTTGATTCATATGACCTACCAAAATTAAATCAAGATGAGATAAACCATTTAAATAGACCTATAACAAGTATGGAGATCCAAGAAGTTATAAAATGTTTCCCAACTGTCAAAAGTCTAGGCCCAGATGGATGCACTTGTGAATTTTACCAGACCTTCATGGAAAAACTAACACCACTGCTTCTCAAACTTTTCTTTGAAATAGAAAAGGAAGGGATTCTACTAAACTCCTCTGAAGCCAGCATCACCCTCATACAAAAACCAAGAAAAGACAGAACAAAAAGAAAAAAGAAAATTATAGACCAATATCCTTCATGAACATAGATGCAAAAATTCTGAACAAAATATTGGCAAGCAGAATAGAAGGATATGTCAAAAAGATTATTCACTCAGGCCAAGTTGACTTTATCCCAGGGATACAGGGATGGCTCAACATACACAAATCGATAAATGTAATACATCATATAAATGGTCTGAAGGTCAAAACTCACATGATCATCTCAATAGATGCAGAAAAGGCATTTGACAAAATCCAACATCCTTTCATGGTAAAAGTATTACAGAAACTGGGACTAGAAGGAACATACCTCAACATAATAAAAGCTCTTTATGACAAACCTATAGCCAACATAATACTAAATGGTGAAAAACTTGAGGCTTTTCCACTAAATTCAGGAAAAAAACAAACAAACAAGGGTTTCCACTGTCCCCACTTTCATTTAATATAGTACTTGAAGTCTTAGCCATAGCAATAAGGCAAGAGACACTCATAAAAGGAATACAAATCAGAAAGGAAGAGATCAAATTATCATAATTTGTAGATGATATTCTATACATAAAAGATCCTAAAGACTCTATAAGAAAATTGTTGTAGAGCTGATAAACAATTTTAGCAATGTAGCAGGATACAAAAAAATTACATAGAAATCAGTAGCTTTCCTATATACTAACAACAAACATGATGAGGATGAAATGAGGGAATATCTCCCATTCACAATTTCCTCAGAAAGAAAGAAAGAAAGAAAGAAAGAAAGAAAGAAAGAAAGAAAGAAAGAAAGAAAGAAAGAAAGAAAGAAAGAGGGAGGGAGGGAGGGAGGGAGGGAGGGAGGGAGGGAGGGAGGGAGGGAGGGAGGGAGGGAGGGAAGGAAGGAAGGAAGGAAGGAAGGAAGGAAGGAAGGAAGGAAGGAAGGAAGGAAGGAAGGAAGGAAGGAAAGAAAGAAGGAAAGAAAGAAGGAAAGAAAGAAAGAAGGAAAGAAAGAAAGAAAGAAAAAAAGAAAGAAAGAAAGAAAGAACGAACGAACCTTGGAATAAACTTAACCAAAGGAGTGACAGATCTCTACAATGAGAACTTTAAAATACTCAAGCAAGAAATTGTGGGAGACACAAGGAAATGGAAAGACATCCCATGTTCTTGGATTGGAAGAATCAATACTGTGAAAATGTCATTCTTACCAAAAGCAATCTACACATTTAATGCAATCTCTATTAAAATTCCAATAACATTCTTCAGAGAAATAGAAAAAAAAAAACCTAAAATTCATTTGGAAGCATTAAAACCCTCAAATAGCCAAAACAATTTGAGCAACAAAAATTAGGCTGGCAGTATGACCATACATGATTTTAAGCTATATCACAAAGCCATGGTAATAAAAACAGCATGATTTTGGCACAAAAGCAGGCATGTAGATCAATGGAACAGAATAAAGGGTCCAGGTGTTAATCCAGGCACCTACAGCCATCTGATTTTTGACATAAATGCCAAAAACATTCATTGGCAAAAAGACAGCCTCTTCAACAAGTGGTGCTGGGAAAACTGGATATCTATATATAGAAGGATGAAAATAGATCCTTGTCTTTCTCAATGCATAGGAATCAAATCCAAATTGATCAGGGATCTTAATATCAGACCTGAAACTCTCAAATTGCTAGAGGAAAAGCTAGGGAAATCCCTTTAACATATTGGCATAGGTAATAACTTTCTGAATATAACCCCAATTGCCCAGGAAACAAAACCACTAATCAACCAGTGTAATTTCATGAAATTACAAAGCTTTTGTATAGAAAAGGACACTGTGAATAATGCAAAGCGACAACCTAAAGAATGGGAGAAAAATTTTGCCAGCTACACATCTGATGGAGGATTAATATCCAGAATATTCAAAGAATTCAAAAAGCAACACAATAAGAAATCAAACAATCCAATTTAAAAACGGGTTGTGGAACTAAATGGAGTGTTCTCACCAGAAGAAATACAGATGTCATATAAACATCTAAAAAAGTGTTCTACATCCTTAGCCATCAGAGAAATTCAAATTAAAACTACTGTGAGATTCTATCTTTCTCCTGTCAGAAAGGCTAATATCAAGAAAACAAATGACACTAGATATTGGTGAGAACGCAGTAAAAGAGGATCCCTTCTGCACTGTTGGCGTGAATGTAATCTGTTACAGCCATTGTGGAAACCAGGATGGAGGTTCTTCAGACAGCTAAAAATAGATTTACCATATGAACCAGCATATAGCACTCCTAGGCATATGTCCTAATGACTCTTCTCACTACCTTAGAGGTACTTGCACAACCATGTTTATTGCTTCTCTATTTACAGTAGCTAGGAAATGGAACCAGCCTAGATGTCCATCTACAGATGAATCAATAATAAAGATATGGCACAATAACACAATGGAGTTCTATTCAGTAGTAAAGAAAAATGAAATTGGGCTGGAGAGATAGCTTAGCAGTCAAGTGCTTGCCTGTGTAGCCTAAGGACCCCGGTTCGAGGCTTGATTCCCCAGGACCCATGTTAGCCAGATGCACAAGGGGTTGCATGCGTCTGGAGTTCATTTGAAGTGGCTGGAGGCCCTGGCACGCCCATTCTCTCTCTCTCTCTCTCTCTCTCTCTCTCTCTCTGTCTGTCTGTCATTCTCAAATAAATAAATAAAAATAAAAAAATTAAAAATGAAATTATGAAATTTGCAGGGAAATGGATGGATCTGGGAAGAATTATATTAAGTGAGATAATCCAGACCCAGAAAGCCAGACATCACATGTTCTCTCTCATATGTGGATCCTAGCTACAAAAGTATAGACTTGTGTGTGAGCTGGAACCAAAAATCAGTAGCAGAGGCCTGTAAACTAGAAAAAGGCTACAAGGGAGGGAGGATAGGGAAAGACTTAAGGGGATAGTATTGCATATATATAAGTAGACAAACATTATAGTGAGGGAAAAGGCCTAAACGAGGTCATGGGGAGAGACTGTGTAAAAGGAGGATGGCAGGGAGGCAATCAAAATCCAAGATATTCTGAATAAGACATACTAAAATCTACTTTTTAGAATAATGGAATATCCAGAGGCCATAAACTGGTACTAGAAAATTTTCAGTGCCATGGATGGGCTACCTTCCAGTGAGTTGTTGGCCAGGGAGGTCCATGTTACCTCTAAAACATTACAGGCTATTGCCAAGCCCTTGGTTTCCTATGAGAAAGAGATGGTAAGACCCTATTGCTGAAGACCTCACATGCCTGAGTGGCAAAGTCACTGAGAAATAGAGCTAGTGCTGAGAAGAATACTTTCTTCCTGTAGATCACTCAACCAAAAGCTGGAAAAAAAAAAAAAAAAACTGCACTGTATGCAGCCTTATGGGAGACAGAAGACATCAGCGGTGAAAACACTGGGCACTGGAAGCCAGAAGTTTGGCCAGACAGGCCAAATGACTGAACAAATGCAATAGTGGCATGTCTGCTCTAGGGGACACCAATTGCTTTTTAATTAGACTGAAGGCAGGCTCTATAGGAGGGAATACATGGCTGGTTGCCGGAGCCTGCCAGCTACAAATGTCCCAGCCTGATGGGGAGTGAGGATTAAAGGAAGACAAGAGACAAGAGTACAAGAAAGGAGTCCAGACAAAGGCTGAAGCTCTGTTTATTTCTCAGCAGTCCCTTTTATAAGCTCTTGCAAACAATAAGCCAATGTACAAAAATATTCCATGACCTTTACATAAGTTTCTATCAAAACAACTTCTTCCTGTTACAGAGTCAAGCACCTCGACCACTTCTCATTGCAAAAGTTATTCAAACACTGGGAGAGAGACAGACCCTCTGTTCCCAGCAATAAGTTCCTCATACAAGCACAAGAGCTAAAAGATTGGTCAGCTCTTTCTAGAAATGTTGAATTTACACAATCTTGCTTGCTTGCTGGTACAAAGTCTTACTGCCACACAGCCAAATGCTGCAGATTCAAGGCCAGCCCAATGGCTCCCGACACCTGGTACTGAAAACTTAATCAAAAGTTTATGACAGGGGAGGTCATGAGCCTTAGGAGTATAAAGCCTGCTCTTGTCTGGATAAATGCATGTATTATTCTCACCAAATCGCCCTGAAAGCACTACACTTAATGTTCATATTCATATATTAATGATACTCTCACTTCTGGTTAGAGAAGCTTCTCTTTTCAGATGGCGATGACCACTGGGATGGCCCAAAAGGAAACATGGTGCTAAGAAGGGAAGGAGGAGTATCCAGCACAGAGACATCTCACACCCTCCAAGGCTCAGGGTCCATTGCAGAAGAGATGGTGGAAAGAAGGTAAGAGCCAAAGGAGGAGTACCACTCCTTACATTTAACTGTCTGGACAGAAATTGGCCTTGATATTCATGACCTTACAGTGCCTAGCAATACCTACAGAAGACCCTCATAATAGGTGAAAAAGATTATGACATCAAATTAAAAGAGAGACTAATGGAGAGAGGGAGGGGATATGAGGATATGATTGAGAGCATAGTTGTGAAGGGGAAAGTCGGGGAGGGGAGGGAAATAACATGGTTTGTTTTTTTAAGTATAGAAGTTGTGAATATATATACATGCATATATATTAATAATATATATTTATAAATACATTATTCAAAAAAAAGGAAAAAGTAGAGTCACCTTCTAGTAAAACTGGATACCTGTGACCCTTATAAGATAATTGCTCTAGGCTGTCCAAAACTAAGACCTAGAGATAGGCACTTTATCTCACTTCCTAGCTTTTTAAATCCAAGGTGATCCACATGTCTCCATGGATAGAAAATAAATATCCATCTTAGCTTACAATGACTTTACTGTGATTATAGTGGGTAAGTGGCAGTTGTAGGTCCTAGTCAGCATGCCACAACAGCATCTCAGTAACCCCAAATATACAAAACTAAGATCTCTGAAATAATAAGCACTTATACTAGAATCACCACTAGCAATGCCCTAAGACCCTAAGATTCCCCTCCCCCCAATCTTACCATCTAAAATCAATAGTGGTTAAAATGTGGCTTCTGTGGTAAGAACAGCTGGTACTGATCATAGCTCTAATCATTATTTACTGTGTGACTGGGAATACTGGCCACATTCACCTCATCTATGAAATACGAATTGTTGTAGTAGCTATGTTTCCAAATTTATGCAAATATTTGAAGTATTCTTAATCCAATGCCTGGCAGAATGAATATTTGTCACCTAGGAAAATGAATCCAATAAGTCATTGATTTGTTTTTTCAGACACATTTGGGAAACTTGCCAATTAAGCAATTAGCATTTGTTAGATTAATGCTAAACACACAGACACAGATTTGAATTGAGATACTACCTAGAAGCAGATGACATAATTTTGGATAGTCCAGGATAAACAAGGATTCTCTATTGAATTACATGCTGCTCTGTCTCCCTTTACTGCCACTGAACCAGCATCTCAATCAGGGCTGACAGGATCATTCAGATTAGTTTATATTTCTTGACCACAATGAGATATGAATTATCATTACCAACCACACACTTGAGAATTTACCATGCTCCAGGAATATTTCATATTATAATAAAAACCTTTCCAATAATTGTCTATGAAAGTGAGGCAGTCTTGTCATCTCCACTGAATGGATACTTAAACTATATGAAACTGTTCAGATCCAAGCTGGATAGGTGTGCTGGTTTGAATCAGCTATCTCACCTAAACTTATGTGATGTGAATGCTTGATACTTAGCTAGTGGCAGTTTGCAAGATGAAGCCTTGATAAAGGAGCTGTATCATGGGGGTGTGGACCTTGAGTGCCCCCCCCCAAGTTTGCCTGTGCTTCCTCTTTGTTCATACTACTTTCCACCTGGTGTAGAAGAAATGATGTCTGGCCTCTGCTCATGCCACTTTTTCCTCTGCTGTCATGAAGCATCCCTTCAAGACTGTAAGCCATCATAAGTCATTTCATCAGCTGCTGTTGGTCAGGTGTTTTGTCCCAGCAATGAGAAAGTAGCTATGACCACAGGAATGTTGATGCCAGCAGCACTTTCTCTCTCTCTAGCTTGAATAGCACTTTCTTGAGCACACACACAAAATGAGCCTGTAGAGAGTGAACTTCAAGCTCAGCCCCAGCACGGTAGCCTTACTTCTGAAAACTGAAGCATGTGGCAATAGCCAATGTTATTCTAAGAGCCTCTTTGTTCTCCCTGACCAAACAACCCATTGGGAAGTACCTCATCACTGGAGCTATAATTTTCTAATAATAACCAATGGCTTCCAGAAGCAACGTTATCTACTCATAGAGGGGACCAGCATTTAAAGGTTTTTTTTTTAATTTTTATATTTTGGGTTGGCTTTTAAGTGATATTTTCATAGTGTCACAGCCATCATCAGCATCATCTAATCATAAGTCTCTTTCACCAGCATAAAAAGAAACATTTTACATTCAATGAATAAGTACCTATGGCAACTTTCGGGCCTAGGTCAAGTCCTAACCTACTTTCTATCTTTGTGGTACTTCCATTTGTGGGAATTTTATATCATCATTTAGAAAATGAACACATAATTCATGATAAGTTACTGTAGTGGCTTTAATTAACTGCCCTCATAAACTATAGGCAAAAAAAAAAAATTCCTCCCATTAACTTTATCCCAACAAGAGATCAGATAACTGCAACTAAATAAGTATTAGAGGAGAGAAGTGGTGTCATTGATACTAGAAACCATATTGTGTGGCTTCCGGCCTTACAGAAATATTTGTGGGAGGAATGTGGAAGGATTTGAAACCTTGGCCTACGTGATGCCTTGCCACGCTCTAAGCAGAGCTTGAGAGATCATTCTGGTCAGAGAGTTGAGAGACCTAAATGCAGTAAGAACTGTGAACTGTGCAGGCTTAGCATATGTGGGGAAGAAAGAACCTTGTGGGGACTAGGCTACAAGCAGTTTGTTTGAGAGGATTGTTGCATTCTGCCCATGAGCTAAGAAGCTAAAAAGGGTTGAATTATAAGAAATGGACTGGCATGGGCAGAAGGATATGGCACAAAGAGATAAAAGGCAGGCTGGGAACTTCAGCGGCAGTTGTTTGAGAGAACACCAACTCTGGGATTGGGCCAGCAGTTCTGCATCAGGAGAGTTGAAGAAATGCTGACTCTTGAAAGTAATGTGTGAGCATTCTGATGGCATTTACCTACATTTCAAAGTGTTCTTTTTGTTCTGGGAATTAGCATTTTGGTGGTATTATGGGAGTATAATACATGTAGGAAAGAAATGGTTACTGGATTTGCAACATGGTTTGTTTTTCAGAAATGGCCACTGTGCAATGTGAGGTGGCTGAAGTCTCTACGTGGAGGCCCAATGGAGCCATGAGGATGAAGCATGGATTTCAGTGGGACACAAAGAGTTTTTGAAAATGTATGAACTATGGGATGGCTGCAAAAGAGAACTGCAGGCTCAGGGTGGTGTTTTCCCCAAGCTGAGGCTCAGCCCAGCTTACAAATGTTGGACTTGGAGCGACAGTATTTGACATCTTTTCCTAGCTGTTTCAGATATGGCATTGGTTCAATATTCCCTCACTATACCAAATGTCATCATTTGCAGGGTGAATATTTACTCTGTACCATTATTTGGTTTTGCTTTTAAAGGCCACAATTTTAAGAGAACTTGGACTTTGGGGACATTTGAATGGGGGGTGAAGTTGATAAAACCTATGGAGACTTTTCAAGTTGGACTGAATGCATTTTAGATGACCATGGGGGTCAGTTTATGGGTGTCAAGAGCTGAATGTAGTGGTTTGAATCATGTGTTTTGGGGTGCTTGATGGCAATTTGGGAGGTGGACCCTTGCTGGAAGTGTGCTGTTGGCAGCAGACTTGGGGGCATTATAGCCAGCTTCCTCTTGCAAGAGTTTGGCTCATTCTGCTTCTGTTTTATATCTGCTATGGCTGAGGTGATGCCCAGCTTGTGCTCATTCAATGCTTTTCCCTACAATCATGAAGCTTCCCCTTAAGACTGTAAGCTATAATAAAATCTTTCTACCAATAACCAGCTTTATTCCAGTAATTACAGTAATTACATATAAAATAGATATCTGGCCCATAACTTGCCACAAATAGCCTAGACATTGACAAGTTACCTATAGTAAACAATCCAGGAAGTCAGATAATAAACTCTTAAACCCTGTGACACTGACAACGGGGACCAAGATTTGATTACTGCAATAAGTTTCCTAATACTTGCCAATGTTTCCAAATAAAGATCAACTGGGTAAAAGCAAATATGCATCCCTAATCGATTAACAAGTATGCCTTTTTTCTAGTCTGCACATCTTCAGCCAAGCTTGTCAACCACCTCCTATAAGGACGTACTTAAGGCCTTCTATTTGTTCAAATACAAAGCTTCCCTTTCTGTGGTCTACCTTTAAGTCTCTGTCAACTTCAATAGCTGCCACATTTGAATAACAAGTAACCTTTGTCCAAATTTTAGTAAAATTTGTTACTTTTGCACAGAATTGTTTATTGGGTTTCCTTTAGTGTCCTTTCACTTAAAATGTTATCAAACAGTATCTTCTTACAAAGATATACCACATTCCACATTTCCTGTAGACTTTCAGAAATTCATGGACAACTGGGTTAATATATTCTTTCTCTTGTCATGACTAATACTTTTATGACATTTCTAAAGGGTTTTCGGTGACTAGACATCATGCTGTCATTTCCCTTAAGCAGATACCTAGACATGTAACTGCTTTACAGAGGTAAACCTTATCTTTGAGATTTTAAAGAATTGGCAAACTGCTTTCTGGAATAGCTGCACAATTTCAAGAGCATGGTATGAAATTTCCACCATGTCTATATCCAAGGCTTAACTTCCTGTGACCTTAAACTTTTTTGCTATTCCAAGGCAAGTATGGTGGCACATGCCTTTAACCCCAGCACTCAAGAGACAAAGGTAGTTAGATCACTGTGGAGTTCAAGGCCAGCCTGGGCCTACAGAGTGAGTTTCAGGTTAGCCTGGGCCAGTGTGAGACTCTACCTCAAAAAAAAATAATAATAATAATTTACCATTCCTCATTAGGAATAAAATGCTATCACATTGTGGACTTTGTTATATTTAGCCAAAGGCAAATAATACTGAGAAACTTCTAAAATGTTAGGTGTTGATTTGTATAATTTACAGAGAAGTTTGTCTTCTTAAATGTTTGTCTTCTTCATGGTCCATTTAAGAGTCAGTTATATGACATTTTGCTATCGAATTATAAGCATTTTATGTATTTTATCTACAAATACAATATCAAGCCAAAAACTTGCCAATATTTTGTGTAGTCTCAGATTTTCTTTTCATATTTTATCAATAAGATTGGAAGAAAATCAATTGCCCAGAAAGTACATTATATTATTTGATTATATTTAATACATATCTACATTGACTCCAATTGTTGAGGAGAATATCTTGACACTGAAGGGAAACATGGGAAAATCTGTAACCTAAATAGAGCTCTATATTTAAAATGTGACTTAATATGATAGAAGTTCTGAAAGACTCTATAATCTCATATGTAGAATAGATGAATTAAAATGGATTGTCCTCAAAATCCCATCCAGGTATGAATTATGTGGACTTGGTACATGGAGACTAAAGAATAAATCCTTCAACACAGATATTTTGTGTTAAAATCATGATGCTTAAGGAGAGAGAAAAGAAACAGTTTCATTGTCATATATAGATCATGTGAGTGAGACCTGGCTCCTCGTACCATCCACTGTTCATTTCCATTCTCTTTATATCTTCTCCACTGTTTCACTCATCCTTTAGTTACTGAGCATTTGTTTCATATGTGTCAGCCCTTCAAATGACATAAAATTAATGAGATTTCTCTAGATCTTTAACTTCAATAAGAGACCTTTCTACGTCACCATAGAAATTTCAAAGCCTAACCATTATGATGTTAAATGGGCAAATTATTTCCCAGCCTTGAACATACCAGCTATAATGAATTATCTAAGTTAAAAATCTAATTCTGGGGTTGGAGGGATGGCTTAGTGCTTTCCTGTGAAACCTAAGGATCCAGGTTCAGCACCCCAGAACCTATGTAAGCCAGACTCACAGGGTGACATATGCACAAAGAGTTGTGTATGCATACAAGATGGCAGTGGCTATAGGCCCTAGTGTGCCTATTATCTCTTTCTCTCTTTTCTCTCTCACTCTTAAATAAAAATAAATAAGTTTTTAAAAATTTATTCTTTATATTGAGTAGTCTTTGGAAGTTAGGACATGGGACATAATAATATAACATTATACACATTGGAGAAGAGCTCTCTTGGGAATGTCTTCCTCCCATATGGACTAATTTGGCTATACTTGCTTTCCTGAAAAATTTCCCAGTCCTCAGCCATACATTAATGTCACCTTGCTAAACTGACGTCCATGATGCATTACATCTGGTAGGGAGAGGAGAAAAGTCATTCTTCAGACCGTATACTTCATACAACAGGTGCTGAAGCTTTCACCAGATTGTGCATTGGTTCAAGTACATTAATAAAACAATGATCAAATAAAAAGGCCTGAGGCATAAACACAACAGGAACAAATCTCTAGATGATGGTTTGTGCTCATTTGTAACATATATTCCAGTATATTGTAAGATATTTTTTAAACCATAAACAAGAAGAAATTGATGATTTGACAATAGAGTTTCTCTTTCTAAACCTTTTCCTTGCCATTTAAAAACTGCTGACTTTTCCAATAGGTTCTCATCCAATTGGTTATCAGTACATGACTCTAGATTTCAAAGATCACTTCTGTGATGCTTTATCAGTTGCATGTGTGTTTGTTGGCAAAGTGGGGGCACAGATAACTGCACAATGAAATCACATTTTAATACCTCCATTCTCCTTAAAAATTCATTCAGCACTTGAATAGTATTTATTTCAATTTTCTAAAAAACAAATTTCCCATATTAATAGTATCCTAGCTATTCAGAAAAAGAATGCAGAACATTCTGAGCTAACAGAAATAGAATCCAATCCTGCCACTATTTCTAATGATGAAGTTTTATTCAATGTTTATTATTCTTCTTATTATTAACAATATATTTTGTATGGATACATCATGGGATACTACCCTCTTTTCCTTCATTTGTGCCCCCATTCCATTGGGGTTGCTTCTCAGTGGGGCTGCAGCAATTTCCTATGGTGTTGTGGTTTATGCATTGTTGGAGCAGTAGTCAGTTATTTTGGGGGAAAAGAATGCCTCTGGGCATAATGTCTCAATCTGTGGCTCTTATAATCTTCCCACCCTCTCTTTTGCAAGATTCACTGAGCCATGGTGGGTGAATTTTAAGTCTACATCAATGATGAGCTCTTAGGAGCCTCTGGATCTCTACTACAGGAGATGTTACATATCCTCTGGGTCTATCTACTACACCCTGGTGCTGATTATCAGGAATAGCATGGAAGCAGCACTCTTGCTCATCTCCTTAATTCCTCTGTGGATTCAGCTGTGGCTTAGCTGAAGTACAAGGGGTAGTTCATCTCCTTGGGCCTTGCTACCATCTGAAAAAGAAGAACAGATTCTCCAATGGAGAGTGAAGACAGTATATTTTATTTTATTTTTTTAAATTTTTGTTTATTTTTATTTATTTATTTGAGAGTGACAGACAGAGAGAGAGGCAGAGAGAGAGAGAATGGGCACACCAGGGCCTTCAGCCACTGCTAACCAATTCCAGATGTGTGCACCCCCATGTGCATTTGGGCTTCGTGGGTCCTGGGGAATTGAGCTTTGAACCGCGGTCCATAGGCTTCACAGGCAAGCGTTTAACTGCTAAGCCACCTCTCCAGCCTAAGACAGCATATTTTAAATGGGGTAAATATTATTAATTTATGGAGAACTTGATTAATGTAACTTTTGTTTTTGCCAAAGACTAGTGAGAGCTTGACACTGAAGAACATATTCTTTGTGTCCATAGGATTCTGATCTGGTTTCCAGTTCTAGATATGGGTTCCTTTACACTGGTTGGATTTCTTAGCCAATCAGAAAACCATTGATTACCCAATGACACTGTGTGCCATTATTGCACTGGCATGTACATCCTGTCAGGGTGTTTGCTTCTGAGTAGCTTAGACCTCTGGTTGCTCAGACTGTTGTTGGTCATTTTCCCCCTGTAGCTCATGTAGCAGACTAATGGGAGTGGAAAGGCCTAAATGAGGTCAGCAGAATAGATTGAGTAAAGGAAAGGTGAGGGGAGAACTAATCAAAATCTAAGAGGGTATGAATAAATCATATAGAAACCTGCTTTTTTGGACAACAGAACACCCAAAAGCCATAGATTGTTACTAGAAAATTTTCAGTGCCAAAGATGGGATGCCTTCCAATGAGTTGTTGGCAAGGGAGGTCCCTGATGCCCCCAAAACATTACAGGCCATTCCATGACTCTTGGTTTCCCACTAGGAATAGATGGTAAGACCCTATTGCTGAAGACTCCACATACTTGGGCTGCAAGGTCACTAAGAAATCCTCCTGGAGCTGAGCTAAAAACCCCTTCCATGTAGATCAGCTGAAAGAATGCTGGAAAAAGCTATACTGCATACAGTTCCATGGAAGAGAAAGAAATCAACAGTGGACACAGCAAGCTTTAAATTTGGCCATCCAGGCCAAATGAGCCAATGGTGTTATAGCGGCATGTCTATTATGGGGAAAACCAACTGCTCTATAATTGGACTGGAGGCCCACTCCATGGAAGATAATAGATACTGAAAACCTATGGCAGGGGTAATAATGAGCCCTAGGGGTGTAACATCTTCCGGTGTCTGGGTAAATGTATATACTATGTTCACCAAAATTCCTGGTAAGTACTTCTCTTAATGTTCATACCCATATATTAATGCTTCTCTCACTTTTGTTTAGAAAACCTTCCTTTTCAGATTTTGGTGACCTTGGGATTACTCATAAGGCACCATGGTGCTGAGAAAAAGTGATAGAGGAGTGCTCAGCACTGAAACATCTTTATCACACCTTCCAAGGCTCATGGTCCATTGCAAAAGAGGCAGTGGAAGGAACGTAAGAGCCAAAGGAAGGGTAGGACTCCTTACAACATGCTCCTCCAGACATAAAATGGCCTGGTGGTAGCTTGATAATAGAGAGCAGGCTCATGTTTGGATATGGTTCTGACTTGTTTCCCAGCTCCAGCTATGAATCCCATATCACTGAGGGGATACCCAGTTAGCCAAATCAAGAGCAGTTGGTTTTCCACCATGGCTGTGCACCACAATTGCACTTGTGTGAGCATCACAACAGGTTATTTGCTGTTAAGTAGGTTAGACCATGAGTTGCTTGAACAGATATTGGTCATTTTCCCCCAGTAGCCCATGTAGTACCTTCTGGCACTAGACGAGCTGGCTGTCTGGGAACTGACTCTCTTCCATCTTCCCGCCATTTTACATATCAACCACATATGGTATCTTCAGCAGTAGGGTCTTACCACTAACCTTTTGTGGGTGATGAAGTACTCTGATAGAAATCTGTCTTTCTTTTAGGAAACCTTATAGGTCTCTGATCAAAAGCTCATAGTGGATGATAGCCACATGATTGTACTGGGAATTACAGATCAGTGCCCACTAAGAGAAGGAATAAAAAGATAATTAATATAAAAGAGTTAGTGCGAAGTGAGAGAGGGAGAGAGAGAAGCGGTAGAAGACTAAAGTCAGTCTTCATCATGCAGTCTCCATTGCCTTGTGGCTCAGGTGTTCCCTCTAGGGGCCTGGTGAAGGTTCAATCATTTGGTCTGCCTTTTAGGATGTAGAATTTTATGGTACTTTTGGGAGCTATGAACCAAACCTCAGCTATGTTAACAGAAACCACCATATAGCAAGTTAAGTTTCTACTTCCTCACCTAATATTCAAGTACCAGAAACAAAAGGATAGTAAGCTTGGCTAATTACTCCCCCATGCTGCCGGTAGCTGATGAAGAAACAAAGGCATAACTCTGTGATCTTTGGCCTGATTACATTCCCTTACCCCTACAACCTTATATAAACCTATATGTAAAAATAAAATCTCGAAGCCTCTACAAACACCTAGCATGGTCTCCTTCTTGTGTCTGTTTGCCTTCTCCCACTCAGGTTAACTTCCCCTTGGGTCCTTGTTCAACTCCCCACTGGCCGGGGCATGGTACCATTGCCGTTTGGGTCCAGATTTGTGTCCCCCACCACCTCCCCTGCCCTCTGCTCCCTCCCCACCCATCCTATTATTTAGTCCTCTAGGTGCTTACTGCATATGTCAGCCTCTTGGATTCAGGTTACTACCAATGGTGGGCTACAAGAGGGACTACACCTATTAAATTCTCTATATAAAAAAAGAAGGATTATCTCATTTGTCTAGTGCTAACTTTACTATCCATTGGAGAATATGCTTCTCTTTTTCAGATAAATGCAGATCCTAGGGAAAGAACCACCCCATCATACCTCAAAAGGGCTGAAACTAAGAATAATTGGCAAAACAAGCAAGGGTGCTGTTTTCCTGATGAACTGGGTACCAGCACAAGGGTGAAGGAGATTGATACAGAGTACAATCAACTCCTACCAAATCAGATATCCAGAGACACAGAGGTCCCCAACACCACATCACTGAAGGAGACCCAAAAGGAGCCCAACATGGCTCAGGGAAATTTTATGGAAGAGGCTGTGGAAAGAATGTCAGAGCCACACATTGGGTCATAATACACAGAGACATTCCTCCTACCTATAACTGTGGGCTAACTCCACAATGCATGACCCATATACCTCAACAAAGAGGGGCCAGGAGAGGGGGTAGGACATGGAGGAGGCTAACAATGGTACCAATTTGACTGTATTCACTGAGTACAAAACATTAATAAAATTTAATTAATTAAAGAAGGAATATACACACTGTACAGTGATGTTGTTTATATAAATGTAGCAGTATCTCTGAGAGGATGCCTTTTCTCCATTCAGACCCATCACCCTACCTGAAGTTACTTGTCACCATTCTTAATAGCCCTCAACATTCATATAAAGAGGTATCCTAGCATAAAAGTAAACCATTTCGGAATTCCTATACCCTAATTACTCAATATTCACAGCCATACTTTATTCACAACCATAATTTGAGGGAAAAAAAACTTTAATCATGATCCATTGTAAATTAATGCTTCTTTTTTCAGGTTTGTTTGTTGGGGTGAATATAGCCTATAGCCTTGGGTTTGATTTGTTTGAGTTTATTTGTGAAATTCTTCTCATTTCTCAGTGGAAGATGGCAGTAGGAGCTCCAGCTACAATATTGTAAAGGAAATAATAATGTCTTCTGTTACTTAGGGGGCTTTGTTAGTTTTGTTAATATATACCCCATAATCCCAGCAAAGCCACTCTGGTGAAATAACATAAAAAGAAATGAATAGAGATACCCAATTGCTATGTTAAAATGTCAACTCTGACCTTTGAAGAACAGAATGGTCAATAGAAGCCATGATTAATGGCATCCCCAGCCACTGTGAATAAGGAGATACATTTATAAACTACAAACTGCAGGGTAAAGAGAAGAAGGTAAGTGTTTACTAGATAGGATATAAAGTGCTCAAAGTCATGTGGCAACCTCCTGCCTATTACTCAATCAGGTAAGCTTAAAAAGCTGATTAAGATATCGTTTGTTTATTTATAACTTTAACACATTCATGTATTTATTTATTAAGGCTGCCAATTTAATATGCATAATTAATATACTGAATAAATCATAGGCCAATGTTATTTAAATCCCACATACAGAAAATCTAGTTAAGGAGCCAGATCACTCAGCTATACTTCCTGCCTCCACTTGGAAACCTTTTAGCATGCCTTCCCTTCCATTTCCCAGGCCAGTTTAAGGGATAATAGGTATAGTTGTAGACATGCCATGCTTCTGTCCTCTAGCACTCTGAATAGGTGGCATTGTCATGGTCTTTGGCATAATGTTTGTGAGATATAAAAATGAAGCTGAAATAACCATGTAATTAATTATGCTTTATTTTTTAAAATATGGGAACATCAGCAGATCCCATAGGGCTCCATATTAAATTTCATTACTTCTCTTTTCCTCCAAATAATTGTTAATACTTTACAGAAATAAAAAATAGTTCTACATTTGAATTGGCCTCAGTGAGTTTTCATTACATAATGTGAGCAACGGAAAACAGTTAATTAGAATGTATATCCTTGTTTGGGTACATTGTTATCAATGTGCCTTCATAAATGGTTTTTGATTTACAGAGCTAGTTAGTTTTAATTCAAATGAGAACTCTATCTTTGTAGATAAGGAGTGAACAAAAATAGGGTTGGTATGCAGGAGAAATTATGGTAAATATTGTCTTGTGTTTGTAAAATATAAATTAAACACTTATCTGTCTTGATTTAGAATATTGCAGAAAATATTTTGAATTTTCAAACAGCCTGAATCTAGTGAAATGTCCCTAAGCCCTTTAATTTCTGGGCAGTGGAAAGGAAATAATTTAGTATTTGTTTTCTAGATGTTGCAAAAGGCTACCAAATAATATTCACTTTGGGTGACTGCATGCAAGAATTCAAATCTTGTTTTACTTAACTGTGGCTGAATTAGATGTCTTAACATGTTTGAACTAAAATTTTTATTTCTACACTTATGTTCTCAGAGGAAGAGCTTGGTGATTTTATCCCCAGACTCCTCAACTAAGAAACATATCTTAGTTTATTTTCATGTCAAAATCCTTGGGTATTTGAAGGTTTAAGAATGAAATATTTGATACGCAAACCAGATAACAAATCACAGAGAGTAAAATACATTAACTGTATAATGTGTGTCTTGTTCTGTATTAGGGGCTTAACATAGATGATGAGTTAGTTAACAGTCACATGTGAGAAAAGAAAATTTCAGATACAATATAAATTTAATAAGAGCAGGAGGATGGAGAGTAAAAGAGGTAAAAGAAGTGCACCCTTTAACAGCTGGTGGACAAATCACAAAAAAAGGATTACATTCCTGAATGAATGTTGAAACCTTGACTTAGACTCAGTCCACATTGCCAAGTCCTCATGTACTGCTCAAGAATGAACATTCCAGACTGTTATCCTCAACCAATCTAGGAGCCACACGTACTTCTCTATGTCTCTGTTCTTATTCCTAGACTCTCCTACTTTGTGTATTCCTGTACTGTCTATAATCAATCCATGTAAATAATCTAAGCTTTCCTTGTCAAAACTTTTGCTGTAAAACTGTTGGTCCAGGTAGTCACGTTTTGAACTGTTAATTATTCTCTCTGCTCATAGCTCTGGAACTGCAGTCTGGCACCTTTCTGAATAGGACCTATAGTAATCACTGGATGAACCTTTGTATTTCAGAGAAAGTTCTGACTCAATAGTTGTGGTTTGGGCTGGAGAGATGGCTTAGTGCTTAAGGCACTTGATTATCAAGCTTAAGGACCCAGGTTTTATTCCCCAGTACCCATGAACGTCAGATGCATAAGGGGCTGCATGTATCTGGAGTTCAATTGCTATGGCTAGAGGCCTTGGCATACCCATTCTCCTCTCTCTCTCTCTCTCTCTCTCTCTCTCTCTCTCTCTCTCTCTCTCTCACTAGCTAGCTCACTCTTTCTCTCTCACAAATAAATAAATAAGTAAAACATTTTTAAAAAGATTTGTGGTTTAATATATGATCATACATCAGATGTATCCTTTTGCTAGTCCTAAGACTTTCAAACAACGATCTTCTCTTTAAATAACTGTACTAAAAATACACCCCCCCCAAAAAAATAGTAAGAATACTTTTTTTTTTTAACTTTCTGTCTTCAATCACACACAGTATCAATTTATCCCACAGCACTTCTGAATCAGAAATATAGGCCATGTCTGGTTCACGAGTTTTTAATAAGACAATGAGTTTATTGGAGTCACTAACAGAGCAGGGTGAGAGATTACTTACAGGAGGAATGAATGAATCATAGAAAATCCCACCCCAGAATAGGTGATGACTCACAGAAGCCATATCTTGGGAGCAGCAGGCAGCTCAGCTGGTCAGAATGTCTCTTCCCAAAAATTGATTTCCTTTTACATATCTCTAAGGTAGGATCTTGCAACCTTTTCTCCAAATTTGTTGTCTTCTTGAGTTTCCTGAGGCTCTTTCCTCTACCCAGCCAGGAGGGAATGTTTCAATTCTGAGGAAATTCCTATACAACAGATGCCAACCTAACCACTCCTTTGTTATCCTAAAGATCTTTTGATAGATAAAAGAGAATTCAAATCTCATACCTGACTTGACACATTGGGTCTCATTTGCAGTACAGACTGGAACTTAAGTCACTTGGGTCCATGAAGGTAGAGAAACTGCCCAATCTAATTAGGTAAGACACAGCATGAAGGTAGGATGCCTCCTTAGTTTCAGTTGTTTCTCTGACTTAGTGTTTTGAGGTGCTGAAATGCTATCAATCAAGGTGCCTCCAATCCTAACTCCTTACTACCAAGAGCTTACTTAATGTAAAGTATGTTCATTCTATGATTTGATTCTCTCAGAAATCCTAACCAGCGAGTACAATTATTAATTCTATCCTAAAGCAAGATAATGGAGGCAAAAGCAAGTTGCAAAGTGTTTCCAAGGTCATGTAGATAAGAGGGTGCAGGAACAAGTTCCCAAGTCACACAATCTTACTGTGGAGCCTGCAGCCTTAACCACCGGGCTATATCTAATTTGCTTCTCCTGTGTGGACCCACCCAAAGTGCCAGCCCCTGTGACAGCATCGCTGGCATTGCTCACTGCATCAAGTCAGAACACTCTCTGCCCTGTGGTTTCTACCAGCAGGTACGGGGCTCTCCTTTCAGCACTGGAGCATGTCTGAGCAGACCTGGGAAGGGTTATTCAGTCTGTATCTCAGGAAAAAAAACAAAGGATTTGTCAAATTAACAAACATCTGGGATTGCTATTACTTTCTCTTCACCCCATGAAAGCAAAAGGGCCTATGAGAGGTAGAAACGTGTGAACAATAGGAATAGCCAGTATTCATTAAATGATTTCTTATGATATTATTAGATTCATGAGCAATTGAAAACAATAATACAATAGATCTCTTGTGCCTATAACATGTTCCTTCAGTGGCTCAACCATTATAAGCCTTTCATTTAAAAAATATATTATTAAATACTATCTATTATGCCCATTTTAAAACATATGCAATTTGAAAATTGAAATTTCCTAATATGTCAATGAGCTGTAACTACATTTTCCCCAATGTATTAATCTGAGATAGAGATATTTTATTTAGCCTTATTATGGGCTGCTTTCAATTATATACAAATAAATGAGGAGGTGTCAAATTACCTAGCAACAGCCAGCTTACTAAATCCAGTACATTTCTTCACTGAAAACTAATTTATGCAAGTATATGTGTGTTTCACAAATAACTCCTACTTGGATGATTTATCAGCATCTTGAGAAATAGCTTTGCCAGATCCTAACTCTTCTTTCCTTAAGAACACCATCCACTTTTTCCTTTTTCTTTTCTTTTTTTTTTTCTAGAGATAGTCTCTCTCTTTGGCCAATGAGCCCTAAGGATCCTCCTATTTCTACCTCACTAGTGCTGGAATTACAAGCATGTGTCACCAAAAGTGAAAATTTTTACATGGGTTTTCAGGGTTCAAACTCAGATCTTCATCCATATGAACCAAACACTTCACCAACTTAGTTATTTCCCCAGACCCAAATGTACATTTTCAGTGACAAAGAAAAATTGAATTTAATGCATTCTAAATATATGTAGATGAGTGGATTCATCATTTACTATTGCTCAGGCCATAATAAAACTTACTTTTAAAAATAAATACACTTTTTTTTGAATCAGAAGACACAAATTATGCAGGTTACAGAAGAAAGTAAAAATCACAATATTATATCAGCCTGTTAAGTCAAAAATCTTTAAATTACTTAATAGTTCATTTAATTCTTCTAGAGTTGTTATCAAAAAGAGAGGAATTTCTTTGGATATCCAAAAGTCAATTAATTTATGATCTATAAGCCTACATCCCAGACAGCACTCACTCTGGCTCTTGCAATCTTTCTGACTCCACTTCTTAATGTTCCCTGAGCCATGGCAGGCCTGTAGGCAGTCTGATTTAGTGTTGAGTTCTGTGTAGCCTCTGAATTTCTGCTTTGATAGGTATTTTTTAATCACTGTGTCTGACAGCATCACCCTAGAGCTGTGAGTCAGGCCAATGTTAAGTTCAGTGTTCATGGTTCCACTTCCAGTGCAAGTTCTCCTCGACCCTGGAAGCTGTGGAAGAAGTGGAAAGTCTTGTGTTAAGCAGTGGTTGTCTTCTTGCCTTATCGATGGAGCTTGGGTCTCCTCCATTTTCTTTGTTGTCTTTAAAATAAAGCAGATTCTCCAACCATGAGTGAGAGCAGCTTGGAATAAAGGGGGTATGCAAAGCTATTTGAAAGATTTTTGGTGTGCAAGATCACTCTTCTTCCCCAGAGAGCAGTGGGAGTTTCTCTCTGGAGTATGAGTTTCCTGACTATGGGGATCTGATTTGGTTTCCAGTACCAGATACGAGTTCTTTCCCACTGAGCAGTCCTCACACCCAATCACAGAACATTTGGTTACCTGCAGTGGCGGTGTGCCACTATTTCACAAGTGTGCACTTCTTGTTCAGCTGGTTGATATCATACTCTGCAGGGTCCCCTGCTTATTCATGCTATTGGTGATTGTTTTCTCCCAGCAGCTCCCATAATGCTTCCCAGCACTATGAGGGTTAGCCAAGAGGGAGCTAGTTTCCCTTTCAGTTCCAGCATGGTATCCACATGTCCTATAACTGTGGACCATCGTGTCTTCAGTAATAGGGTCTTACCTTTTAGCTCTGGCAGATAATCAAGTGTTTTGGCAATGGCCTACATTGTTTTGAGGACCTCATGGGTCTCCATGGCCAACAGCTCAGTCTAGGTGAAACCCAACTCTGGGCCTAAAAATTATTGGCCAGAGTCAGTGATTTAAAGAAGGTTAAGCTTTTTCCATCTTCTCTGCAGATGATCCTTTATGGGTGTAACCTCTAGGAAAACCAATATAAAGATTCCTGAAAAGAAACTGATCTTTTCATAACTATGCGTGAATTTAATGTGCAGGCAAATTTGATAAATATTGGTAGCTCATTAGCTTCTTGATTCAGAATATCAATTTACTCATTCACTCTGCAGTATTAAGTAAGTATATCAATATCAATTTATGACATCTGACTATACATAATACTACCATATAAGTTACTATGAGCTCCATCCCCAGCTTACACCAGTGATTTAACGTCCATGGCTTCAGTTTCTTTGTTTGTGAAATAATAGTTTACCACAGTGATTCTAAAAGAAAACCCTTCCAGCTCTATAAGCCATAGATAGTTGTGACTGTTAAACATTTTTGGTGTATGAAACAGGTTCTGCTTCTAGCTGAAGGTGACCTAGAACTCACTTTGAAGCCCAAGCTGCCCTCAAATATACAGCAATCCTCCTATCTCAGCTTCCTGAGTGCTAGGTTTAAAGGTGTGCACCATCATGCCCAGCTTGTAATGTTTAATCTTGATTGTCAACTTTATTTGGTTGAAAAATGCCCAGATTTGTAAACCAAATTTTTGGGTGCCAGAGATAACTGGATTCTCTCTCTCTTTCCCACTGTCTCTCTAGTTCTTCCTTCATCCCACCACCATGAAGCAAGAAATTTGGAAATTTACTGTCACACCCTTTCACCAAGATTTTCTGCCTCATCTTATCACCACTCAGAAACAGAAACAGACCTGACCATGAGTTCAGCCCCTGAAACCATGAGCTAAATTAAATATTACCTCCATTAAACTGTTTCCCTCATGAATTTGTCAATGGCAAGACAACTGAGTAACACAATAGTTAATCTTTATGTAGATAACTGACTGATATCTATCACCAGGGGAGTTTTGAATAGATTTATACACATACACACACACACACAAACACACACACACACACACACACACACACACACACACACACACACATATGCTACCCTGCACATCAGTGTCGCCAAGTATAAAGACAAATAACAGGCCTATAAAAAAAGATTCTAAAAGCCAGCAAGCATTTTATACTGTTTTCATCATTTCTTCAAGATATATAAGATTTTGTGATTGGGTAGAAAAAAAAATAATTTATAGGTTCATAAGCAGTTTCTAGCTATGACTGTCAACCAGCTATCAGTTGTCACATAAGAAACCACCCCCAAGTTCAATGGCTTAAAGCAGTTACTATTGTATTTAACCCCAGATATTTGGTACGCATTCATGCAAATGAATCTTCAATTCATAGCAATTATGGAATTCATTTAGTAAGCTGTGCTAGGCTGTTCTAGAAGAAATTCATTGTCATGTAACCTTGGATGGCTAGGCCCTTCTGAGAAACTCTCCTTCCTGAGATCCTTATGTAATCTAAGGATCACTCCCAGTGGGACATCATATTTCATACATGATAGCTCAGGACATCAGAACAGAATGTTTTAGGACATAAAAAGAAGAGAATTCTGCAGCCAGGCATGGTGGCGCACACTTTTAATCCCAGCAATTAGGAGGCAGAGGGGTAAGAAGATCACTGAGAGTTTGAGGCCACCATGAGACTACCTAGTTAATTCCAGGTCAGCCTGGATCAGAGTGAACCCTACCTCAAAAAAAAAGGAGTTCTGATTTCCTAAGATTTAAGCACAGAAAATGGAAGAATGTCAATTCCACTGGATAATATCACAAAGCAGTTATGGGGCACCCAGTTTCAAGCCAAAGCAACATAAATTCCAAATGCTCAATAAGAAAGATTCAGAAAAAATTCAGCAATCTTGAATCAGTGAAATATTCTATTAATGCTTTGTTCTAACACAAGGAGGCATTAAATTGTACTACCTCTTCAGGCAGAGTCTTAATCCTAGCTCTGATACTATCCATTTTGGTGGTTTAATGCATGTCATTCTCTGAACAAGCAGTGTCACCAAGACCTGGATTTCTATTCTGTAAAATGTGATGATTTATAATGCTGAAAGAATCAAAAGATAACTGATACCTAAGCAGGAGAATTTTTTCAAATAAACCATGTACATTGTATACAGAATAGGTGATAGCTCTAATGTGTGCATTAGATTAAGAAATATCTTTGTGTATTTGGAGAGGCTACTTACCAGGAACAGATGAACAATATTTTAAAGACTTGTTAAATATTACTTGCTCAAAGGTAAGAGGAGGGAATCTTACTTTGTGAATATATGTTCAAAGAAAACTTACTGAAACAAAGTTCAAAAGATGATCAAGATATAGTAGAAAGGACTGGGCATGAACACAGGTAAGATGGACTGATTCATAGAAGTGATGGTGAAAATTATTAGTCTGTTCACATTTTTTTTTCTTATTCTGCCCATGGATAAATTCAAACAACAACAACAAACACCTCTTTTGTCTGCCACATTAGCTGTTTGGATGAATCTCAGTTCTGCTCACACTTTTCCTATTACACATCTCTGGAAATTTCATTACCCTCCTCTGTCTCTTTTTTCTTTCTTTCTTTCTTTCTTTCTTTCTTTCTTTCTTTCTTTCTTTCTTTCTCTCTCTCTCCCTTTCTTCCTTCCTTCCTCCCTCCCTCCCCCCTCTCCCTTTCTTTCTTTCTTTCTTTCTTTCTTTCTTTCTTTCTTTCTTTCTTTCTTTCTTTCTTTCTGTAACAAGGTCTCACATAGCAAAGGCTGGCCTTATCCTACTGCAATCACTTCCCAAATGATTAGATCACTGGCTTGCACCACTTGACTTAGAATGAAAGTGACTTCTTTATGGAAGGAACTAATTTCTCTTCTATGTTGGTTAATTTCTATTGAAAAATATTTTATTGGTTGATTTTTGAGCTGATAGAGAGAGAGGAGGAGCGAGAAAGAAAGTATGGGCATGTCAGGACCTTTAGTCATTGCAAATGGACTCTAGATGCATGTGATACCTTATGCATCTGGTTTATGTGAGGAGTAGGTAATTAAATCTAAGTTCTTATGTTGTACAGGCAAGCATCTTAAATGCTGAGTTATCTCACCATCCTTGGGATGGTGAATCTTAACTGTCAACTTGATTAAGTTGAGAAATGCCTAGGAGATTAGTGACACATACCACTAGGCAGGTCTGGGAGGGTATTTCCATAAGCAATTAGATCATGACACTATGACTTAATTAATTGGTTCATTCCCTGATAGATTCATAATATGATGCCATTATTGGGAGGTGGAGAAAGGTAGGAGTTGGAACCTCACTGAAAGAAGTAGGTGGCTGGAGGCATGTCTTTGTGGAATATACCTACTTAGTCTCTTCTTGTATTTCCCTTCCTTTGCTGTCTGACCACCAGGGTGTGAAATGTTTTGCATCACAACTTCCTCCCTACCATGATGGATGGGCACCTCTGAAACCATGAACCAAAATAAATAATTCATCCCTTTAGGCTATTTCTGTTAGGCAATTTGTTACAGTGACTAGAATAGAAATGGATAGTCCTTTAAAAAATAATCTATTCAAATACCACATCCTTTATGATAGCTGTCCTGATTCTATCAGGTGGATTTAGTTTGCTCCTTCCTGAATAGTACCAAAACATTTTCAGTAGATTTTTATTATCATATATCTGTATTGTTTTATACTTGTATTTGTGAGACCCTCTCTCCTCTTTGTTACCCTAGTAGTGCCCAAAGCTGGGAATTGCATGGTGCTTCTTGGAAGCACCAAAAACATGTATCTCATTTGGGAATATGTCACAGGGAGCCAAGAGCATGACATTTCCCCCTTCTACTTCTATTCAGGTTCTGTCTTATATTATCATAAGTTTAAATATTTAACATTTATTTATTTAAGAGCGAGGCAGATAGAGAAAGAGAGAGAGAGAGAGAGAGAGAATAAGTACGCTGGGGCCTCCAGCCACTGCAAATGAATTTCAGACATACGTGACACCTTGTGCATCTTATGTAGGTCCTGGGGAATCAAACCTAAGTCTTTGGCTTTGCAGGCAAGTGGCTTAACCACTAAGCAATCTCTCAAGCTTGACATATGAATTTTTAAATCATAGACAAAATAAAGACTTATACTTTGTTCAAGGGCTGATACAACATAATTCTTCATTATTTTCACACTTCATTCATAGAATGAAAAATAAAAGACAGGTCTTATTTAGCAAAGTAATCTCCTTTTGTCATTTGTGGTTGTCTGAACTAGGTGTGCCTCATAAACTCATATGCTCTGAATGTCAGGTCCAGCTGGTGCAGTTTGGGAATGTGAACCATGCTGAAGGAGGTGTGTTGTTGGGGGCATTCTTATAGGTGCTACAGACAGCTTCCCTTTGCCAGTGTTTGATTTATTTTCATGCCGCTGTGTTCTATGTGATATGGAGGAGGTAATGCTCAGCCTCTGCTCTTTATCTTTTCCTGCCATCATTGACCTCCCACACAGAGCTGTAAAACACAATCAAAACAAACAAACAAAAAATACTTTCCTCTCATCAGCTGCTTTTGGTTGGGTTCTTTATGCAGAAACAAGAAGGTAACTATCAAAACATTTCATCTTGATTATGTAAAACTTCTCTCCTGGTGATTTATGCACACTTACTGAAATACTGGGGAATGTGGCAGTGTGCTGGGATGTGGGATGCATTGATCAGGAAAAATGAATCTCCGTGGGGAAAATATAGGCATAAGAGAGAATATATCCTTTAATCAGACTCTCATCTATAGAAAAAGGTGGGGCAGAAGCAATGTTAGTCTCAGAGGTCCTCTCTCTGGGAACTGAAAGGTGTGGATACCAGAAATGTTGTCCAGGGCATCTTTGACAGATGAGGTTGCAGTTCCTCCCACACAGCATCTTTAACTGACCAACATGTATTTAGGAAGATACTTCTTAGGACCTGAATCCTCAGTATGAGCTATAATGTCATTTTCTTCCATTTACCAAGTAAATTACCATGTAGAAGACTTTGTCCAAAACACTTTACCCATATTGGCTCATCTTCACACTAATGTGGGGAAGTGAGTTTTAAATGCAGGATCAGATTCAGGTTCAGAAATGTGAAGAGCTTTTTTTTTTTCTCAAGGTATGGAAAGATGCTTTTTAATTGTGGAAGTTTATTACCCATGATCCTTATGTCTGAAACTAATGTGTGGAACCAATTTCCTGTAAAATGTGCTTGGTGGCACTAGAAATACATTAACAGAGGCATTGTCAATGGATGGGATCATGATGTCCAATGTACTCACCTTAACAGAGTCAGCTAGGTAAAAACGCTTATGACTAGGAGTCATGAGCTATTTATCCTCTTGATTAATCACCTTCAACACATGTGCTTCAATGTGGCACCACAGGTTTTCATGTTGCTTACTGGGGAATGGAGCAATCAGAAGGTGTGGTGGCCTGAATGTAGTATATCCTCCATAGGCTCATGTATGATATTACTTGTTCCCCAGAAAACTGGCACTGTCCAGGAAAGTTGTAGAACATTTCAAGGAGGAAGTGGATCACTGGGGACAGACTTTAAGGTTTCGTGGCTTGACCTCACTTCCTGTTCACCCTCTGCTTCCTGACCACGAACAAGATGTGACCAGCTCTGTTCTCACTCTTGCTACCATGACTTCCCCACCATGATGGATTTTAACCTCTGGAATTGTAAGCCAAATGAACCATTTCCTTTATTAAGTTTCATTTTCTCAAGTATTTGTTCATAGAAACAGGAAAGTAACTGAAACAGAAAGTCTCCGAGAGAACCCCCCCCCCCCCCACAGCACCGCACAAAGCTGAGGTTAGCAGCTTCTCTTATACATTGGCCAAGTGAAATTCTGACCCGTTCAATGAAGTAAAAACTATGTCTCCTGAATAAGGTGGCCCACAAGCCAGCTTAAGCTCACCATTGAAAAGCATGATTTTTTTACTGGCTGCCCTGTAACATGTTCTTATCAGTCATTCACAAGAGGTACAGAAAGAAGGGATTTTGAATCCCTTCAGCTGCATTGCCCACTTGAAGTCTGCTGTGAATAAGGGTTGTGATTTGATTTGATTGTAGAATGTCACCCATTGGTTCATGTGTTTGAATGCTTGGTCCTCAGGTCAGTGAAATAACATTGGGAGGTTGCAGAACCTTTTGGATATAAAGCCTAGCTGTTTGATGCAGAGCTTTAGGGTCAGGGTTTAAGGGTTATAGGTCAGCTCTACTGCTGACCTAGGCTCTACTTCCTCATCTACCATGACAAAGACAAGCAATTTCACATTCCTGTCACCAGAAAGAGGAGCTGACCCCAGCACCATGTCTTCCCCACCATGCAGGACTGATAGTCCCTGAAATGGTGTACCAGAATAAAATCCTCCTCCCTAAAGTGTTTTTTGTCTGGTATTATGTCAAAGCTACCAGGTCAAAGAAGCTAATATAGGAGCAAAACATGCTTTCTATCCTTGGGCCTTGTGTACAGTAGGCCCTTAAAATTACAAACTAAATTAGTCAAAGAAATTTATTCCAATTTTCTTAGTTAGGATTCCATGGAAACAGACTCTCAAGTAGGGCTTTTCTTTGGGGGTGGGGAGTAAAATATTAATATCACACACAGTATGAAAGTGAGGTGGATACACTGAGAAAGAAAGTTGTACTACGATGTAGACTCAGCAAAGGTCTCAGCTGATTCCATGAATCTCTGGCATTTGGAAAGTCTATCAGGGTTGTGATAATTGAAGCAAGGAAACTTGAACTGTTCCAATTTGTCATTGGATGTAGGCTGTCTTTGAGGAGAATGGTAATAGAAAAGGTGGGTTCCTTCAACAGAGAACATTTCTGAAATGGTACAGGGATGAGAGCCCCAGCAGTTAATATACCTAGAAAGGAAAGAATGAGTGCTTCTACTTCAAAGGAATCTAGCAGAGAACTCTATGATCCACTAATTCCACAGCCTCATAGACAGAATTGTGACCTTTGAGAAATCCCACGTCAGTGACAAAATCCAATAATGCACCAACAGTGGCTGCCATTTCACTTCTGAACAGAAACATCAGGTTCGGCTTCTGCTCTTAATACTATCCAAAACACAATATAATGCAGATAAATTGACAGCATAGCCTTTCATGTACCTTACAGTGAAGAATAACTCCAGACAGATAAGAATTGCATCTGGTTTGTTGCTATCAAGTACACAGCCTGTCACCAAGTCAGTAAGTAGGGACTCTACAGTTTTGAATGAATAAACAAATGGAACACACACACATTTGAAAACAAACATAGATGAAACTTACAGAGAAAACATTGAAAGGGCCTTCCTCTTTCTTCACTAAACACCATATAGATTTTTTATTATCTTCATGTTGATAGGACAAATCACCCAAATAAAAGCAGCTGGTGAGAGGAAATGGTTTATTTTGGGCTACAATATTGAGATTAAGCTTCATGATGCCAGGAAAAGACAGTGTAATAGAGGTTGCACATCACCTCTTGCCATAGCGGGTTTAAGACATAAGCAGAAAATTGAGTTTGACTCTGGTAAAGGGGAGCTGGCTATAACACCCCAAAGCCCAACCACATCAACAAATCTACTCCAGTAAGGCTCTATCCCACAAATTGCTATGAGGTAGGAACAAAGCATTAAAAACACACGAGTTTATGAGGGATATCTGATCCAAACCACCACACAGATCCTACAAAGTTACCCAAGTTTATTTAGTATATTCTACATATGTTTCTAAATGAAAAGACTTTTGATTAAAAACATGCTGAAGGCTCCTAGGGTAAAAAAATGTAATTCTGAAACTTAGTCTTTTTATATTCTATGAGGAGTACAGCATCAAAATACTTTTTATAATCATCTTTAAGCTCTACATGGTTGGTGGGGGAAAAGTCAGAAACTCATTTCCCTGGACAGCAGCCGCCAATTTTCTACCAGTCAGAAAGAGGTGCAGAAATAGTTCTGTAATGTCTGCTATTAAAAATGTCAGCCTAAGATTACTAAGATGCCACATCCCAGTGCAGGAGGCAGCTCCTAATACAAATCATTTTGTGGGCATGCTGGCCTTGCAAACACTTTTCACAATGACCAAAGGTTGAGGTGACCATCTGCCTACAGCTTGGGAGGAAATAAATTTATGTGGCTGAAAATTACATGTAGCCTTCCTGGTGAAATATCATTTTTCAAGTTTCATCTTTTAACATGATTTACAGCACACACAATGCATTTAAGGACCCAGACCCAGCTACTACATTCATGCCTTTGATTTTAATTACTATCTTCAGGCTGAAATAGTTTTATTGTCTATTACTTCTGCCCATTCCATATGCATACTAAGTTGTACTTCCCATTTCTCTTTGTGTATAAAAGATAGAAATGTAAATTTCCCTAAAATTATTTTTCAGCAGTAAATGATTTCCTAAAAACTGATCGGGAGAAAGAGTGCTTAATTTCTTTAGCCTGTGGGGAATCCTCAAATCTGACAGCTTGGTTGTCACAGCAATGCCTAAGTTTAAAGTTACTTCTCAATCTTCCATTGAGCAGGAAGCTGTCTCCCACTAACGCCATTCACAGCAACAATGCCAAACAAAACAACCAAAAAAAAAAAAAAAAAAAAAAGATAGAATGAAACCATTATATAGAGTCAATTCTTGTGCCTGGAGAGAGATAAGGATCTATTTTCATCCTCCATATATGTATCCAGTTTTCCCAGCACCATTTGCTAAAGCGGCCATCTTTTCTTCCAGTGAATATTTTTCTTCACAAAATCAGATGGTGGCACCTGAGTGGGTTTACATTTGGATCTTCTGTTCTACTGATCTACAATGTCTATTTTTGTGCCAGCACCATGTTGTCTTTGTTACTGTAGCTCTGTAAGATATCTTAAAGTCAGGCATGGTAATGCCACCAGCCTTATTTTATTTTACTTCATGTAATAGTCTCTAGGTCTATTGACGCTGTCACAAATAACAGGATTTCACTCTGTTTAGTGGCTGGAAATTATTCTATTGTGTATATGTAACATTTTATCTGTTGATACATGTATTGGTTTCATTCATTTTTTGGCTATACCACAATAAGCATGTATGTATAAGATAATTAATTCAACCTTGTCTCCCACTTCCAGTGTGCTACCTCCGACTCTTCAAATGAAACCCAAAAGCTAATTCATGCCCTCTGAAGATGCTCAGGATCTTATTCTAACACTTAAACCAGGATAACCTTATGAAAAGTTTGAGGAAAAACCTGTGGTCTTTGTCACCATAGTCATGGTATAAGAGATTTATCCTAGAAGGGGACTGGCAGTCTTCTAAGCACCACTCCTCCCATCTGCTATAACTGCTACACTCTATGCCCATGTGCTCCAGCACCTTAGCTCATTTAAACCCGTCTTCTTCTTGTTGTTTAGATGTAGAAGAAAGGGCTGTGTTGCTTGTGTATGGTTTCGATTTACTGTTAAACACACTGGACTATGAATGAACTGAAGTGTAAGGTAGAGTTGAGATCTGGGGGAAATTTATGATGCTGACAATGTTTGCATTTTATACATGTGATGGTTTGAATAATATACCCCCCATAAACTCATATATTCTGAATGCCCCACTTGATGCCAGTTTGGGGGATGGAGCCTGGCTGAAGGAGGTGTGTTGTTGGAGGTGGGTTTGGAAGTGTTATAATGAGCTTCCCCTTGCCAGAGTTTGGCGCACTCTCCTGCTGTGCTTTTCCGCCTGCAATGGCAGAGGTGATGCCCAGTGACTGCTCATGCCATGTTTTCCTGCCATCATGGAGTTTCCACTCAAGACTGTAAGGCAAAACAAATCTTTCTTCCTATCAGCTGCTTTTGCTCAGGTGTTTTGTCCCAGTGATCTCATGATGCTTTTAAAGTATGTAATTTTAAAGTTTATAATCAAAAGATGGCTCCTGGGATAGAGAGATGGCTTAACATTTAAGGCACTTGCCTGTGAAGCCTGAGGACCCAGGTTCAAGTATTTAGGACCCATGTAAGCCAGATGTGGTGCATGCATGCATCTGGAGTTTGTTTGCAGTGGCTGGAGGCCTTGACATGCCCATTCTCTCTCTCTCTCTCTCTCTCTCTCTCTCTCTCTCTCTCTCTCTCTCTGTGTGTGTGTGTGTGTGTGTGTGTGTGTGTGTGTGTGTGTGTCCCTCCCTCTTTTGCTCTTTCTCTATATTAAATAAAATTAAAATATTATTTTTAAATTTGGCTCCTAAACCAATATTCTACCCATTTACCAATAAGAGGCACACATAAACAAGCCCTGGAGGAGCTTTCTGTGCTTAGGCAGCAAGTGTGAATGGAAGAAAGCTCATTTTCTGCCAGTCCCATAATTCCCACTGCTCAGTTTTTTCATCTGCTGATATTCCAATAGGTGTTTTTCGGAGTGGGGGGGGGGACTGTGGGGTGTTATCAGGTAGAATAAATACTATTTTGTTCCCAATCTAATTCCTGTGGTAACCAACTGTGCAAAAGCCTTAGAAAACCTCCACAGTTACTGGAAATCTATATAACATACAATTCATGAGTTTCAGGAAAAAGACTATTGTGGTCAGAACAGTAGATGGGGTAGTTAAATGGCTCAGTCAGTAAAAAGTGCTTATTGTACAACCTGAATTCAGATCTCCCACACCTTCTTAAATGCTTCCCATCTATATCTCCAGCCCACCTATAATCTCACTGCTCAGGAACCAGACATGGATGATACCTATCCAGATTAGCCAAATTAATGAGCTCTGGCTTCAACTGAGATCTGTCTCTCAAACAAATATGGTGGAGAATGGTATAAGAAGACACTCTACATCAACATCTGTCCTCAACACATTCCTTGCCCATACATGTACACCCACATGCATAAAAACATGTGAGGGAGAGAGAGAGACAGAGAGAGAGATAACAGGCATCTAAAAGATGGGAGGACTTAACGAAGTTATTCATCTTCACAAAAACAGGGAAGACCAAAGATCAAGAAAATCACCCAAATTCCCAGGGAAGCCTTCCTCCTTCCTGACATATTTACCTCCTTTTATCTTTTGTGCTTCCTTTGATATTGTCAACAAGTAACCTCAACATTTCAAGCTCTGTTAGGATATTCCTGCCTCTGTCTACCCTGTGAGAATGTTCCATGCTCATTAAAAGGTGAATGGTCTGAGGTTGGGTACTATGTTATTTTATTAGGGTTGCCACAGTAAATCATCACAGATTTGGGACAGGGGAGATTAAACCAGAGAAATTTAAATTCTCATGATTCTATAGACTAGAAGTTCCAGATAAGAAGTTTCACGTTTTCCTAATGCTTCCCTCCTCACCTTGCACGATTTCTCCCTATGCCTCACATGTGTTTCTTTGCTTTCCTTTTTTGTGTGTGCTTTCCTAGTATCTTCATGTGTTCCAATCTATCCTTTTATTAAAGATACAAGTTATATCAGTTTAGAACCTGTAAGAGTTAATTTGATGTGTCAATTTGGGCTACAGAGCCCATTTATTTAGAAAAACATTATGGATGTTTCTACAGAATACTTTTTGATAAGACTTGAATTTAAATCAGTATGCACTTAAAAACTGTAGAGTGTCCATCACAGTATGGTTGGGCCTCATCTAATGAGTTTAAAACCTGATTACAGCTAAAAGTCAATATCCAAGCAAGAGGAAAAAGAACTCCCAATCCACTACTTTCAGAGTTCACCTGCAACATCAGATGCTGTTGGTTTCCCATTCTTAAACTCAAACTAAAACTTTTTCCTGGGTCCCCAGATTGTGAGCTTCCCCTATCAGATTTTGTAACTATCAAACCTCCACCTTTTCAAGAGCCAATTTTTTAAACACTGATCAATGAAGTGAAAGAGAATTCTGATCCAGAAGACAGTTAAGCCCTCAGAACCAGCTATGCTTGAGCTGCTGCCTAAAAATTTGATTTATTAGGTATAAGAAGCCTTGATATATATATAAAGAGCTCAGGTAGTATCAAAAAGGCATTATACATAATATGATTTCAAAAACCACAAATAGACTATTTCTTTCACTGCCCTCCTGACTTAAAATTCTCATCAACTCAGATCTTGTTCTAATGGTTCAGTAACACCATCTGGTAAATCTGGGAATGTGGTCCCATGGATTGTCCTTCTGAATCCGTGCTAGAGGGTTTCTATATTTTTTTCTTAAGATATCTATTCAAGATGAATTCTGAAAAAAATGAGTGAACGATTATATAAATATGCATATATATGTATACATATATGTGTGTGTATACACATGTGTAGTTCTAAAGATATACATGCATACATACATATAGAGAGAGACTCAATAGTTCTTTTTAAAAATGATGTTTATGGGCTGGCGAGATGGCTTGGTTAAACACTTGCCTGTGAAGCCCAAGGACCCCGGTTCAAGGCTCCATTCCCCAGGACCCACATTAACCAGATGCACAAGGGGGCACATGCATCTGGAGTTCGTTTGCAGTGGCTGGAAGCCCTGGCACGCCCATTCTCTCTCTCTCTCTCTCTTTCCCTCTCTCTCTCTTTCTGCCTCTTTCTCTGTCTGTTGCTCTCAAATAAATAAATAAAAATAACAAAAAATAATTAAATAAAAAATGATGTTTACTTTGTCATTACATTTAAGTTAATCTCATGTCACTCTTGGGCTCCATCAAATTTCTGGTACCAAAGCACATCTTCCTGCTCAGAAATACTGTCTTTGGGTATTAATCTACAGAGCACAATATGCTGGTGTTTATGCTATGTGTAGTTTATAATAGTATTCGGTCAAGAGTAATGCAAGCTGACATGACATTGTTCCTTTCAAAAATGAATTGAATCACTAAAGAAAATGAGTAATTACATTAAATAAAGTAAAAGTAGCTGAAGATGGCATACGTAGTGGTATACAGCCTTGAGCTTCTAAGACAGACAAGAGAGAAAGATAGATGGACTATTCTCTTAATGTAATAAATTCTCAGATGGGGATCAAAGGGGCAAATAAGGGAGGGAATGAGAAATAACAACTTGGAAGCAATATCTATAATGCACAGAAATTGTGGGACTTCTGGGTTCAAAATTCTAAGCTTAAGTACTTTACCCCAGAATTTTATTCAAACTTCCCAATCATATACCAACCCTGAAAATAAATTTGGAATTTCCTTTCCATAGTCATTGTTATTAATAACTATATGTGCACTGATTAATCTTTTGGTTCTATGAGTCTCCCTTCTCCCTTCCAAGAGCATTTTCCAAAATTTCAAAAGACATTGGCTTGTTTTATTGTCATTGCATGAAAGATTTGCTGAAATTATTGTGAGTGAAGGTTTATATCTTGAAACCATCCTTGGGCTTTTCTACCCCATATACCACTTAGACATAAAAAATACTCTACAAAAGTTCACACCTAGGAAAAATTATATTGTGAAAATTGAAATAATATACACAATCACAAGTGATCCAATTTTATTGAGACTTCTTTTATTTTCCTGATATGCTGCACTGAGAAGTTCATTTTTTTCTTCGAAACAAATAGGATGATAAACACATCATTATTGTCCCTAGGCACTTAGTAGAAAATATGAGGCTTTCTTTAGATGGGGGAGTGAATGATTGAATGAATGAACTGAGGGTAATTATGTAGCCAAATCAACATATGGAGACAATCTGTAATGTTTCTTCATTAGCTCTGTCAATTATTATTTCATAATGTCTTCACTAAAATTGGCTCATTGTGGCACCAAGTTAAACATGAGACTAAGAAATAATTGTCTCTGTTCCGCTTTCCCAAGATGTACACACAAAGATAATGACTTGTTTGGGATGTGTACAACAAACAGATGGTCCATGGAAAACCAGTAAGGGGGCAAAAGAAGCAGAAAGGAGAAGTGGCAGGGCTAAAGAGATGGCTTAGCAGTTAAGGTGCTTACCTGAAAAGCCAAAGGACACAGGTTTGATTCCCCAGGAGCCACATAAGGCAGATGCACAAGGTGGCACATATATCTGTAGTGTGTTTGCAGTGGCTGGAGGCCATGGTGCATCCATTTTATCTCTCTCCTTCTCTTTGTAAAATAAATAAGTAAATCAATAATCTTTGAAAACAAGAAAGGAGAAAGAACTAAGCATGGTGCGGTTAGTCCTCCTACCAGCCTCCTTAACCCTGATCTGCACGGGGGTGAGGACCCTGAGGCTGCAGAGGAACCTGGAACACAGTTATAGGGAGGGGATTTTTTTTCTTCTCAAAGTAGACTTACCATACCCTCTTGACTGTGCTCTGAAATATCCCAGGTTCCATTAAACCCCAAGCCTGGATCCTGATTTGTCTGATCAAAGAAATTCTGAAAACCCAAGAATAGTCCTCTAAACTGTTTCCATGTGTGATCCCCTCAGAATCTCACAGGAAAGTAGGCTTCAACCACGGAAGTGGTGAAGGAGAACTGGGGTCATAGATAGCGTCTGCTACAATATTCCAAACAATTGGTGGGCAGAGGGAGTACCTAGTATATCATTGACTAGATCTTAGTTGAGTCTCTTTCCACATCTTGCCTAAGCCTCTGTTCTGGGCTCCTTCTAACCTTGACTTTGGAACAAGCCAATTCAGGTTTCAGCCAATATTACGCATATCCATGAAAAGATGTGATGCAGAGCTAATGAGTACGATCAGTTATCTGAACTTAGAAATCTAGATGGTCTATCAGAAAACAAAAGCAATAAAGATTTCTGGCAGTAAAGAAGCTGGGATGATTACATTTTGTTAAAAAGCCACAATAAAAAGACTACAAAACAGAAGCATGGATGTGTGGAAGTGCAAAACTGCTGAAAACCAAAATGGCTAGGTTTGTAACCTTTGAGTGTAGCTGCATGTGCTACTTAGACTTGTGAAAATTAAATTATTGGTTTTTGCAGGTTTTACAAAATTATTATTTTTGACTCATGTAAGGAAGCAGAAGAGAAATATGTTTTCAAGAGGAATTTCCCTAATCATTACCAGAGCTGAGGCAACTGAAAACTGAAAGCTTGAATTTTTAAGGCTCCCAAAAGACCTGTCAGACTTGTTATTAGTCTCACTTGCTAGAGTTGTAGCCATCAGTCATTTGGTTTGGAGTCAAGCATGTCCCCATGTAACAATCTAGAAAAACATTACTTAGTCTTATTTTTCAATCCATGCTTCTAATTAATGGGAGAGTCAGGCCTTTAATTGTAAATGTTTTGTCTTTAATTATGGATATGTCTGACAGATACAACAGATACTCAGTTGTGCTATTATATTCAAGGCAAAGGAATTCCCTAAGCAGCTTGGAGATTCCACCAGAGAAAACATGGCCCTTTGCTGTTGTCATCTCAAGATGACTAAAGACATAATGATTTCAAGACTAGGACAATGGTAATGGAATTATTTATAACCTTACACAACATTTCCTATTATAAGGTAAAATCATTATTTAATCCATTTGCCCTTATTCAATGGTTCTGCACATTTAATTCAAAATTTAACATAGATTAAACAATCTTTGTTGTAGGATGGAGAGAAAGTTCAGTGGCTTCTTACTGGTCCAGGATTAGGGCCTAAGAGACCACATGAGTTCCTTCTCCCAGGGCCCACATAAAAAGTTGGGAGTGGTCACATGTGTCTGTAACCACAGTTCTTTGGAAAGCAGAGACCAGAAAATCAATGATACTCATTAAAAAAAAAAAAAAAAAAAAAAAGCTCTGGGATCTGCTCAAGTTAGAAAAGGTGAAAGAGAAGTGGATGGGAACCCCATGCTTCCCCCTGGCCGCTGCAGGTGTGCTCAGCCAAGTTCAGACAAGTTCATGGGCACCATATGGGAACATATACCACACAGATGCAAAAATAAAACTGATAGTTAAGAGTTACCTTTTGGAGACACACCAATTGAACACTGCTTGGATGCTACATGATATTTTATTGCCATTTCTCTGTTCATCTAAGTTTTCAACTTGGCAAAGAAGATTACAAGATATAACCACATTTCCACCAGACTATTTAAAGTCTTGAAAGGCAGAGAACTGGAATCCTGTCTTGAATGTACAAGTGACATCAGCCTATAAATGTGACAGAGAACTATAAATGAATACTGTAACACAACACAAGATATTAAGCATCTTGTGAGTTATGGGAGGCTTCAGCAAAAGGGCAAGGCAGAAATCATCTTTCATTTCAGAAAATTTGGCTCTGCATCTGGCCTCCCCAGACAGGTTACGGGAATCACTGCAATATTCTGACCATGAGCATCACAACCCCTTACTCTCTCAGTGACTAGAAAGCAATGATGGAAAGGATTTGAAGGTTTAAATTAATAGTCCTCATGACTTTGTTTTGATATGCAAGAGTTTGGAAGAAGAACTTAAAACTAAATAAAATATGTCACATCTTTTCAAGACCCAATGAAACAAGGCAAAACACTGTTAATGGATGACTAGTCCTATCCTTCTACATGGTGCAAAGCAATGAGGGACAAAATATACGTTCATACAAAATATAATTTAGTAGAGAAGGCAAAGATCTACTGTATGCAAAATAAAGTGAAAACAGTCCAACTAAAGTGAAAGAACATGGGACTTGTTGACATTATGAAAACGGTAACTCTTAATTATGAACCTCTGTAAACTGAACATGAAGTTACTTATTTCTGTTATGCAATGGTACAGAGTAAACATTCCCATTCCAAAAGAAAAAAAAATGGTCAGAGGAAATAAAAATGGAGCCAAAGCAAGACTAAAAACACAGAAATGTGAAAACCAAACTCTGGGGCTGGAGAGATGGCTTAGCGGTTAAGCACTTACCTGTGAAGCCTAAGGACCCCAGTTCGAGGCTTGATTCCCCAGGACCCACGTTAGCCAGATGCACAATGGGGCTCACACGTCTGGAGTTCGTTTGCAGTGGGTGGAGGCCCTGGCGCACCCATTCACTTTCTCTCTCTCTCTCTCTTTCTCTGTCTCTTTCTCTCTGTGTGTCTGTCACTCTCAAGTAAATAAATAAAACAAAAATAAAAAAAAAAACTTTGTGGGTTCAATGTCCATAATCTGGGGCTTGTCGTGGCCTCATATAGACTCTAACAGCCTTCAGTAGCTGTTTAAGTTTTGCTACCTGCAGCACATATGACCTCTCCATTGATCCAGATCCACTCAGTTCTTATGGCTTTACTTAATGGAAATCCCACATTCCTGGCATATGCAATATCTTGGTGTCTCCTTTGCAATCTAGGGTCCATCTTAATCCACTCATGGATTCCATATGGAGAATCCACTACATAATGCCTAGCTTTAGTGGCTTTGAGCTATGCTGGTTCAAGCATCCAGGACCCTACAACTCTGACATTCTGCATGTCTGCAAACAGTACTCCTTAGGCAATGACACCAAGTTATATTTTAGCTCTAGATGTAGCCTGGACCCCTTTGATAACTGCTGCACTGTGTGCCTGGATAGTTGAACCTGGGAAATCTTTAAGCTAGCAGTATTGTTTAATTAGGAAGCTACCACTGTTCAGGAATTCATTTTTATCAGGAACATTTCCTTCAAAGTATTTCAAATTCATTTGCATTTTATAGCCTTGCTGCTCTCATAGGTGGGCTCTTACCCTCAAAGCACCTTTCCTATTGCCCTGGTAAAAAGTGTGCAGTTTCTGTTTAATTGTGCTAATCTCTGTGATAATCACCACCACTTAAACCACAACTTTAAATTTATCCATACTCTTTTCCTCACCGAACTGCAGATTTTCTCACTTTTACGTTCCATTTTCTGCACAGGATTATTATTGAAAACCTGAGTAAAGAAAGTGAGCAATAACTATATCACAGATTGAATGCTACACTGTCTTAAAATTTTATCAACCCAACAAATTAGTTCATTACTTTTTAAATCAGCCTCATTCAATATTTCAGAACATGGCAGAACATAGCCAGATTGGTTTACCAGAAGGTAACATGAATAGTCATTAACACAGCTCCCCATTTATTCCCTGGTCAACTTTGAAAATCCATGACTTGAATCTTTATTTTCCATCTCTCTATCAGCATTTTGGAATGCCAGTGTCACACAAGACAAGAACACTAGCCTGTGATTTTTAGCATTCTCGGGTTTCTTTAGCCAACAGCTCCAAAGTTTTCTATATTCCTCTTTCAAACACATCCTGACACCTACAAGCCACATGGTCAGGTTTATCACAGCAATGGCCACACTTCCTAGTACTGATTTTGTGTATTAGTTACATTGCTCCTTTATGTGACAGAAGAAACTTAAGGGAGAAAGTATTGTTTTGGCCCACAATTCCATTGTGGAGAAGGGTAGCAACCATGGTAGTGGGACCATGTCGCTGGGACTCACCACATCTGTGAGAATCAGAAAGCAGAGGCTGAGATTAGGTTGTCTGTGTGCATGGTGGGAGGACATTTCACATTTAAATTTAGCACATATACATACAGGAAAATGTCATTGAATGCAGTATATACAAGTATACATCTTGATGACTTTGTGCAATCAAAATCTGGTACCAAGAGTTAAAAAAAAAAAAAAAAAAAAGCAATGTTACCAGCTCCTAAAGCTACCCTGATGCCCTTCTCTAACCAGCTTCCAGTAAATTTTACTACCTTTGTGTGATGGTTTATCTTGATTATCAACTTGACTGGATTAAGCAATATCAAGAATTATAAGCCATACCTTTGGCTGTGCCTATGCAGGTGTTTGCAGAAACGATAAACAGTGGAACAGTAATTGAAGTGAGGGGGAAATCTCCAACTTGGATGTGGACAGCACCATCCAATAGTCTGGAGCCACAGATAGGATAAAAATGGAAGAAAAGAAAGTGAGCTAGGTATGCAAGCTCCATTCTTCTTGAACAAGTGTTCTGTTAACAGACACTCCAGCTTCGTAAGCCATTCTCAGACTCACTCCAGCAATTCTCCAGTCTTTTAGCATCACACTGGGGCTGCATCATTGCTCTCTTGTTCTAAAATGTTGGCCATCCTATAAGCCAACCAAATAAATTCCATTTTACATTTATACACATATGTACACACAAAATTTACACTGGTTCTGTTCCTTTGAAGAATCTTGACTAATACCGCAGACTTCCAACATCATGGAGAAATTTTGCCCCCTGTGCTATAGAAATTTTATAAAATTATAAATGTTATAAAGTTATAAACCTGAGTTTGGAAAAGTCTCTATTGGAGGCCTAAAGGCAAGAACATAGATTTTCTAACACTGATCTTGGCCTCTCAAGCTTCAAATCTCTGAAAGTTTACCTTCATTTTCTATAACAAAGGCAAGAGTTTATCATGTCACAGAGAAGGAGGGAAAGAATGAGGTATGAGCTCCAGGAATTCTAAGCAAAGGGTCAGTCTCAAGATTCTCAGGGCAATACAAGAAACAAAAGTGAAAAAGCTCTGGGGCTTTGTGCTAAATTCTCACAGAGGGATGGTAATGAGTGGTGGTGTCAGAACAATGACTATTGTTCTTCTGAAAGGCCCAATGCTCACTGGCTGTTTATATCAGCCCAAATCCTAAGCTCAGTATCCTAATCAAGACAAAATGAAGCAAAAAAAAAAAAAAAAATACAATGGGGAAAAATAAGCAAAAAGAAAAATGAAGTACTCTTTTACCCCTTGCATACTCTGTATATAGAGCTATGTGTACATGGGCAGTTATGACTTAACTGTGTTAAGTGCCACTATGCATAGGGAGTGTGTGTAGGTGAACAGAACATATAACAGCCACATCGAGAACGGGGAGGTATCACTGGAATCAGAAGAAAGCTATAGTCTCTATGTTTGTGTCTTCCTCAAAATTCTTATGTTGGAGTTGCCCCAATAAGATATCATTAAAAGGCAGAATTTTGAGGGCAGGATTTAATCAGAGTCCTGATTTGTGAGGTAGTGCCTTTATAAAAGAGCCTAAGGGATCTTGAACACCTCTCATACTACATGAGGGAATTGTGAAAAGCTGCCACGTGTGGGAAGAAGATTCTAGTTTCACACTGAGTCTATCAGGTCTTCGGGATTGTGAGGAATGACTTTCTATTGTTTATAAACGGTCTAGTTGTGGTATTTTCATAGAAGTCTGTACGATTATGGTAGTCTGTGCACAGTTATGTTTGAAACACTACCTCATATTTTGTCATTTCTGTAAATTAATTTGCTCATATATTGTCCATGGTACATGCATAATATTCCACAGTGCAGTTCTGTAACTTAGGAAATCACCATGTCATTGGGATAATATCAGGAATATTCAGAGTTGTCACAAGGGAGATTTTGGAGTGCTTTATTTTTTGATACTTTGTGTCCCCTGGTTTTATGGAAGTACAATATTGTTATAAAAATCTTGTGCATATACCTTTAAAAATCTGGAGCATTTTTTTTTTAGTGGAGAGGTTCAATGAGCGGCATTTCTGGAACAAAGGGTTTATGTAGTTTCTGACTTCAATAGTCATTACATGATCGCACTCAAAAGGTTCTGTGGCAGTGTACTTGATCACCATGGATGCATCAGCCAACGGGGAGTGTGCCTTATTTGTTATTGTGTATTTTGGATTTTACTTTCATTATGCAGTTTCAAGAATTGTGAATATTCTGCTAGACCTACAGATTATATTCAAACTCAGTTTACTGAAGTATTGCAAGCAGAGAGAGATAGGGAGAAGAGAGACAGACAGAAAGAATGTTACTAAAGTGTAACTCTTACCCAGAAAAAATTATTCTTTTACTTTTACAGTTCTATGAGCCTTAAAGAATGTCTATCATTACCATATCATAGTATGATATGGTAATGTACAGAGTTTTCCATCACACTAACAAGTTCCCTTGAGTCCTTTTACAAGCAAGCATTCCCTTCTAATCAAATTACTGGAAAATACTGGTGCATTTCTCCTGTACTTTTGTTTATCTAGAATGCCATATATTGCAATGGTACAGAATATATCCTTCTTAGTCTGACTTCCACACTGTAATATAATGCACTTGAGATCTACTTGTATCATTACTTGGATAAGTGATTTGTTCCTTTCCATTGCTATGTAGTATTCAATTGTATGAATGGCCCAGGATTTTTCTATTCATTCTCTGCGTGAAATCTGTGATGGCTACAAATTAGCAGTAATAAATGTTGATGAATATGTATATGAGCCCATTTCTATATAGTTACAAGATTTAGATCAAGGTTTGGTTTATTTCCTTGGCTTATTTTTTCATTGTTGTTTTATTATTGACACATATCTAAGTGTTCCAGCACTATTCCTTTAAAAAGCTGTTTTGTTGGTGTTGTAGTTTGTTAAAAATCATTTGGGAGGGAGCTGAGGAGTGATACGTGGCTGTATCTTTAGTGCTTAAGAGATGAAGGCAGGAGTATAAGGAATTCAGACTGTTATCAGCTATTTAGAAAGTTCAAGGCCAACTTCAGTTATGTGAGACCCTGTCACAAACTCCCCTCCCCTAAAAATTTCTTAATACTCAACATTAGCAAAATAAATATGTGTGTATGTATTGGGGATGTTTTATTGAGCTGTGTATGTAGCTTGTTGCCAATACCACAGCATCTTAGCAGCCAAAACCACATTGCAAAGCCTAAAATTAGGTAACTTCATTTTTGTCAGAACTAATTTAACTATCTTAGTTCATTGCCTTTGTATACAAATCTCAGAATCAGACTATCAATAGCTTACCAAAATAAAATATTCCAGGAATTTTATTGGTATGAAATTTAATACAGAAGTAATTTGGGGTAGAAATGACATCTTTCTTATGATTTTTAAATTTCTAAGCATGCCTTTTCTCTCCATTTATTTATATCTTTTGATTATATCTGTCAATTTCTTTAGTATTCAGCATACTGTGTCTATACAGTTTTATTAGATATATGCATAAATATTTTATTACTTTTCAGCTGTCATAAATAATCTAATTTCAGTTTCAGTTCCCAATTTACATTATTAATGTGTAAACAAGTAACTACTTGTTATTTTTTCTTGACTTTCCCTATTACTGTACCAAACTAATTTATTAATTCTAGCGCTTTTTTGGTTAGTTCTTTTAGGTTCATATTATCAACATTTTATCTTTTTTCCAATCTGTCTGCCTTCTATTTCTTGAGGCATTTATTGCACAACTTCAGTTTTGGGTGGAATTAGAATAGGTTTATAGCATTGTGGAGCAGCAGTTCTGAAAGCGCTGAGAACATGACACTGTGGTTGCCACCAAATGACTGTCTGAAATGTGCCATAAAAGCTGAGCAAGAATTGTGGGGACCTGTGAGTGTCAAGGATGGGAAACCTGGAGGATCAGGAATTGCTAGTGTCACCGCCATTAGAGGCAGCATGTGCAGAACAGGCGATCAACAGCACAACGAGACTGAGTATTATGGGCAGTGGCATACTCTTTCAGAACCCTGAAATCTTAAATTCAACCTGAGAGTATGTCATCCAGAGTCAGAAGAATCATCTCATGTAATTTTGTGAAAGAAGCAACACACTATGCAGGAGGAACCATCTACTTGCCAATCTGCTCTCCTGAAATCAAACCCAGACTCTGGACCTCTGGAACAATTTCATACTCGCCAGTCCCAGAATTTTGGGTAGCATATGGTCAACCACATTCCAGGTAGAGAATGAGAGTTCCCTCAAGTAGAAAGGGTCACATCCCACATGGTGTCAGTCAAGGCGAGGGCTCTTGTTTGGATAGTACTTATTTGCATTGGTTGATGCCACTAGGTAATATAGAAGACTCCAAAATTCATGAATCCTCAGTTTTGGGATTTCTGAAGATATTTTTCTTTTCTTTTAAAATTATTATTAACATATTTCATACAGAAAAATCATGTGTTGGTACCTTCTTCTCCCTCATCCCTGCCCCCATTCCACTGGGAACCCTCCTCAGTGGGGTTGCAGGTATTCCCTAAGGGTTTGTGGTTTATACATTGTGGGAGCAGCAGTCAGTTAATTCTGGGGGGAGGGAATGCCTCTGGGCATGATGTCTCAACATGTGGCTCTTATAATCTTTCCACCCCCTTTTCTGCAAAATCCTCTGAGCCATGATGAGTGAGTTTTAATTCTCCTTCAGTGATGAGCTCTTAGGAGCCTCTGGATCTCTGCTTTGGTAGGTGTTGAGTATCCTCAGGGTCTGTCTCCTACCCCTGGAGCTGATTATCAGGTTCAGGATAGAAGTAGCACTCATGCTCATTTCACTAATTCCTCTGTGGTTTCAGCTGTGGCTTGGCTACAGCATGAAGGGTAGTTTATCTCCTTGGGTCTCACTACCTTCTGAAAGAGAAGAACAGATTCTCAAGTGGAGAGTGGAGTCAGCATAGTTTAAGTGGGATAATCATTATTAATTTATGAAGAATTTGATGTGTATAACACCTCTTTTAGCCAAAGACTAGTGAGAGCTTGACACTGGAGAGTATATTTGTCTCCATAAGATTCTGATCTTGTTTCCAATTCCAGATATGATTTCCTTTACCCTGAATTGATCTCTTTACCAATCTGAAAGCTATTGGTTACCCACCAAGGCTGTGTGCCACTATTGCACTGGTATCTACATCCTGTCAGAGTGTTTGTTTCTGAGTAGTTTAGACCTCTGGTTGCTCAGATTGTTGTTGGCCACTTTTCCACAGTAGCTCATGTAATGCTGTCCAGCAATAGAGAGGCTAATAGTCTGGGGACTGGCTTTCTTCCAGATACCAGCCACATCTCTCCATTCTCTGTGTTGCCAGCATATGGTGTCTTCATCAATAGGGTCTTTCCTTTTGCTTCAGGTGGGTATTCAAGTGCTTTTCCAGAAAGCTCTACTGATGTGGAAACTCATAGATCTCGCTGATCAATATCTCAATGTATGTAGCAATCAATAGTGGTACTGGGAGTTACAGGCCAGAGACCAAAAAACAACAAAACAAAACATTTTTTTCTTTTAAGCTTAGGCTTCATGCCACCCTCTCCAGGACTCTTCTTTTCAGGTGCTCCCCCTTTACTCCTTTTAAAGGTTATGTCTTTTAGTCTATCTTCAAGATTAAAGGTTTCTATGCTACCAGGACATTTTGGGTTTCATTTTTTGTTTGTTTTCCCCTATCCTTCCCTTCTCCTGCCCCAAACTCTTCCATCCCTATTGTCTCAGCTTTGAGTTGCCTATCAGGCATGTCAACAACTTGAGAAGGTCCAGGTTAGAAATTGCAGATAAGTGAGACCATGTGGTGTTTCTCTTTCTGAGAATGTATGGGTTCACTGAGTATGATCTGTTCCAAGGCTGTCCATTTTTCTACAAGTTTCATTGCATTGCTGAATATAATTCCATTATGTAAATGTACCACAGCTTTGATATACATTCATCCAATGATGGGCATCGGGGTTTATTCCACTTCTTAGCTATAATGAATTGAGCACCCATAAACATGATTGAACAAATATCTGCATTGATTCATGGAGCATTTAGGATAAATGTCCAGTAAGAGAATAACTGGGTCTGTTGGTAGCTCTATGTTCACCCTTTTCAGGAATCTCCATGTTGACTTCCATAGTGGTTGTACAAATTTACATTCCCACCAACAATGGATGAGTGTTCCTCTTTCCCTACATCCTCACCAACATTTGTTGTTAGTTTTTGATGATTTCCATCTTTACTAGAGTAAGGTGGAAACACATGGTTGTACCAAGAACTAAAAAGAACCTTAACAATAAAAAAAAAAAAAACAGCCTATTCCAATAATGGGGTAGAGAACTGAATAGGGAGTTCTCAGAGGAGGAAATACAAATGGCTAACACACACTTAAGAAAATGTTCAACATACTTAACAATTAGGGAAATGCAAATTAAGACAACCATGAGATTTCTATAGTTTTAAATCTAAGTTGGTCCTGCTTCAGGTTTGAGAGTGTAAGCAGGACCACAGGTAAAAGTCATTAACTCCCTCCCTGACAGACAACTTAAAGATTAACTCATATAGATGCACTCATAGACATAGCATAAATCTTAATAATTCAACTCATGAAATTAAAGTCCAAGGTTTGAATGCTAGTGTTTTCAAAAGATCTCTTCTCAGGCTGGAGAGATTGCTTAGTGGTAAGGGTGCTTGCCTGTAAAGCCTAAGAACACATGCTCAAATCTCCAGGGCCCATGTAGCTCGACACATAGTGATTCAATCATATGTCACACATGCACAGAAGGGGTGCACACATCTGGAGTTCATTCACAGTGGCTGAAAGGCCCTGGCATGCCCATTCTCTCCCTCTCTCTCTCTCTCCCCCCCCCCTCTCTTTGTTCCCCTCACAAAACTTAACAAAAAATAAAAAGATCTCTTCTATTTTCTATTTAAGACTTAAACCTTTTTGAAATTTGGAAAGATCACTGACACTTTGTCTGTTCTAAGTCCTTCATGAATATACTGAATAAAGTCACATAACAAGACATTTAGCCAAGCAGAATGGGAATGAGATGCAGATGGTAAAACCTCATATCATGCCACTATCTCATGGCTTGCAAACCCAGGCATTTATTGCTTGAAAGGATCAACCATGCTCTAGAGGGACCAAGAAAAAGGAGCCTCAGAAACAGTGTTTGCAATAGCTGTGATATCAGTACCTTTGAGAGGGCATTCAAGTACTCAAGAGCCAGTCAAATGGTAACATATGCTAAGACACACAAAAAAGTAATGTCAAATAAGAATCTTTGATTGGCTCTGAAGCAGTGGCTCATAGCAGAGCTGATATGGACATAACCTATTATCCATAATCTTACTAGCAGCGACCTAAATTCTGTACTTGAAAACCCAATTAAAAGTTATCATTACATGTAGATAGCATTGAGACTCTTGCCCCAATAAAAAAGCTTAATCATAATTTAAAACAACTTTGATTTTTCCTAAAGGGCTGCTCACCTTCATGGCCTCTGAAGATCATTGTATAATGCATCATTATATTCAGATTATTCTATCATGATTACCATCATAATAGAAACCACAGCTAAATCTCTGGAGACATTTAGCAAATCTCCTTACTTGAAATGAGATATTAAAAGCCCTTAGCACCATAACATCACCTCAAAGTCATTTCTGTATCCGTGTGAATCTACTCATTAGTACCCACTGATATGTGTCCTAGAAGGCAGACTCAACAAATGTTTAGAAAATAAATATTGTTCGAGAACTGCACTGTAGATCAAGGTAAAATGATGAAGGGAGGAGTGCAGCATGTTGGAAAGCATATTTTCATACAAGATTACAGAAAACTTATCTGGCATGGAAAAAAAGGTGAAGAAAAGATTTGAAAGTAACTTTAAATTTTACATTATTTTTCTAATGTTTCTCATAGTTATAAAAGACTTCTTAGGCTGCAGAAATGGCTTAGCAGTTAAGATACATGGCTGGAAAGCCAAAGGACCCATATTCAACTCTCCAAGATCCACAAAAGTGAGATGCATAAGATGATGCAAGTACTCAAGGTTGTACATGTGCACAAGGTGGCACACATGTCTGGAGTTTGATTGCTGTGGCTAGAGGCCCTGGCGTGCCAATTCTCTATCCCTCTTGCTTTCTCTCTCTCTCTCTCTCTCTCTCTCTCTCTCTTGCTCTCACTCTCGCTCTCGCTGTGTTATTTAAAAAAAAAAAAAAAAAAAAAAAAAAGACTTCTAGCCAGGCATGGTGGTACATGCTTTTAATCCCAGTACTTGGGAGGCAGAGGTAGGAGAATCATTATGAGTTCAAGGCACCCTGAGAGTACATAGTGGATTCCAGGTTAGCCTAGGCTATAATGAAACCCTACCTAAAAAAAAAAAAAAAAAAAAAAAAAAAAAAAATTTAAAGAAAATCTTATGTTTGAGAAGCAAGAGAAGTCCTCATCCTTGCAGGGAGCAGCAAATAACTTTCTCAGGCATTTTATGCAAACGCAAATTCAAGCTATATTTTTACAATCTAAAATTTTTCAGACCATCACAGTAACCCCATTGGAACTCAGACTTCTTTGCTGAAAAATGGAACAATGGAGGGAATGTGAGAGGAAGACTCAGTAATCCTACTCTTTTCACAAAAATTAGCAAAAGTGAAAAAAATGTATAATAAATTTTATTTACATAGAGTACACACTATTAAAATATATTAATTAAAATTAATTATTAAATGAAAATTTACAAAAGGGCTGGGGAGATTACTTAGTGGTTAAGGCACTTGACTGAAAGCCAAAGGACGTTGGTTTGACTCCCCAGGACCCACATAAACCAGATGCACAAAGTGGCACATGTATCTGGAGTTCGTTTGCAGTGGCTGGAGGCCCTGGCATGCCCATTCTCTAACTCCCTCTATCTTTCTGTCTCTCTTTCTCTTCTCTCTGTCTTTCTCTCAAATAAATAAATAAAAATATAAAAAATTATGATAGGATGGATTCATATCAGGGTCAGGAATACAATTTATAGAAGAAATCTATAGTATCAGGAGTAAGTAAAGTTTGGAAATGTTTGTTAGAGATATTCGATAAATTTCCTGAGTTACTTAATAAATATTAGAGAAAATAAAATGTGTAAAAGCTAGGTGTATCAGTTACTATTTAGGTGTATCAGTTACTATTTCATTGAAAAACACTTGATCAAAAGCAGCATGTGGAAGGAAAGGATTTATTTTGGCTTAAAGTTTCACGGGGAAGTTTCATCACGGCAGGGAAAATATGACAGGTAGCTGGGCAATAAATATTATTGCATACCAGCATCAGAGCGGGAGCAGCAAGAGTGAAGAAAACCTACCAAGCCCTGCCTCGAGCAAGGTTCCATCCCCCAAAGGCCCAAAGACTATCCCAAAGTGTCACTAACTGATGACCAGGTATTCAAAATGCATGAGCTTGTGGAGGATATTTCATTCAAACCACAACACTTAGTCATCTACCCAGTAGTGTTTAAGGGGCCTCTATAAAAATTATTGAGTAGAAAGTGTGTGTAGACACATCATATGTTGGTACCATAATTTCCCTCCTCCCTGTCTCCACTCTACCCAGGGTCCTCCTTAGTGGGATTGCTGGTATTTACCACAGAGTTGTGCGTAATGAGGTTTGAGACAGCATTCTGTCATTGTGGGGAGGGTAATGTCTCTAGATATTCCTTCCTACCCTGAGGCTCTTACATTATTTCCACTCCCTCTTCCACAAAATTATCTGAATTTTGGTGTTTGTGCTTTAACACTATTTTAGTGTTGAGCTCTCAGAAGCTTCGGGATTTCTGCTTTGGTGCATGTCAAGTATCCTCAGTATCTGTCTCCATCACTCTGGTGCAGGTTGTTAGGCTCACCATGGAAACAGCACACTTATTCATCTTGTAAGTTCCTTTGTGTTTGGCCCCTGATGCTATGCAAGGGGCAATTTCTCTCCTGCCTGGGAGCAAGCTAACTAGTCTTGTCTTGTTGATAAATTATGGTTGTCCTGTGTTTTTACTACTTCCTGAAAAAGAAAAATAGATTCTCTAACAGAAAGTGAGATCAGGATAGGTTAAAGGGGATATGCATTTTTAATTTAGAGAGTTTTTTTAATATTTTTTGTTCATTTTTTATTTATTTATTTGAGAGCGACAGACACACGGAGAAAGACAGATAGAGGGAGAGAGAGAGAATGGGCGCACCAGGGCTTCCAGCCACTGCAAACGAACTTCAGACGCGTGTGCCCCCTTGTGCATCTGGCTAATGTGGGACCTGGGGAACCAAGCCTTGAACCGGGGTCCTTAGGCCTCACAGGCAAGCACTTAACCGCTAAGCCATCTCTCCAGCCCAATTTAGAGAGATTTTGATGGGTGTAGCCCCACTTTTAGATAAAGGCTACTGGGCACTCCTTAAGAGTCCATTATCTTGGTCTCCATAGGATTCTGACTTGGTTCCTACTTCAAGTTATTGGTTCCTTTCCACTGAGTGAATTTCATAGCCAATCAGAAAGCCACTGGTTATTCACCTAGGCTGTGTGCCACTATTGCTCAGGTGTATACATCTTGTTAGGTTGGTTGTTTTCATATAGCAGTGCCCCCTGTTTTCTCATGGCATTGTTGGCCATTTTCCCCCAATAGCTCATGCAGTGATTTATAGCACTATACAGGCAAAGCATCTGGGAACTGGCCTTCTTCCAGATTCCACTGGATCTCTTAATGTTCTGCATCAGCAGCATGTGGAATCTTTAGCAATACGGTCTTACCTTTTACCTCAGGTGAGTAATCAAGTGCTTTGACAGAATCCATTCTTGTTCCGGGAACCTCATATGTCTCTGATCAACAACTAAATGTTGATTATAACCAATTTCTGATACTAGGAGTTGCAAGCCAGAGCTGAATGTTTTCGCATTAGGCTTCATCCAGCCCTGTTCCTGGCTATTCTTACCAGACAATACCTCCATTCTTCTTTTGTGGGTTATATCTTTTAGACTGCTATCCAGAAGGAAGGTTTTATGGTATCAACTTGGACTTAGCTTTGTGTATCTCACCCCTCCCACCTATTGCCCTCCCCCCAAATTCTTCTATATCCCTTATCTGTTCCTCAAGTTGTCTGTCAGGTATGTCTGCAACTCAAGCTGATAAGGGGCATCTTGAAAATTAAGGGGAACCAAATAATTGTTTTACCTGGAACATCAATCATGGTAGGAAAGGAATATCCTGTTGTGCACTCACCTTTCATGATGCTAAAATTATATATTTTATGTTATAGCCATTATGGCAGATACTGGAAAGTGAGGATAGAAAGGACAATCTGTGCTCTCCATAGCTTATAGTACAGACTCTGGATTCATGTCAGTCTCAGAAGAACTGACTGATTTTAGATCCTTCTACAAAATATGAAAATATGAAAAAGACTCGGGATGGAAACATGGAATGAAGAAATTGTTTGAAATAAAGCTGATCTAAACACAATTCACCAGCAGACCTTATGAAGGGTAAGCTAAATTATGCCATAGCTCTGACCCAAAACCTCCCAGCTATCTCTAAGGGCACAGTACTTTTAAAGTATTTATAGTAGGCACTAATGAAAGCCCTTCCAGGGGCCGCAGCTCTTCCTGGTCTCCATGTCTCTTTCTTTCTCACTGCTGGCACTACTACCTTCTTCCTGGAATAGTCCTCCAGTCATCCATGGGGCTCTTTCTATCTTCCTTAACCTTTAGCTTAAATGCCATGAAATGACATTTAAAAGACATATTTTATCATATAGTTTTTGAGGCTCTAGTACATAACTGGGAAGACTCATTGCGTTGGACCTCTGGGGAGCAGGGTTTGTCAATGACAACAGAGGGGGGCATGTCACGGCCAAACCAGGGTTTGGCAATCTCTTCAAAGGCATGTCACCAATAACCAAAAGACCTTTCACAGGGTCTGATCTTCTAAAAGTTCCATCACTTTCCAATAGTCTCAAGCTTTCAACCCATGAGTCTTTGAGAAAATTAACACCCAAACTTTCATTAGGCTAATCTCTCCTGGCTCTTAAAAAAAAAATTGCGTGGAACAGTGTGTAGTCAGACAACTATTTCACTGAACAATTTTCCTTTACCTTCTTTTTTTTTCCTTTAAGCTGTAGAGTTAAATACCTTTACTTAAAAGGGTCATGTGTCTCTGTCCTGACTCACTACTTGCTTGCTTCTTCCTCAGGCACTGTCCACACCATTTCTTAACAAGTGCCAGGTACCTGGGCACTCTGAGATAAAGCCATGCTCTAAGGATGGGTTCCTAGGGTCTCCATTTCTCTGTGGTGAGCTAAATTTTATTTCTAAATTCAGCCACTTGGCTGAATCACTCCATGAAATAGAAACAAAACACTGTAAAACTCAGCTCAGTAGTTACAGTGATGATCACAGATGTAGGCTTGCATGAATTACAAATAAGAAAAAGGAAAAATAGAAGGCCTGAGGCATTTTCTGGACCAGAAAGCAAAGCACACACAGCACCAGAGAAATATAGATAACCAATATCTCTAGTCTACATGTCTGGGGGGCAAATATTTGAATAATGATGACTGGGCAGAAACTATTACATATGTATGAGTTTTGTGCACATTTGTATATCACATCACGTAAGTAAAACAGAGGAAAATACCGAACAAATTCTGCTAAGCAGTGCAAAGGAGACACTAGATGAAAAAGAAGGCAGAGAGCCTGTCCTGGTTTACAACACAAACACAGGCTTTCTCAAAGGGCTCTGCATAGCCTTTGAAGCTACACAAAGCCAACATACACTTCCGTGGAGAATTCAGATATGTCTAAAACCAAAAATGAAAGGGGAAATCAAAGAGAGAAGACAGAATGCCAGCAAGCTACTGTCCCACACTGGAGTGGCCCTGAATACACAATTCTTAAAGTTCCTACTAGACACTACCTAGCGTAACGTCCTGGACTCACAGAGTCAGAATTCCCTACGGGGGAATAATTGTTCACTTCACAAAGATTAATGCCTTAGTCAACTTATCATTGCTGGGACAATATACCAAATAAGATCAATTAAAGGTTTATGCCAGCTTACAATGCCAGGTTACATTCCATCATACCAGGGAAGGCATGAGAGCAGGAGCTTGAGGAAGCTGGTCACGTTCAGCAAAGTAAGGAAATAGAAATGAATTAGAACGCCCAGTTATGGGCTGGAGATATGGCTTGGCGGCTAAGCGCTTGCCTGTGCAGCCTAAGGACTCCGGTTCAAAGCTCGATTCCCCAGTACCCACATTAGCCAGATGCACAAAGGGTCACACGCGTCTGAAGGCCCTGGCGTACCCATTCTCTCTCTTTCTCTCTCAAATGAATAAATTAACAAATTGAATAAAATTTAGAAAAAGAATGCCCAGTTACCTCTCTCCTTTACATACAGCCCAGGATGACCTCAGCCCATGGAATGATGATACCCACAGTTAAGGTGGGTCTTTCCACCTTAATTAACCTGATCAAGAGAGTCCCTCACACAAATTGGATGGCCTTAATATAGAAAAATAAAACTAGACCCACTCATCTCTCCATACACAAAAATTAACTCCGAATGGATTAGAGACCTCAACATAAGACATGAAATTCTTCTCCTACTGGAAGAAAAAGTAGGGGGCACTCTCCATGATATGGGAGTGTAGACATTGAACAAACCTCCAGTAGCCCAGGAAATTAAACCATCAATCAACCAATGGGATCTCATGGAGCCAAAAAGCTTCTGCACAGACAAATACAACATAAGCAGAGTCAGTAGATTACCCACTGAATGGGAGAAAAATCTTTATCAGCTATACCACTAACAGAAGCCTAATATCTAGAATCTACAAAGAACTAAAAAAACTAAACAATTAAAAAACATCAAACACCCCACTCCAGAGAACTGAATAAGGAGTTCTCAGAGGAAGAATTACAGATTGCTAATACACACTTAAGAAAATTTTCAACATCCCTAGCCTTTAGGGAAATGCAGATTAAAACAACTATGAGATTCCACTAAAGATTATAATCATTAAAAAATCTAACAGCAACAAATGTTGCCAAGGATGTAAGGAAAGAGGAACCCTCATCCACAGTTGATGGGAATATAAACTAATAAAATCACTATGGAAATCATTTTGGAGATTCCTGAACAGGATAAACATAGAGCTACCAACAGACCCAGTTATTCCCTTACTAGGCATTTATCCTAAATGCTCCATATATCACTACAGAGAGACATATTTACTCAATCATGTCTATAGATGCTCAATTCATTCTAGCTAAGAGCTGGAATCAACCCAGCTGCACATCATTGGATGAATGGTCAATGAAGTTGTGGTACATTTACACAATGGAATTCTACTCAGCAGTAAGAAAAAAAAATCATACAATGAAATTTGTAGAAAAATGGACAGAATTAGAACAGATCATACTCAGTAAACTCACACATTAACAGAAAGACAAATACCACATGGTGTCATTTATCTGTGGTTCCTAACCTGGACCAGCTCAAGTTGCTGACATAACTGATAGGCAACTCAAGGCATAGACCATAGTGATGGAAGGGTTTGCGAAGAGAGGAAGGAAAGGGGGAAAACAAACACAAAATCAAATCCAAAATGAGTTGGTACAATAGAAATCTTTATCCTTGGAGATAGCCTAAAAGATACAACCCTCAAAAGGAGTAAAGGGGGAGCACCTGAAAAATAGGGCTCTGGTGAGGGTGGGATGAAGCCTAAGGCTTAAAAGAACATTTTATTTCTGTATCTGGCCTGTTACTCCCAGGACCAGAGATTGGTTGCTATCCACATTAAGCTGCTTATTGATTGAAGAGACCTACAAGGTCCCCAAATCAAGACAGCTTTCTGTCAAAGCACTTAATTACCCATCTGAGGCAAAAGCTTAGACCCTATTGCTGTAGACACCATATGCTATTGACACAGGACAGAGACACCTGGCTGGAATTCAGAAGGAAGCCAGTCCCCAGACAGTTAGCCTGTCTAGTGCTGGAATTTCTACATGAGCTACTGGGGAAAAATGGCAAGCAATGGTCTGAGCAACCAGAGGTCTAAGCTACTCAGAAGCAAACACCCTGACATGGTGTATATGCCAGTGCAATAGCGGCACATATCCTCAGTGGGTAAACAATAGCTTTCTGATTGGCTAAGAGATCTGCTCAGTGTATAGGGACTTATATCTGGAATTGGGAACCAGGTCAGAATCCTATGGAAACAAAGATTATGTTCTCCAGTGTCAAGCTCTCACTAGTCTTTGGCTAAAAGAGGGGCTACATAAAATTCTCCCTAGATTAATAATGCTTATCCCATTTAAACTATGCTGACTTCACTCTCTGTTGCAGAATCTGTTCTTCTTTTTCAGAAGGTAGCGAGAGCAGTGGAAATAAACTATTTGTGCTTCAGCAAACCACAGCTGAAACCACAGATGAATGGGGAGATGATCAAGAGAGCTGTTTCCATGTTGAACCTGACAATCAGCACTAGGGTAAAGGAGACAGACCCTGAGGATACTCAATACCTACCAAAGCAGAGATCCAGAGGCTCCTAAGAGCTCATCACTGAAGTAGACTTAAAACATGCCCATCACAGCTCAGAGAATCTTGCAAAAGAGGGGGGAAAAAGATTATAAGAGCCACAGGTTGAGACGTCATGCCCAGAGGCATTCCCTCCCCCTCAGAATAACTGACTGCTGCTCCCACAACACATAAACCACAACCCCATGCAATCCCACTGAGGAGGGTCCCCAAGGGAATGGGGGTGGGGATGAGGGAGAAGAGGGTACAAACACATGATGTATCCATATGAAACATGTTGCTAGCAATAACAGTAATAGAACATTTAAAGAGAATATATGTAAGGATACATAAGCCTTCCATGTTTTCAAATGTACATGTGCTTATTGGCACACGCGTGTGCAAGTGCATGTGTGTGTGCACATGGAGCCAGTGGGTAAGTGTTGGCGTCATCCCTCAGACATTTCCACCTTTTTGGAGACAGGTTCTCTCAGTGAGCTGGAGCTTACCAGCTGTGCTATGATGACTGGTCAGTGAGACCCGGCAATTGGCCTGCCCTCGTTTCTACAGTGATGTGCTTATAGATGCACCACCACTTGTGGCTTTTTTAGGTTGGTTCTTTTGCTCATGAGGCAAGCCTTGTACAAACTAAGCTGTCTCCCTCTCCCCCAGAGCACTCAGTTTTATTTATTTATTTATGAGAGAGAGAAAGAAGCAGAAAGAGAGGAAGAGGCAGGTAGAGAGAGAATGGGCCCACCACTGCAAAGGAACTCCTGATGCATGCACCACCTTGTGCATTTGCCTGTGTGGGTCCTGGGGAATCTAACCCAGGTCCTTTGGCTTTTCAGGCAAGTGCTTCCACCACTAAGCCATTTTTCCAGCCCAGAATTTGGTTTTTGAACAATAAAATTTGTGCTTTGTTTCTGCTAACACTGCCTTGGTGATGACATTAAAATCCATTTTGTTCAGTGGAAAGTAAAAGTTAAAAAAAATAAAAATAAAAAAGACAGTCCCTCACAGACCAGCACACAGACTAACATAATCTACACAATCTTTAACAGCACAGGTGATCCTGAGTCCTATCAAGTTGATAATTAATATAAACCATCACAACTAGAAATGTGAAGTGCACTCTTGGTTGGAGAGTCTATTTTACAGATGGCAGAGAATACTGAAGAGATCCAAGATCTACCAACACAACAAGATAGCTGACTGCCCAGCAAAAGATGTACCACATCTAAGACATCACGTGGACCCAGAACAAACAGGCAGAGGAAGCCTAAATAATAAGACACCTCTCACTGTTGGCTTGACAAATAGCACCAGGGAGAAGGCAACAGACAATATAGCCAATCAAATCCATCAAAGTAGAAACCTAGAAGCTACAGAAAACTCAACACAAAATCAACTGCTAACAGGCCCACTGTTGCTCTGGACACATTATAGGAGAGGAGTGGGAAGATTGTAGGAGCCACAGAGTGGGTAGGAATATCCTGGGGCACAGTGCCCCACATAGAAAGAGACATTCATGACTCCACAGTGAGTATCAACAACCTGACAGAGGTGGCCCTTGAGGAAAGGGGAGTAGGGGTGTATGGAGTGAGGAAATATGGAGTTTAAGATTTTATGAAATAAAATGTAAAAGGAAAATTGAGATGCCAACTATTACATATAAATTATTTCTAACCAAAACATTCAATCCCAGGTCTACATAATTGTAAGGCTCTGGTCCTTCAGCACTCCAATGTCTTCTTAATGAACAGACTTCACTACCCCTCCCTCCTTTTTGGAATGGCTGGTGTGTCCTCCTAGGTTTCAAGTGGAGTCATGAGTGCTCCCATCCCAGGGAGAGGCAGCCAAACTTAACCAGCTGGCATGCTCAAAAAGTCCAGTCTGTTGTTTTCAGACATTTTGCTGTTTAGAGGCACATAATGTTTAGATACCATGTTCCATTCAAGTCTTTCTATGCCAGAAGTGGGAAACCATTTAAATCTGCAATTAAGCTTTACTGTTATTTTATTTCTGCCAGCCCTATCAACACACCCTGCATTCCAAAGCAATAAGGCAAATCAGATATTTAGCAGGCTTCTGAGTTCATAAAACGTCTACATTGGCAGACCATACCACAGCAGGCAGGTAAAGAGACACTTTCCATTATGATGCTGTATCTTTTCGTAGGATGTCTTTGCATGCCATAATTGCCTACTGCTTCTTGGAATTGGTGGAGGATGTAAAAGAAGGCCTGTCATTTGGCTCCATGTGGAGAAGTTAAGGGTTTGAGAGCTGATGATGCATCTTGGGGCCCTGGACTGGCTTAGATCACCCCAAGACAGTGGCACTAAAGTCTTGTGTCCTTTTGTCTTATGATTAGCATAGAAGTAATAAACATAGACATGAAAAAGATTAATTATGAAAGATTTATTTTAAAAGAAGGCATAAATAAGAGAATAGAAGGAGAGAAGTTCCAAAGTTAAGAGAGGGTCTTTTCCAGGTGTGGTGGCACACACCTTCAATCCCGGCACTTGGGAAGCAGAGATAGGAGGATCACCATGAGTTCGAGGCCAACCTGAGACTACATAGTGAATTCCAGGTCAGCCTGGACTAGAGTGAGACCTGACCTCAAAAACAAAACAAAACAAGAGAGGATCTTCCCTCCAGCTAGAAGTGTTACCAAGAGGAAAAACCTGGGGAAATCTATGTGGCAACTTGGATCAGTCTTTTTCTATATATTTGTCTTTATTTATTTGAAAGCATAGAGAAATAGAGGAAGGGAGACAGAGAGAATGGGTGTGCCAGGGCTTCCAGCTACTACATATGAACTACAGGTATATGAAGCTATCCAACTGGGATGAACATCACTGCCAAGTTCAAAGGTATATGAATGACCTTAATTGGGTAGTGGACCCAGGAGGAAAATGCAGGCTCAAATAGGTGGAAGCCTTCGAGAAGTTAAGGCAGAACAATGAGGAAGCCACTCCTTATCACCTCTAGGATCAGACTGAAGTTTTAGTCTTGCCAGGGTAGGTTGGCATCCATCTTTCAGACCTGTGTCCCTAGAAAATTACCTGCAAAAAAAGTTATCTTACTCCTAATCTTTATCAAACTGATCATGCAACCTTCTGAAACAGAGAAAGAGGATGGTCATTGATAGGATATTGAGCAAAATAGGCAGAAGCAATGAATTTCTTGTGTAACTTTGGAATTCTGGGTTCACTGGATATTGCTATGTTGTTGATGGCATAAAACACCCAAACAAAAGCAGCTGGTGAGAGGATAATTGTTTCTTTTGTTTACAGTATCAAAGGGAAGCTCCATGATGGTAGGGAAAAGATGGCAGACCAGAGGCTGGACATCACCATCTACAAACATCATGTGGACAACAACAACAGGAGAATGAGCAGGTTTCTCATGAAAAGTGGGATATAACACCCATAAGCCTGCCCCCAACAACATACTTTCTCTATCAAGATTCTATCTTCCAAATTGCCATCAACTGGGAACCAAACATTCAAAACACATGAGTTTATGGGGGACACCTGATTCAAACCATCACACTGGCTGTTTGTAATTTCATCATGAAGGATTGAAAGAAGAGTTTTCAGCCCATTACAAAACTTTATATCCCAATTGGACATGATTTTCAGCCTGGGTTAACAATAGTTTTGATCAGAAGAAAATTATGGCTTGCACTGATTTGGAATAAATATAGAAATCAAATATTCATTGGAGTTGACTCAAATCCTTTTACTTTGTATTGTTGAAATAATGAAAATTATTTTCTCTATTTATTGTCTATTCTGAACTTCTATCAACTGATAAACTCACCATAAACAAGAATTATATACCTGCCTATCAATACCCCAACTACTGAAAGGAATCTTTGGTGGGCTCCTTCTCAACAACAGACATGGATTTAATTGTTACCTAGACTCACAGTGTCCTGTGTGGTAACTGACTCATGAAAAGCAATCAACACAGACATCATGTGTATTAATGAATTAATGATTCAGACTAAGTGACAAATAAAAGGGATCTGAACAGGTACATTCTCTGAAAAGTATTGCATAATAACATTTCACAGATTTCTATAATTGCATCTTAGTGAACCCACATTCTTTCTAAATGACAGGAGAGTTATAGCTATAAAATGTCTAAATTCTGTCACATCGCATTAAAAAAACAAACAAGAATATAGATCTGACAAAGTCTTCTGGGATACAGAATGATTTATATGATAGATATAAGCTACAGTAATTCCAAAGACCACATTAATTCTCACACGCCTGCTTTCTACAGCAGGACAATGGCCCTTCTCTGACAGCAGTGAGGCCAGAGCAAGGTGTCAGAATGGGAACAGTCGGGCAGAGTGGGACAAGAAGGGATATTAATAGAGCCTGTTGCTAAATGCCACCAGGTCACCTCATATGACCCCTCTTGGTCCTGAGCCATGTTGCTTCTATTTGTGGCATCAATTAACAAAAAGAAAGATAAAAGAAGAAAAAGCTAGGAAATTAAAATGAATGAAAGCCAGGATGAATGACTTGAAGGCAGCTGAGTGTAAGCTGTCCATTGTACAGCTGATGACACCAAGATCTAGAGCATGGCACAGGTGTGTCCTTTCTCACAGAAGTGCTCTGTGCTGCCATGTGAGTGTCCTTACACATCTTCAGGAGGAGCCTGGGCAGTCTTATGATGAGCTGCCTCGAGGCTGATCCTCACTTGCTTATTCCCCTGAGGTCATCTGTGGTGAGGCGGGTTCTCATATGCACCCCTCCTTTTGATGAGGCATGAGTCTCTCCACTTCGCTTTACCTCAGTGAGGGCTAAGTGCTGTCTGTGGCATGTTCCTGGTGCCTGAGCAGCAGGGTGACCTGTCACTTCTATCAGTTACTTTCTTGTGGCTGGAACAAAATACCTGACCTGAAACAGCTCATGAGAGGGCTGCTTTCAGCTTATAGCTTGGATGGGTACAGCCCATCGAGGTGGAGAAAGCATGGCAGGAGCAGTAAGACAGCATCACATTGCCACATTAACAGTGAGGGAGTAGAAAGAACTACAAGCAGGGTCTGGCCCATTTTCCGAGATGACTCCACATCCTAAATATCCCACTGACTTCCCAAATGGCACCACCAACACAACTGTGAATAAAGTGTTCAAACACATGAGAACTATGCCCACCATTACCTTCCGACTACCACACTACTGGTACTTCCTGTCATTTGGCTCCTTTTGTTTCCACCTCATCCTGTGAGACAAAGAATGTGAGAAGCTGACAGGATTTGCAGGCCCTGCTTTTCACTGTCTCTGAAAGCCTGCTTGACATATTTCATTTCACTCTCCAAAATTTATAAGAACCTTTATTTCCTTATCCTCTGTAGAGGGCAACTTCTATATAAAGGAAGAATGAATGTTCTTGAATACTTGGGACGTGTGGCAGGGGAAATCATTCCACAAGCACCCTGTTGTTCAAAGTCAGCATGGTGTAATAAAGAGTCTGAGTACTAAGACAGATTAAAAGAGAGATAATAACAGACACTAATAACTAGATACAAGGTGTATGCTGCTTTGAGTGAGACACTGAATTTCCCTGAACTTTATATGAGGTATCAGTGTAAGTATTAATAAAAATGCTAAATGTTGGGCTGGAGAGATGGCTAAGTGGTTAAGTGCTTGCCTGTGAAACCTAAGGACCCTGGTTCTAGGCTCAATTCCCCAGGATCCATGTTAGCCAGATGCACAAGGGGGTGCATGCGTCTAGAGTTCGTTTGCAGTGGCTGGAGGCCCTGGTGCAGCCATTCTCTCCCTCTCTCTCTCTCTCTCTTCCTCTCTTTCTCTCTCTCTCTCTCTCTCTCTCTCTCACTGTCAGTCACTCTCAAATAAATCAATAAAAATACCAAAAAACATTAAAAATAAAATACAAATGCTAAATATTAATAATTCTCTTAATCATAAGATTTTATAATATCTCATGTTAAAATAGACCTAAGTTTATTATATGGGTGGCAAAACAAAACTTCAAGAATACATTATATGTCTACCTACCTAAAATGAAAGGGAGGGAATTTTTCAAGTTGGACAAGAAAAAAAATAAGATCTTTTGGGGATATTTTTATTCAAGATTTTTTATGTTGTAGAATAAATTATGTGAAAAATGAATGTCGATGTTACAACTGGAAATGCTCAGTAACTGAGAAATAGCAAATGAGAATGAAAGCCAAATAGCACTCACATGTTTACTCAGAAGCACAGAGGGCAAGACAGCACAACTATTCCCTGGTATCAATTTATAAAATAATGATTATGCAGTCTGGAAGAAGGAAAACATTCTGTGCTAGAAGATGAAGGTGGCTTAAACTGGACTCTACGCAGAGAAAGGCATCAACAAAAGCCCTTCACATTTCCCAGACATCAACCCACACATTCCTAGACTATGAAACACATGACAGGGCACAGGTGATCTGTCAGCTTAAAAAAAAAATAAAAGACAAATAAAGGGCAAGATCACTATAGCAACAAAAGAAGGCAAAGTAGTCAGGAAAGAGCTTCTACAACAACCCACTGGAAGGGCCTCTGTTCCAACAATCAGATTTGTATTAGTTGATAGAGAAGCCCCAGAAGGTAAAGATAAAAGAGAAGCCAGAGGACTTAAAATTAACTACACCAAAAGCCACCAAGTTCCTGCCTTCTGTCAACTGTGTCAGCTGCTTAGCTCCCCATGTGCTCTTGGCTGTGAGGTTATTAAACTTCTTATCCTGCTTTTTCAAGTTGGTGTTGCCAGCTCCTTCAGACCATCTCAGTTCCTTCCACCAGTTAGAGAGCTTGTCATGGTTAAATTTATGTGTCAATTCCTCTAAGTGCTGGGGTACTCAGACACTCTAGGTGTGTCTAGAAAGGCATTTCTAGGTTAGGTTAATATTTGAATAGGTCCACTGATGAAAATATATTGTTTTTCATAGTCTTGGTCAATCTTATCCCATCAATTAAAGAATTTAGGAGATAATTTTAACCTATTAAGCATTCTTCTAGAAGAACTAGAACTTTTACCATTATATATTATGGGTTTCCAACTTAAAGACAAGTTTGGGGACGTCGTAGCTTGGCTAACTATGAAATAATTTTTTTCTTTTCTTCTTCTCTTCCTCCTCCTCCTCTCTGTCTCACCCCAGCTTTGTCTATCTCTATCTATATCTCATTTTCCATCTCTGTACAACTACAGGCTATTTTCTCTAGAGGACCTTGAAGCTGAGCTCAACCAATAGTGCAGGCTGTCCTTTCATTCTTCTAATATTCATGTGCTAAACTCTAGATATGAGTGTGGCACTGTGCCACACATAGTAGCAGTCATAAGATTATAACCTAATAAAAAATAGATCTGCAAGAGATATTAACAATGCTCTGAGAAGTAGAGGAATACATTGAATTATGTGGAATGACGCAATGAGTCCTGAAGACACATAAATCATTCCCTCAATGGGGGATTGATATACTAGAGAATGGCCACGCTAGTTCTACAATCAGACAGCTAACAATTCCACTTTGCTTTACTCTTAGACCCAACTTTATCTCTCCAGAGTGTATCTGAGTCCCATTTTTTAGATACAGTCAGGCCACTACTATCAACCCTTGGTTCAACAAGTGTTTGATGACCTCCAACCCCTTCCCATTGAAAAAAAAATATATACCTGATGACTGTGAAACATAATTTCCTCTGTTCTTTGTCTGGCTTGTTCTTTATTGTATATCACATATCAGCTGACATGGCATGCTTCCCTTTAAAAGAGCTACCCATGTACCAGTTTTTATTTATTTGGGGGCTTTTCAAAGTGACAGGAACTATGATGCTTCTCCATAATTCCAACTTCCCCTTGAGAGTGAACATGGACCTGTTCCAGGACAGTTACTAGAATCAACATGAACTTAAATTGCCTTTGTCTCTGGATTTATGCCCAGGGTAAAACCATGTAAACTTCTTAAGAAGTGAAAGAAGCATGCAACTTTCTGAATGATGGAAATATATCATCTCAAACTTGCTTTCCTTCTAGAATATCTCCTAACATGGATAGGAAAATCTACACATAAGAGGAGAGAGTCCATAGACTCTGTTGTCTTTCAGTGTCTGAATGGATGGAAGATTAAGCTGTGCAACATATTTTACTTACTCACTGTAGCAGACAGATTCAGATTCGCTGAGAGAACTTCCAGACTAGGCACAGTTATGGAGGAAGGGATTTATTGAAGCTTACAGATCCAGGGGAAGTTCCATAATGGCAGAAGAAGCTGGCCTGCCTTCACAGGCCCAAGCAGAGAGAGAGAAGCACAAGCGTAAAGGTCAAAAGCCACAGCACACTTCAGGAACTCCAGCTAGGCACACTTTGTATATCTTTAGATTGAAATCTGAAACCCACCACCACACCTTAAGATCACCCAGTGACATTGCCTCCAGCCAAGTGGCTACAGATGCAAACTGCAAACAAATAAACAACTGAATATATTGGGGGCCATCTATTCAAACCACCACACTCACATTCTATCAACTTGTCTTATCCATGGTCACATCCCAAAAGGCAAGCTCATGTTTACTTTTCTCAATATAAAAAGACATGGTAAAAATTATATCCCTACATATTCAAGACCACTAAAATTAAATTTTAAAGTGTCTGTATTAAGAATACCTATATGGATGGGTAAAACTACTCCCATAAGGCATGCATTATAATTATACATTCCAGTGCCCAGGATGAAACACCTCCCAATGAGTTGTTGATCAGGCAGACTATAGTGACCCCATGGACAATACAGACTATTGTCGTTGCTCTTGGTTTCCCACCAAAACTAGACTGTAAGTCCCTGCTGATGAAGACACTGCATATTTCAGCTGAACAACAAAACCAAAAATAAGCTGGAATTGAGCTGGAATCTTCCTCCCTGTTAGCTAGATGTTTTGTATCAGAAGGTGCTATCCAAGGTGCTGGGAGAGAAAAACCATCAATAGTCCTACCATGCTGTGGACCCTGTGTATTCTACAACCACCCTGCCTGGAAAATGTGTCCAGTGGTGCAGTAGTGGCATGAGAGATGTGGGAGTAGTCAGCTGCTTTTCGATTAGATTTGAGGGTCACGTCACAGGAGGAATTCTTACCTCATACTATAAATGTGGCCAAAATGTGGCCTAGGGGGTGAGACATAGACCCTAGGAGGAAACCTACTGCTGCGGTTGTGCCAGATGGATAGAATGTCAAACCGTACCCTAAATATCTGTATTTGTTGCCATATACTAGTCTCCATCACAGAAGTTTCTTTTTACAATGGGTAGTGATTAATGCAAGGATACATAGCTGTCAAAATTGCTAGGACCAAGTAATAACGACTGTGTGACCAGCCAATGCTCAGAAAGTCATGAACAAGAGAGCAAAAAGAACGTAAGAGCAGGAAGGTGGGGAGGAGGGCTGTGAGACGCTTTCATCTGGATATGGCATGGCCATTATGCTCATAAGCTCACAGAAGCTGTGATTTCCTGCACATGTTTGAACCTTTCAATACTTGCCCACTGATAGGGGAAAAAATACCTGAGAGGCTACATCTCTGAGTAGCTAATGATTGCTGGGAAAGGAGTAGCCAGGTTCATCAATAGTATAGCCACTGATAAGTTGTCCAGTACACAGTAAATAACTTTTTACCTGACCATGAAAATGATGCTACTTTAATTCTATGGGCTAAAAAAGGCATGGTGAAAATAAGGTGAGGATTAATGGATAAGAGAGATGTTAATGGGAAGTAAGATAAGAGATGGTAATTGAGTTTAAAATCAAACTGCATGTATGAAAACTTAAAATGAAAAAAATCCAAAGGAAATTAAAATTACATAATTTCTAGATAGTCTATAGTAAGTTTTATAAAAAAATAAAATAAATCTATATGCTGAATTAGAAATTGTCAACTTTAGGGCTGGAGAGATAGCTTAGTGGTTAAGCTCTTGCCTGTGAAGCCTAAGGACCCCAGTTCGAGGCTCAATTCCCCAGGACCCACATTAGTCAGATGCACAAGGGGGTGCATGCGTCTGGAGTTTGTTTGCAGTGGCTGGAGGCCCTGGCACACCCATTCTCTCTTTCTCTATCTGCCTCTTTCTCTTTCTGTCTGTCACTCTCAAATAAATACATAAAACAAATTTAAAAAAAAAAAAGAAATTGTCACCTTTATACGTCAAAGAGTTACCTTTCTGGTACCTACGAAATTCTTTTCTATTCTTATTGGAATCTTGTTGAACCAAGATAAGGACTTATTTTGATTCAGTTTATATTTATCTTATTTATTTATTTATTTATTTTTGGTTTTTCAAGGTACCTCTATCTCACAGCGATCCTCCTACCTTTGCCTCCCATGTGCTGGGATTAAAGGCCTGCAACACCATGCCTGGCTTTATTTAGCCTTTTTTGATCAGTCATTCTCACATTTTCATATTTTTAAATGCTTAACATGCTTTTAAGAAAGTTTTATGGAGATGAATGACAAGTACTCAAATGTCTCAAGATCACAGCCTTGCAAAATTAGGTCATATTTTGTCTGTGCACTACGAATTATAAAATCACATGTGATTGAAAGGAAGGTGTTTAATTAATGCTGGCTGAATCAATGGCAGTGGTAATTCAGGTTGATGAAAGGAGAGAAAGCAGAGTAATTGTAGAGAAAATGTGACAGGAAAAAAAATGAAAAAAAAAAGACAATTGATCCCACTTTTTCCTATCCAGTATGTGTACCCTGTCATCACTCTTAACAATTCTGGCATTCTGTTGAGAAACTCACCTTCCAGCATCTCGTGGAAGCTGCACTGCAGAGGAGGGTTGGCAGATGCTCAGCTCTAGAGGCTGACTCTGCGCTTTCTTAGCATCATCTCCTCCACATGGCCACAGGGGTAAATGAAGGCAAGTGGCAAAATCCAAGCCTCAGTCAGACACAGAACAACATCACTCAGTCACAAAGATAGACTTAGCTTGGTTTCCACTAGACTGAAACTCAGGATTCTGATTACTTTTTTTTTAATTATAAACTTTAAGATTTATTACTTTTCAATTTTTTTTAAAGTCATGTTTCTTTCTTTTTTTTTAAATTATTTATTTATTTATTTGAGAGCGACAGACACAGAGAGAAAGACAGATAGAGGAAGAGAGAGAGAATGGGCGCGCCAGGGCTTCCAGCCTCTGCAAACGAACTCCAGATGCGTGCGCCCCCTTGTGCATCTGGCTAACGTGGGACCTGGGGAACCGAGCCTTGAACCAGGATCCTTAGGCTTCACAGGCAAGTGCCTAACCGCTAAGCCATCTCTCCAGCCCTCAAAAAAATTTTTATTAGTTTTGTATTCTGATTTTTTTAATGACAGTTTTTATAAAGAACACTGTACTTTCCAGGTGCAAGAGGAGAAATTCCAACTCAATGTCTGCTCACAGCCAATTGGCACCCATGAGAACAGTTCATCTGAGGGTGAGTCAGCACACAGAGACTGGGTCACCAGAAGCAGGAACCTTGACATCCTAAGTGTATCCCTCCTGAATTGCACCTACCAATGTTTTTGTTTTTTTTTTTAATTGTGAAAAATTGAAGACATTAACCCATACTTAGTGTGAAGTCTCTGCTTTCTTCTTTCTTTTCCCCTTTGCTGCTTTTCTTTTTATTGTTTTCAAAATAAAAATCCACTCCTGAAAAACAATTAAATGTTAATAAGATTCATCTGGACTTAGCCTTTCAATTTGTAAAATCAATAAAGTAATTAGACAGTTAAACTACACACAAGGTCTCTCCCAATTTTCAATGAATAATACAATAATCCACTATAACAATGTATTACCTGAAAATAAATTTTCAATTATGATAAATTTATCCAAAAGATATACTGTATGAATAACCTATAAGTTTTATGATCAAGCAGAAAAATAACAGATTTCAGTTTGGCTCTTATTGCCTATGAAATCCAGGAATATCCCTTAAATATTTCTGAAATGGGGAATACTATAAACACAAAGAATAGTGATTATAAGGAATCTAGTAGAATTAAAGTCATATGGTCATGATGATTATAAGGAGAAAGTAACACATCTCAAGGGCACAAGGAATAAAATAGCTAGAACTGGCAAAAGAGAGGCACAGAAGGAAGAAGAGCCAGGCAGTGCTAGAAGACAAATTGTTTAGTTCTCATTGCCAAGGTCTACCCTAGATAGAGGACTAGACCCTTCAATGAGTCCCAGGAGCCCTGGTGGTCTCACACTGTTTATCCAATTAAAATAGTCTTAATTAGAAATTAGTGTCACTCTATGACAGTGACCTTCTTCCCTCTTGTTGAAATTTTAATATTTATCTTTATTAATTCAATCCTGAGTACATGCATGAGGTGTTCTGGCTCGGATATAGAATTTTTAATAATTATTTCAGAATAAGTCGTCATGCCTCACCCAGTGGCTTCTTGTCTTGGTCATCACCCCTGGGGCTACATGTCAGAAGCAATAGACATGAGTGCCTATTTGGAAGAAATTATCTCCATTTTCAGAGGAAGCTGCCTTTCTTTCCTTCTGAAAGGAATTCCTCAGAAACATAATTCACCTGAATCCTAACTTTAATCATGTCATAGTTAAAGAAATTTTTCTAAAGTCTATTTATGAGTACATTCAATTACACAATCAATGCAAACTATTTTATGGGCATATATGTCAGCTCATTATTATGTCTTATAAATTAAATATATTAAATATATATTATATGTTAATATGTTGTATATATTTAATATATATATAATAAATATTTCAAGCAAAGAGAAAGAATAAGAATGGGCATCTCTTAGAAAGTATCTATATGTGGCTGGGGAGAGGGCTCCATGGTTGAAAGCAGAATATAAGACCAATACAATATTCTACAGCTTTCTTAATGCAAATGAGAATTTGACTATGTTCAGATAACACTCTATTATAACTTTTTATGAAAATACTTTCTGGTAACTCTAAACAATGAAGTGTTTTTGGTGTGAGAGTAAGAAAATATGGTCAAGTTTACAGAATATTAATGAATGAAATCAAAAACCTAAATTAATGGGCATATATTATATATGAATACATATGACCACACTTGGCTTAATTTATTATTTTTAAATATTTTATTTTTATTTATTTGAGAGAGAAAGAGAAAATGGGTGCACCAGGGTCTCCAGCCACTGCAGATGAACTGCAGATGTTCGTGACCGTTGTGCATCTGGATAACATCAATCTTGGGGAATCAAACCTGGGTCCTTTGGCTTTGTAGGAAAATGCTTTAATTGCTAAGCCATTTCTCCAGTCCCAATTCATTATTTTAACTATATATGTGTATGTTTGAAGTGTGTGTGTGTGTGCTCAAATGGATATGCCAGGACCTCTTGCCCCTGCAAATGAATACCAGATGCTTGTACAAAATTCTCATCATACTTAGAAATTGATCCTGGGCCTACAGGCTTTGCAAGTAAGCACCTTTAGCCACTGAACCATGTTTGAAGTCCCCATCTAGCTTAATTTAAATGGAAATACAAATGTAGAAGTCTGATATCAAAATATTTTTAGATATCTGTATATACAAGGGCTTGTGTAAGCACATAATTATTCTTGCTCTGTTGCCACACAGTGGTTAGAAGAAATACCATTCCAGTTGCATTTAGTGCCTGCATATATATATAAAATTGTGACTCCTTAGAAAATAGGTGATTCTGGAGCCAGAGCAGGAAACACAAATGATAAGCATGAAGCTCTGTGCTATGCCAGAAAGTAAATGAATGTTCAAAAGTATAAATAAAGAACATAGAAATGTTAACCCAAACAAATAGACAAACATCAAAATGATAGTGGTATTTCAAACAATGCTAAAAGAATCTCTAACGGCCAAACCTAAAACTATCCAAGGACAAAACATGTAGCATGGGGCTGGAGAGATGGTCCACAGGTTAGGGAACTTGTTTGCAATGCCTAACAAGCTGAGTCCCATCCCTCCACTGCATGTAACGCCAGATGCACAAAGCGGTGCATGCACCCGGAGCTTGAGTGCAGTGGTAGAGGCTCTGTGCACCCATTCGCTCTTCCCTCCTCCCCTCCCTCTTTCCTTGCAAATAAATACAATACTTTTTAAAATGTAGCATGGTTTATGAACATAAGATATAAAATCAATGGTAGGAAGTTAATACATAAACGGATGCTTGATTAAATAAATTAATAGTAATAAATTAAATAAAAGAATAGAGAAGTGACACATTAGATTTCATTTTTTTTTTCAATAACTACCCTTAAGGAAGTAGAGTAGAACAGGTGTTCTTTGTAGGAATGGCACATGGTGACCCTCTGCTAAAGAGCACAGCATAAACAGGAGGTAGGGATGGGGAAATGGCAAGTAAAAACCCACAGTGAAAACAATCTTAAAATCCCTACTCAAGCCAGATAGTGATTTGTATTGAGCAACACGTGAGACTAAGGAGATGGCACCTCAGGTAAGTGTGTTTGCTATACATTTATGAGGGCCCCACTGTGGTTCATCTACCCTAATTTCAATCCCCAGTTCTCACATAAACAGCTTGGTATGGCTATCCACATCTGTAACCCCACCTGTCAGTGGAGGAGAATATAAAATTTCTGGGGGTTTCTGATTATCCAGTCCAGTTCCAGTTTCAGTGATAGAATCTGTCTCAAGGGAACAGAGAGGAGGAAGAGTGTCAGAAGAGATCACCTGACACTCTCTCTGGTCTCTGTGAACATGCATGCAACACACACAAACACACACACGCACCCTACACACATGCCATACACACCACACGCCACACACCACATACCACATACTACACACACATAGACTGATGAGTGATGCTGATAGCACAAACCCTTCATATGATAAAACGCAGTCCACATGTTCTGTCTACGGCTTCCTCTCCAAGCCTAGTCACAGGTTCACAAAACAATCATGGAATAAATCATCAAAGTTCAGTTGAACAACACTATAACATACTTGAGCATAACTCCTCAAAGTTGTCAAAGGCATTAAAATCTAGTATTATACAGCCATAATAAAGTATACACACACACACACACACACACACACACACACACACACACACCACTCACATGTGCACATACATCTGAACAGCTGTCACCTCAAAGGGGAGTGTATGGTAACATAAAGACTAAATGTATATAGTATCTTGGATGGGCTCCTGGGACAGAAAAGGAACACTGAAGACCAAGGAATACTAGACAAAGTTTTAAATCCAGTTAAAAATGATGTGTGGATGTTTCTACATTAACTCTGACACATTATCAAACTACCAAACTTAAAATAATGGTGGTGTATGTCTTTCATCCTAGCACTCCAGAAATAGGAGAAATAGGAGGATCACTGTGAGTTCGAGGCCACCCTGAGACTACATAGTGAATTCCAGGTCAGCCTGAGCTAGAGGGAGACCCTACCTCAAAAAAACAGAAACAAAAAAGAAAGAAAGAAAGAGAGAGAGAGAGAGGGAGGGAGGGAGGGAGGGAGGGAGGGAGGGAGGGAAGGAAGGAAGGAAGGAAGGAAGGAAGGAAGGAAGGAAGGAAGGAAGGAAGGAAGGAAGGAAGGAAGGAAGGAAGGAAGGAAACTAGTTGTGGAGAATGTAAGAGAACCTGCACATGCCATCTTCGAAAATTTTATGTAAATCTAAATCATCTAAACAAAAAGTTAATAAGTATAAATGAAATGTCCTTAGTGTTGACACTTTATACACAAAAATATACACAATGGAAATGTGTTGGAAATTAGCATTAATATAAGACTTCATTTACCCTGAGGAGCAGCCTGTCCATTATAGTGGTTTCCTCAGAAGCTTGATTACTCCCTAGTCATTCATACACTTACACAGGCAATTGGTGCCATTAAATCAGAGAGCATCTGAGTCAAGAATATAAATTATAAATATATCTGGTGGGAGAGGAAACTGGCAACGTTGATCCCCTACTGTATAGCTAGTGCAGTACTAGGAAATTAAGAGAGTCCTCTCACCTTATGTTTATAATAATGTTATGTCATTAACAGATGAGAAATCCTCAGAGTTTCATTTATCTAGGAACCAAGACAAAATGTAAAACTAAGAGCAAATGAGGGGAAAGAATCCCAAAGCAGTATTTTTAAAGAAATTACATAAGGAGGGAGAGAGAAAAATGTTAGAGAGAGTATTATAAGAAGAAGGTTCGTGTAGCATTACAGGACATCAAAGAGTTGTGGTGAGAAGGAGTGTGGTGGTTTGATTGGTGTCCCCTGTATACTTAGGTGTTCTGAATGCTAGGTTCCCAGCTGATGGAGATTTGCAGAGTAACACCTCCTGGAGGTGGTGTATTATGTGGGGGTGGGTGTATGGGTGTTATAACCAACTTCCTCTTGCCAGTGTTTGGCACATTCTCTTCTTGCTATTGTCCACCTGATGTTGGTGAGGAGGTAATATTCACCCTCTGCTCATGCCATCATTTTCCCCTGCCCTTAAAGAGCTTCCCTTCGAGTCCATAAGCCAAAGTGAACTTTCCCCCCACCCACAAGCTGCTTTGGGTCAGATGTGTTCTGCCAGTAACACAAACCTGGCTGCAACATTGGGGTAAGGGAGGCTGGGAGGGGAAATTACACAAAACTAATAGTAGTATCAATCTGTACCATAGAAAACTCTCCTCTTGGCTAGCTATATAATATATGTAACTTTTAATAAGGGAAGGGAAATTTTCCAGGCAGAAGTGTCATGTTGGAGGTGGAAAAAATCCTAACCCTAAAACCACAGGCTATGGCTGGTAAATTCCAGTGCCAGAATTGTATTGTCTCCCATAGAGTGGTATTGGACCTGAGATCCCCAAAACAATTCAGGCCATTACCGAAGCATTTGGTTATCCTGCAGAGCTAAATAGTAAGATGCTACAGCTGAAGATAACCAAAGATGGCATATACACGACATCCAGAGATCATGCTGCAACTGAGAAGGAAGCCATGATGAATAGCCCTTGCAGTGCTGGAAAGTGCTATGCAAGCTTTCAGGGGATAATGGGCACCCATAGTGTGAATCATCAGGGGACCCTATAAGTTGCAGAATCACCCAGCCAGGTAAGATGTATACACCTGTCCAATAGTGGCACACAGGCAAAGGCAGTAATCAGCTACTCTCTGATTGAATGTGAGGTCCACTCATGGGAGAAAATTCATGACTGGCACTGAGAACCAAGTCAGAATCCTATGGAAAGTAAGGTCATAGGTTCTAAAAAGAAGCTATCACTGTTTGGCTTAGTGAGGGTACGCCCATCAAAAAGTCCTTGAAAACACTATGTTTATCCCATTTGTTCCATGCTACAATTCTCACTTTTGGTTAGAGAATGTGCTGGGTTTTATTTTTCAGATGGTAGTTAGTGTGGGGAGAACCAAAATCCATCAATACAAAGAAAGATAGCTGATGGCCTAGCATAAGATGCTGTCATCTCTATCACATTTGCCAGGAACCAAGAAACACTAAAGAAAAGTGATCATTCAAACTCCAGTGCTTCTCTCACTGCTAGCCTGACAAGTTCCTCTAGGAAGATGGTGGCAGATGCTGAGGAGACTCAAATTCATCAAAACATAAATTCAGGGTTGAGCAAATCTCTCTGGCCTGTGGTTTAAAGGTTTTAGGGTAGATGCCCAGTAAGGGAATAAGTGGGTCTGTTGGTATCTCTGTCGTGATGCTCACATAAGTGCAATAGTGGTGCACAGCCATGGTGGGAAACCAACTGCTCTTGATTTGGCTAGCTGATCCCCTCAGTGGTACAGGACCTATAGCTGGATCTGGGAAATAAGTCAGAACCATATCCAGACATAAGCCTGCTCTCCATTATCAAGCTACCACCAATCGTGGGCTACAAGAAGGCCTACACCTATTACATTCTTTATAAAAAAGTAAGGGTGGGCTGAAGAGATTGCTTAGTGGTTAAGCACTTGCCTGTGAAGCCTAAGGACCCTGGTTCAAGGCTCGACTCCCCAGGATCCACGATAGCCAGATGCACAAGGGGGCACATGTGTCTGGAGCTCCTTTGCAGTGGCTGGAGGCCCTGGCATGCCTATTCTCTCTCCCTCTCTTTATCTGCCTCTTTCTGTCCCTCTCTGTCTCTCTCAAATAAATAAACAAAAATAACAACAAAAAATTTATTTTTAAGTAAGGGTTATCTCATTTGTCAGGTGCTAACTTTACTCTTTGTTGGAGAATCTGTTTCCCTTTTTCAGATAGGTGTAGATTCTAAGGAGAGAGCCACCCCATCATACCTCAAAAAGGCCCTGGCTGAAACTAAGAACAACTGGCCAAACAAGCAAGGGTGCTGTTTTCTTGTTGAACTGGGTACCAGCACAACGGGGAAGGAGATCAACACAGAGAAAAATCAACTCCTACCAAATCAGATATCCAGAGACCCAGAGGCCCTGAGTACATCATCAGTGAAGCAGACAAAAATGAACCCAACATGGCTCAGAGAAATTTTGCAGAAGAGGGGTCAGAAAGAATGTCAGAGCCACACGTCGGGTCATGATTTGCAGAGACATTTATCCTACCCATAACTGTGGGCTAACTCCACAATGCATGACCCATATGCCTCAACAAGGAGGGGCCATGGGGAGGGGTTAGGACATGGATGAGCCTAACAATAGTACTAAATTGACTGTATTTGCTGAGTACAAAACTAATTAATAAAAATAAAAAATAAATAAATAAAAGATGGGACTTAGAAAAAAATTAGTGGCCCTAAAATTTAATATTCTATCAACATATATAAGAAGTTTCCTTAATACTGAACTTTCTAATGAGACCATGAAATACCCCCTATGCTTTTAAATGCTCTTTAATTTCTCTAATCAAAGTTTTATCATATTCAGTGACAAGTCCCATGGTCTATGTTTTGAATTGAATGTCCTGATTTTATTATTAAATTTTTTTGTTAGTATATATAAATATAGTCAATTGACAAGTTAACCATTCATCTTGCAAATTTACTCAACATTTAATTTTTAGTTTATTTTTGTTGATTCTGTAGCATTTTTAATACAAAGATTGTAGTCATTTGCAAATAAGACAATTTGACTTCTAACTGAATTCTTTCTCTAACTGAAATTTTCTATCTATCCATCATCATATGCTGTATACACTTGCTATATCCTATAGCATGAAGAATGAATGAATAAGAGAAATACCCTTGCCTTGTTCCTAATTATGACAGAAAAGAATTAATCCCAACATCGATAATAATGCAATTAGCTGTCCATCTTTAATGTATACTCCTTACTGAGCTGAGGGAGCTGCTTTTAACACTGAGCTTATTGAGTTTCTCTAGTCTTAAATTGATTCTGTATTTTGTCAAATGCTCACACTGTGACTACTGCAATGATTAAGAAATATTCATCATGTATTTTAACAAGGTATATTGCATTTATTGTGTTTTGATTGTTAAGCCAAATCCTGGTTGTTTTTTTATAAATTCTGGGTGAACAAGTCACATTAGTTGTTATTTTTTTTAATCTTGATGAGCTTGATTTGATAATATTTGCTTTAGAACTTCTGTATTGGTTTTCAAGAACTATATCATTCTATAATTTTTTTTTAATTCATACAATTATTGCTGGGTTTTGGAATCAGAGTTAAAACTGGACACCAAACAACTTTAAGTATGTTCTCTCATTTTCTCTTTTCTGAAGAAATTAAAGCAGTGATATTATTTTTCCTTAAATATTTGGTAGCCTTCAAGCAATCGAGACTTCTATTCTTGGGACTGGAGAGATGGCTTAGCAGTTAAGGCACTTGCCTGCAAAGACAAAGAACTCAGGTTCTACTCCCTAGGACCCATGTAAGTGAGATGCACAAGGGGGTACACACATCTAGGGTTCATTTGCAGTGGCTGGAGGCCGTCTTACGTTCATTCTCTCTCTTTCTTCCTCTATCTGCCTATTTCTGTATCTCTCTCTCCCAAATGAATAAATAAAAAGAAAATAACTTTTAAAATATTCATTTAAAGAAAAATATTTCTATTCTTGGTCTTTGCCTTGGGAGGAAATTAAAAATTGCTCATTGACTTTGGACTTTATTATACTTTTTTTCAAAATGGTATACAGCTTCATTAATGATACTTTTCATTAAAATTATGGTATGTGGGGCAAGACATGGGCAATTATTAATAATATTTATCAACTTTCAAACTTCCTTCTTGTAAAGAGTACCCAAATCCAAAAGCTACTATAAAGTCCATCAGTATTCATACAATGTTCTGGACAGAGAATCTTTAGAATAGGGGTTGACATGTCACATTAACCATGCTGCCTAACAGCTTTCCATATGCCAACCCCGACTTTTAGTAAATGCAATGAGAGAGGTAGAATTATCATTCTGGATATTCACAATCTTTTATGAAAAGAACTACTGCTCTTATGAAAATCACCATCTCAGTAATGTCACTGCCAAGTCTAGGTCACCTGGCATTCTGACAAAATCACATTAGTTGTCTCACATCCTAACAAGTTCTAGTTTTAAGGAAGTTCATCTATGTTGATGGTAGACAGAATGATTTGAAGTTTTCCCATACCACAAACGCTTGTAACAGGGTGGCTACCTATGTTCATGTTAGAGAATCTTTCCACCTTGGAGCCAAGAGGAAAACTCTCAAAAACAATTAGCAGAAAAAGCTGTTGTCCCTCACATCAATCCAGCTTGGGATACCTTCTGTTAGTAACACATACCTCTTCCCTCTGCCCTCCCCCCAAAAAATAAGTGTCCTGTGGATTAACAATATAACTTAGAGAAAAGTAAAGCAGCCAGACGTGGTGGCACACACCTTTAGTCCCGGCACTTGGGAGGCTGAGGTACAAGGATTGCCTGAGAATACATAGTGAATTCTATGTCAGCCTGAGCTAGAGTGAGACCCTACCTTCAAAAACAAAAAAAAAAAGAACAAAAGCAAAAATAATGAAACAAAACAGAAAAGAAGCAAAATTTAACAGCATGGAGGAAATCTGAATAATAAAAGAAGCTATATCAAAATGAGAAGCACAGAGTGGCTTAGCAGTTAAGGCGTTTGCCCAAAAAGCCAAAGGACATTGGTTTGGTTCCACAGGACCCACATAAACCAGATGCACAAAGTGGCACATGCATCTGGAGTTTGTTTGCAGTGGATGAAGGCCCTGGCCTGCCCATTCACTCTTTCTCTCCCTCTCTCTCTCTCTCTCTCTCTCTCTCTCTCTCTCTGTCTCTCTCTTTCTCCCTGTGCCTTTCTCTCTCTAAAATAAATAATTGAAAAAAAAAAGATGAGAAACACTAATTCAAACACCTGAACATGAACAAGATGATCAGTTTTCAACACAATTATCTTAGAATTTTTGAACAAGAATATGTTTTAATTTATCTTATCTTCTTAGATTGAACTTTAAATCAACTAATCAAATTTTCCTACCCACAAACATATTCCTTTTCTGAAAATGTCTATGTCTACCTTAAGACTGAATGGAAATAATACTGATTCATTTTAATGAAGAAACGCATAGCTCAGAATTATCCATGAATGGAATTTATCACTAGAAATTCTTCAGCTGAGACTGGATTAAAATAGACCTGGAATAGTGTAAATTATACATTTCCACAGTAGAAGGGTGATCAAGTTAAATGGCAGTTCAGGGTAATTCAACATGATAGAATTGAGGATATTTCAATGAAAGGTTGAGATGTCCTGATTCCTCTCCTGCAGATTAGGTGTTGGGGACAAATTGATTTAGAATATGTATGGTGTTCAGTCAGGAAGCATGACATGGCTTATACTGATTAAACTCAGTAAGATAGGAATACATACCAGTGAAGATGTATGTAGCACCATTGCATAGGCTGGACTGTATAAAAAGGAGAGAGCTGGCTGAGCATCGACCTGCTTTCTCACTATGGACTGGAGTTGCTTTAAGCTCTTGCTCCGTTCCTTCCCACCATCACAAACAGTAACCTGAAGCTGTAAGCAGAAATAAACCTTAAACTTTCTCAAACTGATTTTTCCAGATATTTTGTCTCAGGAGCAAAAGGTAAATGATATATGATAATAGCAAAATGTATTAACCCACAGGGGCAGAAAACCTAAATCATCCCATATCTAGATCTCATTTGTTTTATCAGAATTATAGGAATAGCAACAAAGTCTGTATTTACACTTGCTGGTTTCATTTTCACAATTATTGTACAAATGGCCTCAAAACTATTCAATGAGATTTAAACTTTAAGAGATTTAATATTATACAAATTGTTTAAAAAATCAGATCAATAGAAATTATATATTATGAGTCAACTTACTTGCAAGGACCTAATCTTTCAAGAAGGCATAAGACTGCTTCTCACCCCAAGTGATAAATCTATAGACCTGAACTCCACAAATGCTGAGCTTGTGGGACACAATGCTTCTGCTGATACACAGATGATATTTATTCCAAACAGAAAATAATTGCCTGGAAAAGATACTTTCACTAACTGCAGTAATCCACTGCTGGCTTATTTTCTGAAATCTGAAATTTCTCCACAACATCTGCAAAAGTAATAAACCAATTATGGAAGCCATCTGGAACAGAGCAGAGAGGGAGATTTATGCTAAGGGTTGTACTCTGAACCTAACTGGCACTGTAATAGATAAAGTGTGAAAAGAAAGATATTAAGCAACCCATTATCATTAAGGGAAGAAAAAGATTTTCCTAAAGAAAACTGTGATTGTTCATTACCATAATCAAAAGAGTCACATGAAGATCCACTGCTAATTCAGGCTGGGCATCTGTCTTCATTGCTTCCTGAGCCTTGAGCTCATTCCTCATGGGATGCATGTAATGGACTGGGTAGAAGTAAATGGCTGATGACTCATTCAGACACCTTGGGCGAATCATTCATGCCCTTAGCATAGTGGGCTCATTTATAAAAACAGGGAGTTGTGCCATCAGTCAGAACACATGGTCACAGATTATTGAAGGAACACAGCAAGAAGAAGGCTTGGAGGCTGAGCCGTCTGACCTCTGACAGTTCTAGCCCTTCCTCACCTGCCCAGAGGCACAGCTGCTCCAAGAAAAACAAAAAATATTCCAAGGTGAATTCCAATCACCAAGGCCCTGATACTGAGAAAACACAGCAAGTGTAAAATCTATAGTCCAGATCTGTCCTCTTCGATTCAAAGACCTTCTCTCCCATCAGCTCTGTTCACTTTCACTGGGGACACAGCAGAATTCAGAGGTAAAGTGAAACAATTTGTGTTCTGATTCTCATCACTGTAATTTAATAATAGGTTTTGGGTTTTTGGAAATGTTAACACTCTAGGCTTCAGTTTCCTTACTTGGAATATGGAAATTCTCAAAGGAAAAAATTGTATTATTGTAGATTTGAGATTTTCCATAGAAAACAGTCTGGGGCAGGTGAACGGCTGTTCCTGCTAGAAGTCCTCCTCTTCCTCCTCTTCCTCCTCTTCCTCCTCTTCTTCACTCCTTCACGTCCATAAATTAACTGTGGTACTGCTGCTTGTCGCTTTGTAGTTTTGTGACTTTAGCATAAGTTTGTTCTGCTTAGTTCTACCACAGGACAGTTGAAAATCTTTTATTTCCTACATCACCTCCATTATGAATAACTATGAAGTGACCAATGAAAACTGAAAAACAACAAAAATAAGCAAAGTTAAATTCCTTACTTTTCTCTGGATTAATGAGACTTCCAGGGCCAGCCAAGAGTGCTGGGCCTAACTACACCTCTCAAATTTCATCACACCTTTGGTAGTCATCAAATTGTCTTAAAGGCACAGCTTTCCTATCTACAAGCTAGAGTAATAACAGGCTCTTTTTCACCTCTAAGACACTGAAGTGTCACACTCTAAATCTTGCCATTCTTTGTCAATTTAGTCCTTTTTCTATGAACAAAATATCCATTAAGAACATGAATTTGAAGTTACATAACCCCTTAAAATAATCATTTTAATCTAACTATTCAATACCTTGTTCAATTTCTTAAATGGATTGCTATATTTGAGCACAATTAAACACTGTAATCAATGACAGCATTATAAAAACTCTGTAAAAGCTCATAATAAGACAGGGGACTAAAATGGGGCATGAAATAGTGCTCTTCAATAACAACATGTAGTGGTATGCGAATGGGCAAGGCAAGGACTGTGGAGTAAACGTTTGTGCTCCTCCAAACTTCATATTGAAGCAGACTCAGTACCTTGGCAGTATTAAGAAGCAGAGCCATTTTGGAAGTGATAGAGTCAGGAGGGCTCTCCTGTTGTGGCTGGGATTCATGTCTTTATAAAAGCAGCTTCAGAAAGCTGGCTGACACTTTTAACTCCTCTGCCATGACAGCACGTAATATTTATCCCATTTTGTCCTTCCACTAGGTGAGACCAGAGATGACATTGTCTGCCGTCCACTACGTGAGAACCCAGCATCATCCGTGCAGCACAGAATCAGCACTCAGCCGACTTGTAATTTACCAGCCCATGAATCTTGGACTTTACAGCCTCCAGAAATTAATTTATATTATTTACAAGTTATTTAATCCAGAGTGTATTGTGACAGCAACAATAACAGACTAAGAGACTAACCAAATAGAGATTATATGAATCATGGTATTTCATAATAAAAAAGCATAGCAGGGACCTGGGAGATGGTTCAAGCTGTACCCGCATGAGGGCCTGAGTCATAAATCCCCAACACCCTTGCTAAAAGATGGTCACAGAAGCTGGAAAGATGGCTTAGTGTGTAACGGGGAAACTGGGGTTCTGTGGTGCTTCCTGGAACAGCAAGCCCTGAGTTCAGATCTGTGGACCAACCAAAGAATTGGTAATTCCAGATTCAAGAGAATGCTTTTTAAAATACCACATTTTATTCAGATTTTACAAAGGTGTGCAGAAAGGGGAAGGCTGAGTGGTAAGGGGAAACAAATGAGGAGAAGAGAAGTACACAACTTGGAGCCCAAAACCCATGTGGGCCACACATAGCTCAGGAGTCCATGTGACCAGATAGGGAACTGAGGGGGAAGGGGAGTGTGGAAAGAAAAGAGAAAAGAAAGTTCAAGGAGCTCCTGCCATGTGGGGAGCTGGAGGGGATAAAAAAACCATGCAAAGAGCAAGGGCTGGGGGAGCCTCCCGGCTGGACCTGGAGTAGGGTCTAGCCCAAGTCCTTACCAGCTGGGTTCAGCCCAGGCCCAGCCCAGCCCAGGGAAAACTCACCCACAGCTGGAAGTTCCCAAGTGATCTGGAGAGTGAGAGAGAGAACCTGCCCTCCCCTTGCAAAGGTATTTATAACCTTAGGGTCACGGCTATCTTTTGGTTAGGGCTAGGGGCTGTCTCAGGAAAAGATTAGCTCTGGGGGTTGAACTTGACCAACCATAATGTTTAAATCCTATGAAAAACCTCCCTCTTAGGAGGGGTTCTGACTGTTTGTGGAAAAACAGTTCTTTGGAATTAGATAAGAGATAAGTAAAACTTTCCTGTCCTTCAGTAGTCCAGTCACCCAAACTCTACCCCCCTTCAAGTGGTTAAGGTGCTTGCCTACAAAGCCAAAGGACCAAGGTTCAATTCTCCAGAACCCACATAAGGAAGATGGACTCGGTGGTGCATGTGTCTCAAATTCATTTGCAGTGACTGGAGGTCCAGGGGTGCTCATTCCCTTCCTCTCTCTCTCTCTCTCTCTTTCTCTTTAATAACTCAATAAATAATAAACATATTTTTTAAAAGCTGGGCATGGTTGTGCATGCCTATAAGCACAGTGCTGGGTGGGAACAGAGACAGGAGGATCACTCAGGCTCCTTGACCAGCCAGTCTAACAAGGAAAATAAAAACAGTGAACTTCAGGTTCAGTGAAAGATCCTTTCTCCAGAAAATAAGGCAGGAAAACAATATAAAAGGACATCCGTGGATCTACTTTGGCCTCCACAAGCATGCACACAGGCATACCCACTGCATATACACTTACATACACAACACGTACACACACCACTCATACTACACACACCAGAAGAGTTTAACAGGCAAAATTAAGTTTTAAGCAGTAAATGCTCTATACAATGCAAAGCTGCACTAATCTTCAGTGAGGGGTCAGATTATACCCCATACAGTGTGGCTGCAAGCAGAGGGCATTAACACGATGAGACAACGTGCTAAGCCTGGAGAACCCAGCAGCCTCTTCCACAGTCTCATTTCTGTCTCCTAGGTTCATCCTTCCCTACGCCATGGCTATGGCTAGTCTCAGCTTTAAGCATGTAATATTTCCCCTTCTCCCTCATCCCCTAGTCCCAAAACTCAATCCATCTTAATTAACATCAGGCTGATCTTCTGGTTAGGCTAACCTTACTGCTGCACTCTCTGGGCACAGCCTTTGCCTCACTAGTTTTGCATACACAGACCTCTCATTTCCCATTGTTCTCAGTCCTCCAACCACCTTGCTTTGCTTTCCTCATTCTGCTCACATGGCTTATATACCCATGGTTGCCTCCTGAACTAAAGCCCCATGAAACTCAATCTAAGATGTTCAAATCAGTCATTTTAGAAATGAAACCTATGCACTAGCTTCAAAAATTATGCACCCTATCCAGGAGTGGTGGCGCACACCTTTAATCCCAGCACTCGGGAGGCACAGGTAGGAGGATCGCAGTGAGACTACATAGTGAATTCCAGGTCAACCTGAGCTAGAGTGAAGCACTACCTCGAAAAACCAAAAAAAAAAAAAAAAAAAAAGGCATCTTCCTGAAACCCCAAGTCAAATAGAATGTCTCCAGAGAATTGTGACTTAGTGCTGCAAAAATGTGAAGTGTTTCACATGGGAAACTTTAGTGGCCCACACAAATGCACAAGTGCTGCTGGCATCCAATGCCGTGGTGAGTGGATCAGAATGTTTACAAGGCCTCAACTTAACATCACAAAGAGGAGTTTCAGTGCTTCTGTGTTTGTCCATAAATCAGAAGGCATTTCCATTCAAATAGCTTTGCTGTCATCAGAATCACTTGTGGAGCTTTTAAAGTAATTACAGGGTACTCTACCCCTAGAGATACTCCACATCTGGGAGCACTTTTTAAATTATGAAGCGATTTTAATAGGAGATGGACAAACTCATTACATTCAACCAGAAGGCCATTATGGGCTTCAAATTCTACAGGCTATACATATCCTGAAGAAAAAGTGCTCTATAGTTTACAATTTGTAGTTGGTAATATAGAACATGATAATATACTACAGGAAATTTCTTCCCTCTGAAAAGAATTAAATGCTAATCAACTTGACCCAACATCAAAAAATGAGATTTACCCTAACCTTCCAATTCTTTCATACTAACAAAATTTGAAAATGGCAATGACAAAAATGCATACTGTGTACTTTTAGCTCACAAGATATGTCCATAGACACCATCTAGCTCCCTTAAGAATTATAATGCACACTGATATTTTGTGAGAAAATTAGAATGCTGAATGGTTGTGAGACTTACCGAAGGTCACTGTGCTGGGGAATATTAGTCTAGTACTCATTATACTGTCCTTCTGATTTTCCTTGGCAAGTTTTATTTATGACTGCAGCAGTTACCTTCTCATTACTGAGACAAAACACTTGACCAGTAGCAGGTTATGGAAGGAGAAGGGTTCATTCATACAGTTTCAAGCACAGCAGGGCAGGCAGCTAGAGCACCATATCCCCACACAAAGCAGGAAGGAGATGAGTCTAAATGAGCTATCTGCAAACACATAGTAGGTCTTGACCAGTCAACCCCAGGGTCTACCCTAGCCACACACCTCCCCCAGCAAGAATCCACCAGCTGTGGAGACTAAGTAAGAAGCTATGGGGACATTTTACAATCAAACTACTACAGTGACTCCTGGCATCAGTGAAAAAGTAAAATGGAAATAAAAGATTTACTATGAGTGATAGAGACAAAAGAATGGGTGCAATGAAAATAATCATTTTCCAAGGACACATTCCAATATATATATATCTCCATGAGAAATGCAACTCAGCCAGCACTGGTATGCCATAAATTCAGATAGTCAGATTTCAAATATATGTCCATTAGCTTTTGCTGAAAGGCATGTAAACGCAATTCTTCCCTTGTTAAGGTCATTAATATGCATTTTCCAAAGTTTTGTGAATGGCATACTTAGACCACAAGTATGTGAAGCCATCAGTCAAGGCCTCTGGAGCGCAGGATCACACTGAAGTAGCTGGCCATTTTTTTTTTTTTTTAAGAATTTGCAGCTTGGCCAGGCTTCCAGCATGTCCTTTCAGAATAAACAGCTCCAGGGAGGTGACTCACGGAAGATTTCAGAATAAAGCGAGGGGGTCGAGGTGAGGGAACTCACAGTGCTATCAAGGAATAGCAGGTGCTTGTCTGTGAGCCAGGGTCACCTGTTTTAATTCACACACACACACACACACACAAATGCTCTTTTGAAATGGAACAAGCCTGACATTGTCAGTTACTCCTGTGGAATCCTGGCAGACCTCAGAAACCAACCAGGTGTGAAAGTTCCATTCCCTGTGAAGTGGTCCAGAGGAACTAGTTCTCTCCTCTTTATGGCCTTTTGTAGGTCACATGCTCTTTGTAAATGTCTTATAGAAAATAAGAATGAGGTCCAGGGTTAACACTAGCCTTAAAACTTGGAAATAAGAGCACAGGAAATTCAAAAAGTTGTTAAGAAAGAACATTTAGCTTTCTTATATTCCTGACTTGATTCTTATTTATTTTTCTGAGATAAGATTGCTATATGCAGCCCAAGCCAACCTTGATCTCGTGATCTTCCTACCTCAGCCTCAGGAGTGCTGAGGTTTTAGATATTCTCTTTGAGCCCTGGGTAGTTAATGTTTTGGCATGAAAATTACTGTAAATCAAAAATACTTGAATCTCCTAACACATGTACTAGGATAAACCACATTTTATTCTTCAAAGCAAATGTTTGGTTACTTAATTCTCCAAAATAAATATTTTCACAGAATAGAAAGATATGATATCAGATATCTACAACTGAATAGCTGTGTATGTGCTATTTGTACGTGTATTCTGTGATGTGTGTGTGTGTGTGTGTGTGGTTTATGCATGTGTGCAGATGTGTGTGTTCCTTGTGTGCACGTGGCAGCCAGAGGAGAACATCAGGTGTCCTTCTCTTATCAGTGATTCAGTATTTTGTTGAGACAGGGTCTCTCCCTCCACCCAGAACTGCTCCCCATTAACCACCCCAGGGATTTTCTGGTCCCACCTCCTAGACTGGGGTTATAGAAGTACATCGCCATGGCCAGCTTTTTAGGTGTGTAGCAGGGAACTGAACTTGGCAGACTCCAGCCAGAGAAGCCCTCATGGTGAAGCAGCAAGCACGCAACCACTGAGTCACCTCCTCAGCATATGTTCGTATTTGTAAAATTAGATTCTTAGCTAGGTGAGAGGCCTCATGTTTATAATCTCAGCACTTCAGAGTCTGAGGAAGGAGGACTGCCATAAGTTGGAGGTCAACTTGAGCTATATAGTAAGTTTCAGACAGCCTGTGACACAGAGTAAGGGGTGGGGGAAGGAAACAAAATAGAAAAAGAATCATTAAGTTTTGTTCAGCTGCTGTGTGGTAGAACAGTTGCCTAGCATGAACAAGGCCTGCAGTTCTGTCTTCAAGACTGCGACCATCATCATGATCAGCTTAGATTACTTAGTTCTCAATTGAATCAATGGGAAGGGTCTCTGTGATATGTCATCAACTGAAGACTGTGGCATCCAAGTGCCTCAGTTCTTATTTTAGGGCTCAGTGGATTTAATGGAGATGTTAGCCTATATGCTCTGCTTCTGAAGGACAGTCTTGAGTGCTGAGTTAAGCCATGTCTTTGTTTTCCACGGGAGGTTCACGTACCCAGAAGTGCTCAATAGACCATTGCAGCACCTTGGGGGAACTGTCAGTTCCATAGCTTGTCAGCACACAGCCTGTGATGCACGTGGTTCAGTCATGTCTACACCTCAGTTTGCATCAGCCTACAGTATAGCTTATTCTTGTGAACTAATGTGTATTGAGTTTGATCATCTGCATTCACTCCAACTACTTGGCAAACACCTGTGCATAACCACTGTCACTTGTAATATTTAAACATTATGACTGAAATTGCAAGATCCTCAAAACATTAGGAGTGGCCTAGCTAGGACTGAATGCCCTTGTGATCTCAATATACAGTGACCGTGGGTGACAGCATGAAATGCAAATAGTTATTCCTCTTCCCTTAATTCAAAATCCCCAAGTGAAAGTGGAGTCAGTGGGGCCTGGGAAGATGGCTTAAAAGATGTGAACAATCAAGAACTGGCTCTCCTATACCAGATCCTTTACAGAAATGGTGACTCCCACACATGAAATCTACCATATCTAATGTATTTTCAATAGTCTGATAATCTGCTATGTATTTTATTACTTAGTTGATATAAAACTCTGCATTTTCCTCCAATAGAATATAAACTTTATTAAAGGAAAGATTTTTGGCGCACGCCTTTAATCCCAGCACTAGGGAGGCAGAGGTAGGAGAATCGCCGTGAGTTCAAGGCCACCCTGAGACTACAGAGTTAATTCCAGGTCAGCCTGGACCAGAATGAGACCCTACCTCAAAAAACCAAAAAAAAAAAAAAAAAAAAAAAGGAAAGATTTTTTTTTTTTTTTTCTCATTTCTTCACTGTTAAATTCTTTGGGCCTTACTTAAGATGTGGACCAAAGTCAATGTTCTCCAATAATAATGAAATGACTCAGTGTTGTGAAGATGAAAGCTAAACAAAGCATCTCTCATTAAATAAGATGGACAATCGATAGCAGCTAAGATATTCTTATTGTTGTAATAAAGTAATAAATAGCCTTACGTGTAACATTTTCAAACTATATTTGACATTAGTGTGGGTTCCCGGATTCTTGCTCTGGGCTCTAGCCACAGTCCCCTCCCCACAAGACACCCAGGCAACTGGGGTGGGTGAGTGTGCGAAAGTAAAAGACTTTCGGGAGGAGTTTCAGTGTGAAGGAACAGCTCTCTCCGTTTATTGTCTGGGAAAGGGGTTTATAAGCATCTGAGGGGGGGGGAGGGTCCCAAGGGGATTGGCTGTACCAGGTTCATTTCTGATGCCTAATTAGCATATGGGAACATTCATTCCAGCATATAGGCAATGGTGGGGGAGGGGTCCTGTGATCTAGGGTCTCAGGGGGATGGGCTGTGTGAAGGTGCCAGCTGATAAAGAGTTTCCTAGGTAACTGGCCAAAGGTTACAGGGCTATAGGCAAAGTCTAAATTCAGGTGTGCTGGGCTTAGAGAGGGAGTGGCCTCCTGTAGCCCCAGGGTATTCAGCCATGCCTGAAAGCTCGGGCCCCTCTCATGAAGGCTTCAGCCTATGCCTGGCAGTGCCCGTAAATAAAGCAGTAGCAGAATGTGTCAAGATCTATTAAGGTTATAATGTATGCTAAGCACAGTTCTAAACATATCACATGAATTAATGCAGTTAGTCTCTACCACATCAATTTACTCTACAGGACTGAGGGGAAGGAAACACTCATGTTGTTACTGGTTGGTGTTAAATGAAAACTCAAGATTCAAGTAAATGCAATAAGACCCCAAATATGTGCCAAAATTTGAAAGAAAATAGAAGAATATATACAAGTAACTAATATAATGAAAAGACCACTGTGGTAGTTTGAATAGATGGCTCCCAATACATTCAGTGTTTTATTACAGTTTGTAATTTAGACCTGCAGCCACCGGAGTGGAGGAAGTGTCCCTGAGTGTATTTTAGGGTCCGGTCCAAAGGTGTGGGGGTAGATTTGAAATTCCAGTCTAAGGATATGCAAAGTGCCTAGTTCCCTGCAATTCCTGAAGTGTGCTGTGTAGTATAGCTTGTTTTTCTCTCTCTGCTTGGTCCTTTGAGAGGTGGTCAACTTCTGCCATTATGAACCTTCACCTGTATCTATAAGCTTCAATAAATATCCCTTCTTTCACAACTGCACCTGGTTTGAAAGTTCATCTCAGTGACCCAAGTCTGTCTGCTACAACTACATAGACACAAACAGAAAACAAGAAACAAAACAACAACAACAACAACAAAAACAGGACTCACAGATTTACTTGAGGTCTGTTTATGTTTTGTTTAATGGCCATGGGCTCCTTGAGCAGAGGAATCATCTTCTGCTTACAACATCCCTCCCTGCTGCTCCCACTGCCATGTTGGGCTTACTACAGGCCTTTCACCCCAATGAAAATTTACTAACCTGACAAGCTCAGACAATATGTAAGATTCAGGAGTGACCAAGGACCATGGAGACCACTCTGGGGCAAAGATGAAAGTTTTATTCAGGAAAAACACGAGCTGCCAGGACTGACTCTCAAGAGCAGAGCAGTCAGCTTGGGGTCACAGATAGTGGGCTTTATAGGCTCTTCAGTTGGGGGAAGGTGAGGAAGGGAAGGAATTTCTTTATTGGGGCAGTAAATCTCTGTTCTTTACATTAGGTGAGACCAGAAGGGAGTCAGTGAGAGATAGGGGGGCAGTAAATCTAGACTTGGAGCCGTGGTAGGCAGGGTAGGGATAATGGCTGGACAACTTCTTGAGGAACGTGGATGATTCACTTCACCTTCCTGCTGCAACTCCATTTTGTCCTGACCTGACAGACTATCTCAGCTCTGGAACAGGCAGGGCCACTGTGACTACCCATGGAGAAGAAACCACTGTGCCATGTCTGTGCATTCTGCCTTTGACAGGGCTCAAGTTGACATCTAATCTGACATCCCTCCCTGTGATTTCACCACTGAGCATAAAATTGCTCTGTCCCCACACTTCCGTCTCTAACTGACTCTCCACCACTACAATTCATGCTTACCTGCTTAAGTAGGTACAAACCGTTAAGAGCTAGGATAAAAACTGATTTCTCCTAGGCAGGATTTTGTTGTTAAATGGTTAGACTATAAATCAAGAAAGAAGGGGCCATTTAAGAACTCCAAATATTGGTGAGAACAATAGGAAAGGCATCAGCAACTTTTCTCACAAAGTGTCTTTTGATTCCATTCTTTCTTCTGATAGTTTCAAACCTTCTCAGTATTCTTTCTTCCCTATGAACAGATTCCAGATTCTCCAGGGAGGGTATTTTTTTTTTTTTTGGAATATCACAGGAGAGCCCAGAACTACATATGAAAGGATAAGAAGCATGTGCCCTTCTAACAGAGCAAAGTAGAAAATTGATAAGAAAAGGAACAAAGATTCTGAGAATGACTGACATTTAAATATTTTTTGTTCATTTTTTATTTATTTATTTGAGAGCGACAGACACAGAGAGAAAGACAGATAGAGGAAGAGAGAGAGAATGGGCGTGCCAGGGCTTCCAGCCACTACAAACAAACTCCAGACGCATGCACCCCCTTGTGCATCTGGTTAACGTGGGACCTGGGGAACTGAGCCTAGAGCCGGGGTCCTTAGGCTTCACAGGCAAGCACTTAACCGCTAAGCCATCTCTCCAGCCCAGAATGACTGACATTTAAACAAGGGTGAAAAAGAATTATAGACAAATAAGTTTGGTAGACAATCATCAAAGAGAACATGAATATGGAGAGCTGACTTGTTGTAATGGAGATGCAGGAAGAACCCTGAGTAACCACTGGCACCAGAAAGCAAATGTAGCCCACTGAGCAATGAACTCTGGCATTGGGATTGCAGTCCTTGCAATGTTAAAAGAGTTTCAATGCACAGACAGGAGAGCTTAACTCAAATGTTATGATGTTCATATATGTTTATGGCATGAATATGACTAAATACCTGATAAAGCACACATCAAAAAGATGAAGCACCATCAACAAGTCACTGTGTGGGCAGGAAGGTGTGATATACAGTCCCCTTAGAGTGATCTCATGGGGAATCAAGATATATATTCTGGGCTAGAGAGATGGCTTAGCGGTTAAGTGCTTGCCTATGAAGCCTAAGGACCCTGGTTTGAGGCTCGATTCCCCAGGACCCATGTTAGCCAAATGCACAAGGGGTGCATGCGTCTGGAGTTCTTTTGCAGTGGCTGGAAGCTCTGGCATGCCCATTCTCCCTCTCTCTCTCTCTCTCTCTCTCTCTCTCTCTTTCTCTCTCGCTCTCACTCTCTCTCGCTCTCTCCCTCCCTCCCTCCTTCTCTCTCTCTGTCTGCTGCTCTCAAATAAATATATAAAAATAAACAAAAAATAAAAAAATTTTAAAAGATTATATATTCTGATAGCAACCCCTCTTTAAAGAACCTCTAACTTTTATTTGAATCAGAAACCAGTCATTCTGAACCTGATGTCAGTGTTACTTGTGCCATTATGTCTTGACAAAGACATCAGCAAATCATTCAACTGTGCTTGTGAAAACTCAATATTTAATTTACAAATAAATATATAAATACATATGTGTGTGGTCATTAGTGTATCTGATAACTATAAGTATGAAAGAATCAACACAAGTATACTTAATCACCTCATCAGGTTCGACAAAATAATAATAATATGCCACCAGTGTCTGATAAAGACAAACAATGTCATAAATTTCTAGATTTATGAATACATGTACTAGGTGGATACTTGTGTGACCTTATTTGCTAGTCAGGTTGCTTGTTCTTGCTGCTGAGAACTGAAAGATGAGTAAGACATGGTGTACCTGGCCCTATTGAACCCACTAACTATAGATGAGAAGGTAGGAATAAAATGGATTTTAAAAATTACCTGTATGACATACATGATGCCCGATTATCATTAGTTTTTCTTTAACCTGTTCCCTTACAGCAAATGTATCTCCTCTAAAACTCAGCCATTGCCATTGTGCTGGTGGTGAAAGTACAGGCCTCTTAGAAGTGGTTTAACCATGAAAACTTCTCCCTGTTGAGAGGAATTTAAATTCACTTGTAAACGATGCTTCTAAGGGCTAGAGAGATACACTTCCTGGGCAAACATGAGAGCCTGAGTTCAATTCTCAAACATTCACATGAACAGCAGTGGAGAGCCACACCCAGCTGTAAGCACAGTGCTGTGGGACTTGTGGGGGCTGGAACTAATATACGCCCCCACATTCTCCTCTAGCCTCCATGTGCAATGCAAGTGGCATATGTATCTTCACACACATGTGTATACACCACGCATACCACTATATACAACATATAATCCACACTCATGTGCAAAAAAGAAAAATGCTTCTGTTAACATTAGGCCAGATTCCCATCTGCCTTTCACCAATGTAAGGACATTCCCTCTGGCAGACACAGCAATGCAGCCTCACACTAGAAGCAGAGGGAAGCCCTCATGAAACACCAAATCTACAAAAGTCTTGTTAATAGGATTCCCAGCCTCCAAACTGAGAAATAACTTACTCAATGCAATAGCACAAAGTGAATTAAGATAATGGTTCAGGGCTTTAATCTATGCAAAGAAGTGCCAGCTCTGGCCAGGATCAGCCAGCCAGCAGATGAAAAGCTACATGTTCTTCCAAAGATTAAATATATATGTGTGTGTGTGTTAAGAGTTTTAACTATGTTGTGCCTTGGAGAGTTTCTTCATTGGTCCTGTCTGTTGTATCTGGATCAACACGTACTTTGGTACAGAGATCCTGAGGCTCCTAAGAGCTCATCACTGAAGTAGACTTAAAACACGCCCACCACAGCTTAGGGAATTTTTCGCGAGATGGGGCAGAAAGACTGTAAGAGCCACAGGTTGAGACATCATGCCTAGAGGCATTTCCTCCCCAACAAAACTCACTGCAGCTCCCACAATCCCATGGGGAACACCAGCAACCCCACTAAGGGAGGTCTCCAGTGGAATGGTGGCAGGGATGAGGGAAAAGACGGTACCAAAACATGATGTGTCCATACAAAATATGTTGTTAATAATAGTTTTTAAAATGTTAAGTTAAAACTGAACTCAAACTGCAATTTGCTGTTCAATCAATGCTTCAATCTGAATGATCCAGTGAAAAGACTGAAGATATAAATAATAGAAAAGTGACGATGGGGCTGGAGAGATGGCTTAGTGGTTAAGCGCTTGCCTGTGAAGCCTAAGGACCCTGATTCGCGGCTTGATTCCCCACATTAGCCAGATGCATAAGGGGCGCAAGCATCTGGAGTTCATCTGCAGTGGCTGGAGGTCCCAGCATGCCCATTCTCTCTCCCCCCCCCCTCCCTCTTTCTCTCTGTCACTCTCAAATAAATAAATAATAACTAATAAATAAATAAATAAATAAAAAAGAAAAGTGACTATGGTTAGAGCTGGCAACCAAAAAGATGCTGAGGTCACTTCTAGTTCCTATTCATGAACCTTCTTACTGTCATTTAGGAAGAGAGGCAAAATGAATCCAGTGACATTAAGTGAGCTCCTATCACATTATACTATTGGACAACCCACAAAAATGAGGAAAAGGTATCCAAATCATCACCATCCTCATTATAATACCTAGCATACATTGTGGTTCTCAGTATGCTGAACATGTTGCATGTAACACCTTATTTAATTCTCATAACATTATGCCAGGAAATTTTATTATTTTTGCGACATGAGAGAACAACTTAAAGACAGAAGGATTTTTTTTTTTTTTTTTCGGCTCACATATACAGATGTTTCATATATCACAGAGGGAGGATGAAACTGTAACAGAGCAGAGCAGCTCATGTCATGGCAATGAGGCAACAGAGAGTAAAGGCCTGTACCCATGGGCTCTTTGACCACCCCGCCCTTTTATTTATTTATTTTTAATTTGTGTGTGTGTGTGTGAGAGAGAGAGAGAGAGAGAGAGAATTGGCATGCCAGAGCCTCAGCCACTGCCATCAAATTACAGATGCTTGAGCCACCTAATGGGCATGTGAGACCTTGCCCTTGCCTCATCTTTGTGTATCTGGCTTATGTGGGATATGGAGAGTTGAAAATATGACCCCTCTTTTTATCCCATCTGTGTGTCACCCACATTCAGATTGTGTTTTCTGCCCCTTAGTTAATCCTCCGTGAGAACACTTTCACCAAGATACTCAGAGGTGTGCTTTTCTAACATCTCAGAAACTTCTGAATCCCAAATTGACCATCAGGGTTAACCATCACCACAACCTGATATGGGACTTCATATATCAGGACTCTTCCAATTACAGATTAGAAAAGCCTAACTCAGGCTTCTTAAGTGACAATGAAAATGGATGATATTATTGCTATGATTTTTATGAATTAAAATAATTATGAAACAAATTTGGGATTTACTAATCCAAGTAAATGACAAGGATGGGTCTTTATGTCAGGTTAGATCAAGATTGATTACCCCTACTATTACATGCAATCCCTCCCAACTTCTATTTATGTATCTGCCTACCCCCACCATCCACAGATGTAATTTGTGCTTGTGGCAGGAAAGATGGGAATTTACAGATAAAACAGGCGGTTGAGCTTTATTGCTCCCACAGAGAAATCACATGGAATGACTTCAGTTTTTCTGTTGCAGGTTGCAAGTTGGTTCTTTAAACATCATCACAACCACAGGAATAAAACTCCCCATCAGAACAATCCTAGGTCAACCTATTCAGTTATTAAAGCCGAAGCAAAGAGTTCCAAAGCTAATTGCATTTAATTATAGAGGGTACAGATAAATAACATAGTCTACAAGGAGTAAGTATATTATCTTTCAATTTAGCAGGTAGTAAAACAAAGCACAGAGGGCTGGCCAATTTATTAAAGATTATTTAAGACCACAAGACAAAATAGGATTTGATTCTAAACCTAGTTTCAGAACTAATTTTAGAACCATGTTCTTAAAAATGGCTAAGCCACGCTGACTACCTGGGCCAGGCCAGAGCTATTTGCAGCCTTGGGAAAGTCCACTCAGAGTACAATGCTCCACTCTAATTCCCTAAATCTCTAAAGTGGAATCAGCAGTCCACAAGAGCATGCTTGGACTGCTTTCACTGTTGCTGTTGTTATAAGAAGGATTACTCCTCTCACTTTGAAGGTTCAGAATACATTTATAAGCTCACCTTTTACGTGTGTCTTATGCAGTGTATTACCAAAAGTGTGTAATGTGATGCTGGTCAATAGGACCCCGTGGAGAAAGAAAATTGAGTTACTATACATAAAAATAGAAAAAATAAGAATATACATGAATCGCAGCTAGGGCTGTAGAACCAATAAAAAGATAATTTCAGCTATAGGAAAGATTTTATTTCACAGCTGCTTTGTGTGACTGGTGATATTCCAGGGCTATTCATAGGAATGGCTACTTATTTTCATGTTTTCTTGAATTTGTATTTTTATGGCAGATAATTTACAGGTGGATTTACAGTACTTTTGCCACCACCTTTTATTAAATTTGTTCATAAATAATTCCCTACTTACTGACAAAAAAAACGCATATGACATATTTACAGTGCACAGGCTGTGTCTTACTACTAACCCAGGCCACTCCAGTGAAGGTTTGTGTGATGGGGTAGAACAGGAATGGAAAGTTGTTGTTTCTGTTTCAAAACCAAAACCTCATTGCAAGTAACTCATGAGTGTTTGATTTATTATCAATCCTTTTACACCTACCTCTCCTCAATCCCCAGGGTCTCAGTATCACTAAAGAATCTTAAAAATCATCAAGACAATTTTCAAGGCCTACCCCCAAGAATTCCTTGTGGTTTCAGAATCTAAGGGGAGTCTAGCATGTGAGAAATAGTATAATGAGTAATATTCTTCTGATTCTTAGTGCCTATGTACAATGTACTGACCATTTGGCATTTCGCTCCTGTGGTTTCATTCAGGTGTCCCCCATAAACTTAGGTGTTCTGAACGGTAGATTCCCACCTGATGGATATTTGGGAATTAACACCTCCAGGAGGCAGTGTATTGTTGGGAGCAGGCTTATGGGTCTTATAGCCAGCTTCCCCTTGCCAGTGTTTGGCACACTCTCTGTTGCTATGGTCCATCTGATGTTGGCCAGTGGGGGAGGCGGATATCCACCCTCTGCTCATGTCATCATTTTTCCCTGCCATCATGGAGCTTCCCCCTCAGGCCTATAAGCCAAAATAAACCTCTTTTTTCCCACAAGCTGCTGATGGTTGGATGATTTCTACTAGCAATGCAAACCTGACTACAACAGCTTCCCTCTTACATATACTCTTGTCTTATCCTATTCTTGTTTTAATGACTTCTATTCACCTCACTGGGTGTGTTTTCAGGACCGGTGCTATAAAGAAGCTGTGGAAGAAGGTAAGAGTCTGTCTGAAATGTAAACATAAGCCAAGCTATATCAGAAAACCTACCTTTCGGGTGCATGGATGTATTATCAGACACACAATTTTCAAAAGTATTTTAAAATTCATCACAAGTGATTTGGTAAAAAGACAAGAATGTGTGCTGAGAAACAATATGTGGATACAGGAGAGAAGATTCACCTCGTGATACCTTCTCTTACTGAGTGGAAGAAAACAACATAAGTATCTAAGACTTCCTTGGTGAAATTCTAAATAGGCTCATTTTACATAGTAAATATTGAGAGAAGAAAGAAAAAGGAACATGTTCAGCCTGGATGTCAGATTCATCACAAACTGTTATCTCAAAGAGTACAAGAAAAAAACACATTCAAAGGATTTTTTTTTTTTCAATTTCTTGGTCTTTCAAAGGTTCTAACATGTTTCCATTCCAAAAGAACAGAGAGTTTATAAGCACTTAAGAATGAGTATTTAAAAATAAAGTTTAGCTCATACAAGCTTCTCTTGGGTATAAAAAGAGAAAAACACAGTTTTAGGCTTATGGAATTCCACCATAGTCAAGGTTGAATGTGGGTCTCTCTTTACTTAGTGAACATTGATTTAAGAAGCAATATGGTATCCCTGCTTAGAAAACAGAAAGAGTTGAGGCTAGATGCATAATGTATCATATATATCAGGTTCCCTGGTAGCAAATAAAGCACTTGTAAACATGAAGAAATTTTTAGAACTCAAAATGTGTGAATGCCAATAAGAACCCTTGTGCACTAATGGCTTTATTGTCTTATTGAGTCTAGGAAGAAGATATAACCTCAGGCTTCTCAAAGTCTTCCTTAGCAAAGACCTAAAGTAGGCATCTTTTTACCCACTGAATTTTTAGTGGAGAAGAAATAAGGAAGTGGTTCGGGCTGGAGAGATGGCTTAGCGGTTAAGCGCTTGCCTGTGAAGCCTAAGGACCCCAGTTCGAGGCTCGGTTCCCCAGGTCCCACGTTAGCCAGATGCACAAGGGGGCACACGCGTCTGGAGTTCGTTTGCAGAGGCTGGAGGCCCTGGCGCGCCCATTCTCTCTCTCTCCCTCTATCTATCTGTCTTTCTCTGTGTCTGTCGCTCTCAAATAAATAAATAAATAAATAATTAAAAAAAAAAAAAAAAAAAGGAAGTGGTTCATTCCTGGAATCCCTGCACTATAGAGGCCAAGTTATCCTTGCCTACATAGTGATTGTAAGACCAGCTTGATGTTCTCTCTATCTCTCTCTATCTCTCTCATCACAAATAAATTAATAAAATAGTTTAAAAAATAAATAAAGAGATTGAGCCAAGGAACCATGTGACATATGGAAACAAGTTTGTTGCCAGTTGATTCCATTGAAGCATAAGCTGTAAGTCTCATGTTCACCTTCTTTTTTTGTTCCTGGGGTTAAAAAAAATGCTCCAAAATACACACCTAACCAGGCAAGCAAAACATCCTTACAAACTAATTTCCAACCTCCTAGTATTTTATCTACTTTACTCCATTACTTCACTTAACTTCTTAGAATATATATTTTTCTGATTTGAATTAAGTCATTCAGAAGGCATCACATCTTTGTTTCTTCACAGCAGCCTGTGTGCTATTAAATAATGCTCATGATAATTCTTAAGGATAATAAACATAGCATATGTCTTGGGAAAATTAGTCTCTTGAAGTCTGTTTTTTTTTTTTTTTTCCTTTTAAAGTAAAGAGCACTATGATATTCGAATCTAAGTTAAATGTGAAAAGCGTGACAAGATACAGGGCTGTTACTAGATAGAGAAAAATCCTCAAATACCCAGAAACTGACTCATCCAAAGACCTTAGTAAAGAGAGATAACTGAAAACCTGGAGACTGCCAGAGTCGCCGAAACTCATAAGTATGCCAGCAGTGTTAGAAGAAAGGAGACTGTCTCAGGGCCTTGCCATAGAATGGGATCATGGAGACGTGGAACACGGGAACACTCTGTGTCATGGTGGGGAAGACAACAGGCCTGGAAAATGTCCAAGAGGAGCATGGCACCGTCTTAGACGGGAAGGAGCTGGGTTGCTGAGGAGCTTCCAGCACAACTTTGACTGACATCAGGGAGGTTCCGAGGTGGCAAAGAAACAGGAGCTCTTTTTTTTTCTGACAGTTCAGTAAAGTCTTGAGTAGGAACATGACATGGCCAGTCAGTAAATGACACTAGGATGGCCCAGGCTGATCTGCTATGATCATGAACCGCAGTCCTGAGGTGATCAGGAAGAGAAAAAAAGACAGAATCATGCCTTCTAAGCAAATCCACGTCCCACCCCCCACCCCATGTCTCTTCTAACTCTGACCACCCTGACTCACGGACTGCGTCACCTCCACCTCGGAGGATGAGCTGATGCTGGCCCATCTCCTGTCACTGCCATTTTAGACATCCAAAGATGGTTACACTTCAAGTCTATTTTTTTTTTTCCTCTGCTGGGAGTTTCATTTCTCTAGCTTCTGGATCACATTGCTGATGTCCTTTGTTTACCTAGAACCTAAGCCATGTGCTTGGTCTATGTTGAAATTCTGGTAACTCGTCAAGGAAAATAGTTTTGCTTTAAAAAAAAAAAGTTTGTACCAGGTAGAATTGTAAGTTGACCTTTTCTGCTCTCAATTTATTTAAAACATGGATCAATAATCTTGAACTAAAATGAAATCAAGGTGAAAAATCAGATAACTTTTCATTCCTTTTATTAAAAATCTAGAAAGAAGACAACCCAGAGAGGAATCATTGCATCTTTAATTTCAGCTTTTAGGTAGGATAAAAGTAAAAATTAACTATAATAGATTCAATTTTTTTATGCTACTAGCTAATGTAATGACCTTAAATATTCATTCAACCTTTAAGTTCATAATTTCTTCTTTTATAAAATGAATGATTACATTAAATGAGCTATCTGAATGATCTTTTTTTGATTCTAGCATTCTGTAAATATGGGATAACCAATCTCAAAGTTTAGAGACATGAATTTATTTTAGTCCGATGGAAGTTTTGGACAGGGCTAATACCAAAATCATTCAAACTTAAACGGTACTAAGTGATATTTTTCATTTTCCCTTGTAAAATGGATTCTCATTCATAAATTCCCTATATGTAATGTTGTTTTAAGAAGTAAGCAATGAGGAAACATAGTAAATAGAGAGTAGCTATGATCACTTGGTTCACATTATCTTATTATTCTCACAATACCTCAATCAAGTGCATTATTTCTTCTTTTTATAGTTGAGAAAGCTAAAGTAAATGGCTGAAAATTAGATGGATATCAGTTGTGTTTCTTCACATTACATCCAAGTCTTTGTGAGTTCATGGCTTTATTCCTACTTGATCAACACAAAACAACAATAGCAATAACAACAACATAACCTCTTAGATTCACTGCAAATGAATCTTCACAGGGTTGTTAATGATGTCAAAAAGCATTCTGCTTTGTGTCTGTGGTGGTAAGATCTTGGAGAAGACAGTTACTTTAATTTTTTTTCCAGGTTTCCATAATAAGAATGTCTCCTTATTACTGAATCATGTTTCTTTAAGTGAGTCGAATTCATTACCATTATCATCTTCAATATAAAGTCAGGTATATGGACACAGCTAAAGCAGCTACTTTTATGATGCTTGAGAAAATGAAGACAATGTTAATCCTCTGGTATTCAGCCCTGGATCAAGGTTTCAGTGAACCATAAGGACAAAGACTTTGGAAACAATTTCTGAAGTATGAGGTTACTATTTAGAAAAAAAATAAAAATAAAAACAACTCATAGATTCTACAACTAATGCCCAACAGCTTTATCAGGAAATGGCTTCCAAATGACAGCAAGCGTATGACTCATTTATTGGGCTTGGTAGGATTAAAGGGAGTACAGAGGGTATTTACAAGTTAAACTCTAAAATCTCTCCACCACATCTAGGAGCAGGGAGAATGAAAACTCTGTACATATACCCATACATGTTTGTGTACAGTACGATCCCTGTTCATTGGTGAACTCCTTTCCTTCGAGGCTCAATAAAAACTGAAGGTAGAGGAAGTGAACTGATTTGATTGACATCTCTTTCCATCTACCTGGTAGGTTCCCATAGGTTTTATTCTTTTTTAAGGATTCATGTTCCTGGGCAAAAGGGCATATTTGTCTACCATCCATTTGTAAACATGACCTCGTGCCACACTCTTCAGCTCTACCATGAAGTGCTTTATCCTCCACCCATACCTTCCTCTCTCCTCCTTCTGCCTTACCATCTATAGCAATCCTTGGAAGGCAATAGTGATGGATCATGTAGCCAAGAAACAGGAATTTATCCTTCATTCTAGAAGCTTGAAAGTTTTCACAATGCTTTTTTGAGAAAATTTGTATGCAAGAATTCCCTTACCTCCACGGTAGGAGGAACTCAAGGATTGTACATTGTCAACTGCCCCATAATTCTAAAAAGAAAGTGCATTTTTGCCTTTTGTTTATTCACTAGTTTTTTTTTCTTTGTCATTTAAACAAAATAGCTAAGAAGTTAAGTGCTAGTTCTGGACATAGTATAAAAGTTTAGAACTGAACAAGCCCACACTTATATTTCTAAATAGGACACATTTGTCTCTGATGTACTGACATAGTTTAGCTTTAGTCAATGGTATAGTTGTCATTAGAGGGATTTTTTTTTCCTTCCACTATGAAATAGGAGATGATGACAACACAACAAGATGCATGAAGATTTACGCAAGTTTCTCCCCTTTCCTCCCTTCTCATTATCTCACTATCATTCACTACCTTATATTTTAAGCTGGCATAAAATCTGCCTTGGAAAGGATTCTTGATCTATGTGAGCATCAATTTGGACACAAAGATGCTGTCAAAGCATTAGTGAGATATGTATCCAAAAATTTCCGCAGGGAAATTGGAAATACACTTTGGAGAGAGATGAAAAGTGAACACTGCACATTCATACGTGAAGCAACAGGCCGCAAAATATTCTGCTTGCACAAAGACCTTTTCATTTTTCTTATGTACGAAAGCAATATTAAAAGAGCAGCTAGCAAAACATGAATGTCATCAGGAGTTCCAAGGGAGTAATCTGAAGGCAAAGCTAATCTATTTGAAGTGACAGACTGAAACCAGAGAGAATTGTCTCCCTGATGTCCAATAAGATGTTATTGTTATTATTAGAGTTGGGACCAGATCCTTTACAAAAATCTTGCATAACATTTAAGTATCTGTACACATGACTAAATTCAGAGAAAGTGTCTGTTGCGGATCAGATATTGACTCCTGGGTCTATGATTGTCATTTCTGTCCCATCAGTATTTGTCAAGGGGTCTACAGATATCTACCCCTTGGGCTAATTATATAATTCTACATTTCCTGAAGAAAGAACATTAAGAGAAATCTTTATCCAGGGCCCTTCCCACAATACATGCTTTTCATCCCCACACATTAATACATTTCACTATAATATGCTAGGATATTTTCTAGGCTTGTGGGTAATGGTTAATGTATCTGGAAGGTATGTAAAGAAAAAGACCAAGAATTTTTTTTTTTTTTTTGATTTTCTGATGTTGGGTTTCACTCTAGTCCAGGCTGATCTGGAATTCATAATGTCATCTCAGGGTGGCCTCTAACTCATGGCAATCTTCCTACCTCTGTGTCCTGAGTGCTGAGATTAAAGGCAAGCACTACCATGCCTGGCTAGGAATTCTGTTTTTCACAACCTCCAATAATACCATTCAATACATTTTAGTTTTATGTATCAGTCATAATTGTATTTATTTTTAGTATATTTTATTTATTTTGAGAGAGAGAGAGAAGGAGAGAGAAAGAGGCAGATAGAGAATGGGCACTCATGGACTCCAGCCATTGCAAACCAACTTCAGGTGCATGTGACCCCTTGTGCATCTGTCTTACATGGGTCCTAGGTAGTTGAACCTGAGTTCTTTGGCTTTGCAGGCAAATGCCTTCCTGGCTAAGCCATCTCTCCAGCCCTATATTTAATTTTTTAATTTATGTATGTACTAACTTCACAGTGAGATAATTCTTTGAACAATATCTGTTTTATTAATGACCTCTGAAGACCAAGGACTTCCAGAAATGGAGAACTGAATAGGATCAATCATTGTTTTGCAGGGATTTTAGTAAAGGTCATATGATAGTTATAAATATAAAGAACTGTATAACTATATACATATATAGTTTATGACATATTGAAAGTTGCTAGATTCTAGCCAGTTTCAAGAGCAAATTTTAGGATGCTTACAAAATGTTCAGGTAGATGTGGGAGATACAAATTACTACAAAGCAGATTGAATCTTTCCATCTTTGTAATGCAAACATCAAGGACAGTGCCTGGGCAGATAATGGCGATCTCTGTATTGTTTTTCTGTGGATTGTCATAAGGTGTCGACTGAAAAATGGACTGAATTAACTGCTGCCCTTATGGACAACATGCAGTAATTAGATACAAATATATTCCTAAGCTTAGTTTCTTGGTAAACATTTTTGACTGACTAGCTCTGTACCTGCCTGAAGAAAATAATGCCCTTTGACCTATATTCTACTGTCTACTGACATGGCCAAAAATCTCCCCACAACTAAATAATGAAGACTGCTACAGCTCTTCAAGGAGGTAGATGATGACATGAAGTGATTATTATGAGTTATTTTAAAAAATATTTTATTCATTTATTTGATAGAGAGGGAAAGAAGGAGAGATAAAAATAGAGGGAGTGCACAAACGGACACAACAGGGCCTCCTTCTGATGCAAATGAACTACAGACACATGCACCACTTTGTGCCCCTGGCTTTATGTGGGCACTGGTCACCAGGCTATTCAAGCAAGCATCTTTAAGTGCTGAGCCATCTCCCAGCCCTATAATTTATTGTTAAATGCCACCTATTTAATCTTCAAAAACAATTCCACAAATACATATATACTCAGCTTTGCTTCAAGTGAAATACATAAAACTCACTGCCATTACCATCTCCTCCATTTTCTATGACATATTTGCTAGTTTGAGTAAGAATAGGAAAAGTGCCAGATGTTCGAGTGCATTGAAGACTCATCACAAAGCAGATCACAGGGACACAGCTCCTCAAAATACATCTGGCATAAAAACAAACAAAAACAGATAAATGAAGTCATTATTTTCCTAAAAGCCTTGGATATTTGGCTGAGAACTATAAAAGCAATTTTTAGATTGTTTTTAAATTTGTGGACACATGATGTGTGGGGACCATGTTTTCCCTCCTCCCTGCCCCCACTCCAATGAGGACCAGTCTTAGTAGGATTGATGGTGTCCACCAAGGAGTTGTGGGTTTTGAATTGTGAGGGCAGCATTTTGTCATTATGGGAAGAGCATAAGACAACTGAGCTAGGGGAGCTATCTCAGTCAATAAAGTAGTTATCCTGCAAGTAGGAGGACCTGAGTTCAATCCCCACAACCCACAAAAAGAAACCCAGATAGGAGTTGTGACTCATACTTGTAACCCCAGTGACAGGGATATGGAGACAGGTGCATACTTGGGGCTTGCTGGCCAGCTAGACTAACCTACTTGGTCAGCTCCAAGGCAATGAAAGATTCTGTTTCAAGAAGGGTGGATGGCACTTCAGGAAGGATATCCAAGATTCTGGCTTCTATATACATATGCAAACAGATGCACCCCCTCACACAAAACTATGCATACACACACACTCAAATGATGCAACCTGAATGTACTAGACCATTCAATTTAATGAATCATTTCCCTTCCATTTCTGATTTTGTGACATGGTTCTACAAGACTTACTTTGACAAGTGTTGTAAGTACATTCTCATTGCTTGGACAACACACCTGTCCAAAATCAGCTAATAGGAGGAACAGATTTACTTTGCCTTATAGTCTTGAGAGAAAGTTTCAGCATGGAAGGAAAAGGATGAAAGAATGGAAGCTAGACATTACTTCTTACCACAGCATCTGGTGGAGAGCAGCTAGGGAGTGAGCTGAGCTCTGGCAAGGAGAAGTTGGCTATAACACCTTTAAGCCCACTCTGAGCAGCACACTTCCTCCAGTAGGGACCCATCCAAATTCCCTGCAAGCAGTCAAAACACATGAGGCTGTAAGGAAATCACATTCAAACCATGACAGAAACAATGCAAAAAAGCTTAGCTACTTTACCCAAGTGTCTGTGTGCCCCTCTTAAATCTTTCTTGCTTTACTCCACTGGTTGATCTATCCAACTGCACTTCCTACAACTCTCTCCTACCCTAATTACTTATTCCAGTCTTAATTCATTCTTGACTAAGTAATGCTTCAAAGATAAAGTCCTCTTAAAAGAAAATTGTTAGTTCCTAAAAGTAAATTGGTATTTATTTTGAGCTATCATGCAATTTTGGACGCATCTTAAAATGCTTTAAAGCTTACTTATTGCATAAACAATACAATCCAAAGCCCAAACTATAAGCCACAAAGCTCATCATGAATATCCTTCCCTACTTTCCTTGCATTACCTAACAGCTCTGATACCCATGCTGGCTCACAAGGTTCCAACACCCTCATTTTTCTATTCCTCAAAAGCACCAGAGCCAAGAGCTTTATCCGTTATTCTTTCTGACAGAAGATGAAAAGACTAAAAGATACTTAGGGGAAGGTACAACATGATGGTTAATAAACATGTGCTTTACAGGAAGATGCCTGAATTCATGTCTGATTCCTCTGACTCAAAAGTTTCAACTTTGAGAAATTTACTCAATTTCTCTGAGCTTTGGTTTCCTTACCTATGTAATCACAACAAAAAAGAGTTAACTGTATCAATGGGTTATTATATGGATTAAATCTGAGAGTCAAGGTATCTGAGAAGATAGCAACATTGGCACAAGCCTGATTCCACGAACCCTGTAAACTGTCAATAGATAGCACTGACAAAATATTCACACAAATGCCAAAATACAAGCAAGTGTTACAGCAATATTAGTAAACAAGCCTGCTTGATAAGGTAAGAACTGCTATAGAGTATTTAGCTCACATTTGCTTCCATAATATCTAACAACAGGGGATTTGCACACTCCAGTAGAGGTGAGGAGATGAAAACGTGTGGAATATCTCAGCCTATAACTGCTCAAAGATCCATGTTTAAGTTAGTTGGGAGCAGAATCCCTTTAGAACAAACTACCACAGTGGTAAGAAACAGCTGGAAAAGGAATATAAACTGAACAGCACAGATACATACAAAGGAAAAGAAACCTACCCCCTCACAAGAGGAGAAAGAGCAAGAATATAGAGACAATAGGGAGACAACATATAATGAATCCTTTAAAAAAAAGGAGTATTTTGAGCATGACGTGAAAGCAGAGAAAATCTTATTTAAATAAAACAAAAAGATTACTGGGGGCTGGGGAGATTACTCAGAGGTTAAAGGCACTTGTTTGTCAAGCCTGCTGGCCCAAGCTCAAATCCTCAGAAGCTACATAAAGTAAACAAGTGTTTTGTTTTATGTTTGTTTTATTTCAGTGAGAGGAATGGTGTAATTAAGTAGTAGAGAGGCAGATATGCTCATTTAATTACCACACTTTATTTACTCCACACACATGTTAAGTAGGTCAAGTTCTCTCTTCTGCTATCCTCTCAACTATATCCTGGTCCCAGTCCCCAGGCAGCTCACCTGCCTCACTTGGTCCCTGGGTGGGGTTTGGGTCAGCCATTCTTCTTCAACCAGGGGATCCCATGGGCTGCTCGTGATGGGTGTCAGCATGGAGAGCGACGTGTAGTCTGCCTTTCTGGGTTCAGTGACAGCCTTTTCAGGTTTTGGTGGGTTTTTATACTTTTCTTCTCCAGTCCTTATCCATAATTCTGATAGCCACCTTAAGGTTAGCTCATTTGCATATCAGTGCACAGCTGGCTGTGGCCATAGCCTCTGGTTGCTATGGTGATATCATTGGTAAGTGAGTGCCTCATATTATCTAAGCTAACTAGTTTACTAACTGGATCTCCTAACACACGAATACACACACACACACACACACACACACACACACACAGATACACACAAAAAAAATAGAGAAAAAGGAGATAGTTGGTACAAAAATCCATGTAAAGTTAACATAAAGATAAATGGACCAGAATTATATTACAACATGGAGTGCAAAGGGAGAGATGCTACCTCAGCAGTCCTCTGTAGGCCAGAGCTCTTGATTACACAGTCTACCTGAACACTCGCCTCACAGCAATGGAGAGGAGGCCTGAGCTGTGGAGTCTGGAAGATGGCACTGGACCATAAAAATGCAGTGGGAACAAATGCAATGAGATGAACAATCAGCTCAGAATTACAGCCTGGCTCTCCGAGAGGTTTACCAATGACTCTTACACACTGTGTCTCTAGATAGACTGATATGTTTCAAAATAATCAAGGTCAGATGACTAGAAAGCTAAAGGAAATTGGCAAAATTGAGTCACAGTTTGCCCAGTTTCAAAGACAGTTATCAGGCTCATAACCAATTATCTGAAAGGGAGTGTAGTAGACAGCTTCATATTTGCTGAGATGAACTTCCAGACCAGGTACAGTTATGGTGGAAGGGATATATATTTATTGAAACTTACAGATCCAGGGGAAGTTTCATATGGCAAAAGAAGTTGGCCCCCTCTTAAAATACCAGGAAGAGAGAGAGAGAGAGAAAGATATGGAGAGGGCACAAGCCAAATCTCTAAAACCATACACAAAATAAGCACACTTCAGGCACTCCAGGCACTTTGAATATCTTTAGATTGGGATGTCAAATCCAACACAATACCTTAGGGCTGGACCCTAAGATCTGTCCAGTGATTCCTCCTCCAGCCAGGTGGCTGAAATCCAAGAAATTTTAATAAACTCCTGAATCTACTGGGGGACATTTATTCAAACTACCACAGGGAGGGAGACCTAATCCTCAGAAGAAAAGACCCCACATTATCACATTATTGGAGAAAATGTAAATGATATAAATGCCCCTAATTTTTACTTAAATGCAACTATACACGTACCATTGAATAACTGTTGGGAGCATACTGTGAATAGTTGAATAGTGAAAGTAAAGCCAAGGCATCCAGCTCCAAGGTGGTCTAGGTGAGCACCCAAGGTGTCAAGCAAAGCAGTCAACTCTAAGGTGGTTATGGGCAGCACTGTATGGAACCAGGCATGGTCACATAAAAAGTCAGCAGCTTCAGATGCTAGCTGTCACCAGACACAGAAAAAATCTTGATACCCACCACAGGGATCAGGGGCAGCCCGCAAGGACCCCCAACCTAGACTACCTCCATTCATCCCAAAGAAGTCTGCTCATGGAACATGTGTCATCACAGGTGAGCTGCCTAGGGGTTAGGCCAGGAATAGGAAGAGATTAGGTGAAGGAAAGCTGTTAAATGCTAAGAGTGTAAATAAGCACTTTTAGCATTATAATGGACTCAGGCTCCTGATTGCTCTTGACAATAACCATATACCAGTGAGAGACCATTGTTCTAATTAACATTCATATTTGGATACCCACAGAAGCACCAGTCTCACCCTGCTAATAAATGGAGTCATGGCTCAGGTCAAGCTTACAAATAATTCACTCAGAACAAAATACATGAGAAGCCAATCATTTCCCTGGAACCTAAATTGCTAACAGACTATGAGAGAAGAGCGATTATAATGAGGAAGTTGAGTGAAAGCCTCAACCACTTTTGGGGGGAATAGAAAAAAAAAAGTCTGTGCAAACTTCTGTACGTGAATGATGAATAAGGTTATGGCTGTCTTCATAGGTTTTACCGATCTTGTCACTACAAAAATCAGCTGAAAGCTGGAGAAGGATAGTGTGCTAACACAATGCCCCAACTGTCACTGTTGTACCACATGGGTTTCCTTGCTAAAGCAAACCAATACAATAAGAGTAGCTAAAGTCATTAAGCACATGGTATGTTGGGGAAGATAAACATTTGCATTTAGTCAAGACAGATAAGAAAAATGTCTAAGGTCTTTCTTTTCTTTGTATGTGGCTTACAACATTACAATTATGCCCCATATTTTTCTCACATTCTATTATTTTTAGTATTAGTGTTTGTTACTGAGAGGAAATTTTATGCAAAAATAGATTTAATCTTATCATTATGTTAGGACAAGTTATACTGGAAGATGGCACTGGACCATCAAAACGCAGTGGGAACAAATGCAGTGAGATGAACAATCAGCTCAGAATTACAGCCTGGCTCTCTGAGAGGTTTACCGATGACTCTTGCACACTGTGTCTCTAGGTAGACTGATATGTTTCAAAATAATCAAGGTCAGATGACTCGAAAGCTAAAGGAAATTGGCACAACTGAGTCACAGTTTGCCCAGTTTCAAAGACAGTTCTACTTGTCTCTCTGATTAGCTAACTACTACTGATAGCAATCTTGCATTTTGAATTCTCCCCACACCCCACAAAACACACACACACACACACAAAGTTTCTTGACATATGAGGATATAGGAAATGAATTTTGGATATATTTAAAGATAACTATGTATTACAAGTCCAACTGTCTTTATGCTTGTGGTAATATGAAAAATGTTTATTTTTCCTTCTTATTTTATTTTATTTTTTGGTTTGACTGCATGCCAGTATTCTTTTTGAGCAGTTTTGTAAACTATCTCCTGTCTGCACTAGCTACAAGAAGCAAAAAGTTCTCTCAGAACTGAAAAACACCACATCTTTCCTGTGGGGAAATATTTTAGAGTTCCCAAAAGGGAAGTTCAGGGATGTTGGGCATAAACTTGGAAATGTTGATCAATCAAATCTCAACTGCTGATTACTGAAAGAATTTTGAAACAATGCAGTTGGAATTCTCTTCATCCCAAAGTCTGTATCACTAAGCATCTTGAAAGAGTTTATGGGCAGTTTTCCTGTACATGTATTGCTTGCATGTAGGGGCACTGATCTCTTTAAATGCTGGGAAGAGAGATGCAGGCTGTGAAGTAGGAGTGCCTACTTGTCCAGGCACTGGGTGAAGATAAAGAACCAAGTTTGGACACACTCCTGTGTGAAAACCTGTTGTTTATATTATGCTTTGTTAGCATAAAAGCTCTGAATTTTTTTGCTTCAACTATGATTTAGCTTCATTTCTCCTCATTTCTAACTCACCCACAAAAAAGGACATAATCTACATATACAAAGCACAAATAAGGAAAGAAATTGGCGGCTGAAGAGATGGTTTAGTGGTTAAGGTGCTTGCCTGCAAAGCCAAAGGACCTTGGTTCAATTCCCCAGGACCCACGTAAGCCACCTTGTGACGCATGCATCTAGAGTTCATTTGCAGCAGCCAGAAGCCCAGGCTCACTCAAGCTTGCTCTCTATCTCTCTTTCTCATAAAAAAATAAAAACAAAATATTCAAAAACAGAAAATATTTAGATACATATGAGGGACTATTCAAAATAGAAATTGTTCTTACACATCAGTAAAAAGAATTTTATATTACATCTGATATCTATTTAAGCTATGATGAAAACTTGATTATATAACTATAAAAATTATTTCTACAATGCTTGCAGTATAAAAGAAAGTCCCTAATACATATATTATATAATGAAAATGTCTACGTAGATTTGTCAAACCCAAATAACTCCCCTTTTATGTTCAAAATCAAGTCTTTTAGTTATAAAATATCCATTTTATTTTGTAATTCCACATTATTTGCTTTCATAATGTTTCTATAGTTTAAATATTGTATGCCCCTCAAAGATCTACATACCTAATAATTTGGCTACCAGAATGAAGCTACTGGAAAGGACTAGGGACTTTTAGTAAGTAGGAGCTTGAGAAGGGCCCTTATGATACCAGGGTGTACAGTCAAAGAGGATCATGAACTGTGGGCTCTTCTACTCTGCCTCTTGATTCATGACGTGAGTGTTTACTCTCCCACATGCCCACCATGATGTGCCAACCTCACCATATGTTCTTCACTCTGGTGACCCTGGATTTCAACTGGGATATACAGAACTGTGAGCCAAAGTCAAAGCTTTACACAGACAAGTATTATGGTTCACACCTGTAAGCCAAGCACTCAGGAGGCCAAGATAGGGAATTGCCATGAATTTGAATCCAGTCCAGTCTACATAGGGAATTCCAAGCCAGCCTGGGCTACATAAAACCTTGTTTCAAAAGTAGAATACTTTTTATCTTCATGTTAATTGGTTCAGATATTTCATTTTAGTAACAGGAAGTTTACATAGACAAAGGTAATGAACCAAAAATATACACAGTATTCACAAGAATTTTTATATATACACTTGTGTGTAAGAGAAAGAAGGGGAGAAAGATATATATTTTGGTGCTCTTTTATTTGTATTATTTTATTCTTTAATTTTCAAATATTATATATTGTATATTTGAAATCTTTAATAATACCACACTAGTGACAAACATCATTTAAAAATAAAAGTAAAGTCTACTCAATGCCCTGTTTTACCCCTCATACCCTATTCTGATTTTCACAAGGCAAAATGCAATGAAGCATAGCAATTCGATGGGGCCATACAGAGGCATATATGATAACCCACTTCCAGGTTTTAAGGGTGAAGGTAGCTTATCAACTACAAGTGTTCCAACTCTTGAGTTCTCAGGGCCATGTAGGGGGAAATAGATGACTATTCTGATGCCTTTGTCTGTCTCCTAAGGTTTGAATACATAGCCTGGCCCTCACTTCACCTCAGGCTCCTTGGGCAGTTTCTGTACATCTCATTTGGATAGAGACATGAGCAGTAGCCAAAGAAGAAACCTATGTCCAAAGTATAGGCATCATGTGATCTGTCCTCCAAGGACCAAGTCTCTTAAATAAGCAGTGGGAAGTTCACATATAGATGCTGATGAAGGTATGTGCTCATTTTCATGTATGGAGAGGGAGAACCCTGTAAGAGAATCGCTGCTGGAACAATTTGGGTCTGAGTTGTCACATGTTAATGATATTTCTAATCTCTTTGATATGAATATGGGTTAGAGCATAAGTGATTTTTGGTAGGTAGTCTGATGAAAAATGGCCCCAAAAAGTGTGGATGCCACATTGCCCTGGTAAGACCATAACATAGTGTGATTCAGTCTCACCCAAGATGGTGGGCAGCAGCCGCAGGAGCAGTAGTTTCCCCATCCTTCCTTATTCTTCTTCTTGAACTTTCTAGCAGTTAGCATCTGTGGGATTGACCTTCCTGAGTCAGCAGTCCTCCTGGGCCCAATAACCAATTAGGCTTCTTCCAATACAGCTGAGCCTGATAATTGTGCTCATTTTAAGTGAATGTCTAATTCATATGAATGGATCAGAGCCATGTGTGCAAGAGGGCTTTCCCAGATCTTTCTTCCATCCCAGCAGTGCAGAGATGAAAGGAATTCCTCTGAGCTCAGGAGCTCCTATGCTTCTTCTCTCCTGTTTCCTTGATAAATTCTCCATAACTTACTCTCCTCCAACCTCATGTGGTTTAATTTTTTTTTTTCATTAAACATGGGCAAGGATCCAAGGCTTAGGAATCATGAGCCTAGTGAGGGTTCTAAGCTGGGAGCCCATTCCTCTCCTGCATTCTGGCCAAAGCTTCCATTCTGCAAGATACCTCCAACTCTGGTCTTGCCACAGAACACATCATGTAACTTTCACTTTTTCAAGAGAAAATGATGCTTCCAATGCCCTTTGCACCCTGAAAACAATACATGTGCAGAAACAGTGAAAAAAGAAAAAGCCAAACCCTGCAGGGATAGCATCATTATTAACATCCAGGTACTTTTATCCTATAATAAAGCCCTTAATCAAGTAAAACAGTTAAGATTCCCAGATAAACTGAGGCTACATTCTTTTAACTATAACAGAACAGGACTGGCCAAGTGTGAGAAGACAGAGTTGAAGGACCTGACAGGAGGTAGATAACACAAGTACCTATGACAAAAGGAGATCACAAGAGTGGATAACAAAGGAATTCACTCTGAAAAACTAGGACAGCCTAAGAAAGAAAGCATGTGCTAATATGGATGGTCAAAGCCTGAACACTCAATGCCTGGGGTTCAGCAACTGAGAAAGGGAGCACTGCCCAGTCACATAGAATTTTCAGACAAAACTAGGGCTTTTCCAGAGGTGGTTGATCCAGGCCTGCAGTGCATACAAGGAGCTACTCTTAGTGCCAGAAGGTAATCTGATATCTGCCAAGGAAACTAAACAAGGGGACATAAGGCAGAAATGCTGGGCTTCAGGAGATGCTCATGCAGCGAACTTGGGTTGGATATGCAGGTAACATTAAGTTTTATGCCTGTGTCAGGACATCACTCCCATGGCTCAGATCACCAGGGAACTATGGATCCCTGGATCCTCGGAGCTGCCGTTCCCCGAAGGTGTTCAGGCAGCCGTAGAGAGTATGACGAAGGAACTACCTTCAGGAAGCAGTCTCTGCGAACACCTCATAGATTTGTCAAGGAAATGGGTTTATAAGCAGTTGACAGTGGGAAGAGGGTCCTAAAGGATTCATGGGTTCAAAGGCTGCTAGCCAATGCCTAGGGACGTTCATTCTAACATGTACGGAGGGTCAGGTGCAGCACGTAGGGAGAGTCCGGTGATCTACACGGTGGTGGGAAGAGGGTCGCAGGGGGATGGGCTGTGTGAGGCTGCTGGCTGACAAGGAGTTTCCTATGCAACTGGCCAAAGGTCACAGGGTTGTGGGCAAAGCCTAAGTTCGGGTGTGCTGGGCTTGGAGAGGGAGTGGCCTCCTGTAGCCCAGGGGTCCTTAGCCATGCCTGGCAGCTCAGGTCCATCTCCTGAAGGCTCCAGCCTGTGCCTGGCTGTGCCCAACAAGGAACCAATGAAAGACTATAGGTTGTTTCCAATGAGGGTGATGATGGAGTACTGCAGAGTTTATGATGGTGCCAGGTGTACTGGAGACAAACATCCTAGACCTGGGGAAGGGTTTATCTGCTCTGTCAGAAAATATTTGTCTTAGGCTGGAGAGACGGCTTAGCGGTTATGCGCTTGCCTGTGAAGACTAAGGACCCTGGTTCGAGGCTCGATTCCCCAGGACCCATGTTAGCCAGATGCACCAGGGGGCGAATGCGACTGGAGTTCATTTGCAGTGGCTGGAAGCCCTGGCGCACCCATTCTCTCTCTATCTGTCTCTCTCTCCCTCTCTCTCTGTCACTCTCAAATGAGTAAATAAAAATGAACAAAAAATATTTTAAAAAAAGAAAATATTTGTCTTCAGTGAATCACTTCTCACTGCAGTTTAAGTAAACTGCATCTAGTGTTTACCTGTATTGTGCATTACAAAGGGTTGTTGCTCTTCCATTTTGAGCTGGACAAATATCAGGACTCCTTTGTTGGAGCTCTTATTTAAGGTTTGTATTAGAGATATCATTTATAGAAGAAAGATGAGCTAACCTTCCCATTGAAATGACCAGACAAGAATTATCACTGGAATTATCAATGGAATTCAAAGGTAATGAATTACCCATTGCTCCTTAAAGGGGCAAGTAGTATGACTCAATTTCTGTCTTTAAGTGTACAGAACTAGTCACTGAAGAACAAGTCACGTTATTATAGAATGATACTTCAACTTGTGAAACAAAATGACAGCTTAAGTAAGAAACAAAGTTAGTGCCCCACTAGCCATGTCCTATAATTTGTCATTGTAATAGATATTTTCCTGGGACTGGGAACTTTATACCGTGAGAGTATGGGGAACGAGCGTCTTCTCAGTTGTGTCACAAATCAACTGTTTTCTTTATTGTTTGATTTATTTGGGCTTCATTTTCATCATCTTAAAAACAGATAAGGTTAAATGCAATACTCTTTACATGCCATCCACTTTTAGTAACCTCTGAGCCTATAAAATATAAACCAGTATGTATGAATATATTAGTAAGACATATCTGTGAATAGTGATGCCTGTGAAATTAAGCAGTCTCTTCCTGTTGTTATCCTGAACACTGCAACAAACATTTAATTCAGAAGGAATACTTTTGCTCCTGTAAATTATGTCTGGCTTTGTATGTGCATTTAATATGAGGACACCATTGGAAGTATGACTTCAGTACTATGTATGACAGATCCTCTGTTCAGTCCAATCACAATTACATTTCTGTCATTTGCACTATACATACAGTAACATCCAAACCTGTTTTATTTATTTATTTATTTATTTATTTATTTATTTATTTATTTATTTGAGAGCGACAAACACAGAGAGAAAGACAGATAGAGGGAGAGAGAGAGAATGGGCGCGCCAGGGCTTCCAGCCTCTGCAAACGAACACCAGACGCGTGCGCCCCTTGTGCATCTGGCTAACGTGGGACCTGGGGAACCGAGCCTTGAACCAGGGTCCTTAGGCTTCACAGGCAAGCGCTTAACCACTAAGCCATCTCTCCAGCCCCCAAACCTGTTTTAGACAATGTTATTCAATGAATCCTCTCCTTTCCTTCATCTGCTCAGATACAGCACTGTTTAGTTGTAGACCTGACAAATATCATCTCAAACATCTTTATGTATATACTTGGTCTTTAATGAAAATTAGGTTGTGTTAGACCTGCATCCATAGAATTTGCGTAATAGCAATATGTATATAAATACTATGTGTGTATGTTCTACAGATTTTAGTGCTCAGAAGATGCAATAATCCTTCAGCACACCATTATATTAATATTATAGAGGTTCTAAGAAGTCCTGCAGGAAAAAAAAAATGTCTAATTCACCAACTTAATCCAGAAATGGTTGACCAGAAGCCTTGTTTCTTAGAAAAAGCAATCAGTAAAGGCAAATCAGAAGTAATAAGCTTTGGAGTTGCCTTGGGGAAAGTTCAAGCATGATGCATTTAGTCTTAGATATTTTATAAAATCTTGGCAGTCATCATTACATGGATTAGAAATACAGTACAGATACTGTATATAGATTTCTAATCTGTCACTTGGAATTTATAAATTTAGATTCTGCTCTCTTCCCTCAATCCTCTGTCATAATCTCTTCACACTATAAAACTGAGCTGGCCTAGTATATAATGTAATCTTCCTAATACCTTTACTATACACAAGAATCTATGGACTTTGTTACTTTAGGAAAATTTTATAAACTTTCATCTGCAATGCCACAGAAAATAGGGAATAGACTTAGAGAGCTTCTAAAAAGTGAAGGTAGAATGAGGAACTAATCCTAAAGACTGCAGAAAGTATTAAAAGTTTGGAAGAGGTAAACTTAGTTTTGTTCATAAATTTATGAACTATAGGAAATGAGAGGTCCGCTTCAAATTTCAAAAGACAGAGTTTTCATAGGGATCAAAATAAGCCAGTAATGCAGTAACTTTCTGGACTAGGCATAGTAACTAAAGAAATGCAGAAGCATCCACAAATGTGAGTTTCCTTATTTTTGGCAGCTTTGAAGCCATGAAGTAAAAGCCACTTGGTGTCTGGACAAAAATTTCCCGAAGTGCTCCCCACTATTCTCTGGCTGTAATGTTCTTTCCAGCCCTGTACTGCAATGTTCTCTGAGTTTTGGAAGACATGATAAAGTTGTCTCATTTAGCACGAGGCTCTCAACTACCACTTATTCTCAGCACTTTGATGACAAGTTTTGTCTCACCAGTACTCACTGTTCTTTGAAAAAAATAAATAAAAATTTCTCTAACTAAAGGGGACAGCAGCACTAATCAGTAAGTATAGATATAAATATCAGAGCATGATTTGATATGTTCAATATATCCTTTTAGTCATCAACAATAGTGGCTTCTTGCCTAGTGTCTGTGATCTTCCCAGCCATGGGTTTTGGATGATGTTTTCTATATAGGGGTAAATTCCCACCCAAGGAATAGGTCCCAGACACAACTAGGGAGCAGTTGGCTACCACCATAAAAGTCATGCCCCTACTGTACCAGTTGGTACCTCTTGTCTGGCTAGTGGGGTATGTAACACACAGGGTGGATCTATAGTTGGATCAACCTGTTGAGGATTGTTCTCCCCAGCAGACTTCACTAGCACTTTCTAGTACTAGGATAGCTAGATAGGAGGCTTCTAGTTATGTTCCAGCTTGGTTTTTCAGCATCTTACAAGTGACACTTGTGATGACTTCATGGTTTTGCTATCTAGATCTTGTCAAGAATCTGTGTCATTTGGGTGGCCATGGAACACTTTCTACTAACAACACACTGGGAGTTATCTTACGCCTGGAACTGGGGTTTTCCTGTAACAACCTTGAGAACAGCTTTATCTACCCTGAAAGAAGTCTCTGCCCAAACGACAGCTCTCTCTTGCTTTTTATTCTTAATTATACTTTTAGTTAGTTAACAAAGAAGTAAATTTCCCAGTGGTTCTTTTCTTAACGTCTTCAGCCTTGGTTAGCCCTCCCCTCATCCCCTGCTCTCCTTCATTTTCCTAGCCTGACCCTGCTTTCACCTTTCCATTGGCTATATTCTGTCACTCTTCTTCATCTCTACTGCCCTTTCCCATAAGCCCTAGCAGCCATACAAAAACACCCCTTATATCTCTTTTCCAGCTTCTTGGGCTCTCTTGTCTCTCATCTCAACTTAAGAACAAATCTAAAATGTTGCAGTCAGGATCTGCATATAAAAGAAAACATACAGCATTTGTATTGCAAAACACAGGATTACTTCACTTAGTATAATATTTTCCAGATTCATCTATTTTCTTACAAATTTTATGATTTCCTTGTTTCTTTACATTGGAAGGAAAGTCCATTGTGTATATGTAAGACATTTTCACTATCCATTCATCAGTTGATGGGCATCTAGCTATCATGAATAGAGCAGCAATAAACATGGATGAACAAGTATCTGTACAACAGCATGTAGAATCTTTATGGCCTATGCCCAGGAGTGGTATAGCTGGGTCATATGGTAGATCTAATTTTAGCTTTTTGAGAAATCTCCACAGTGGTTTCCATAATGGCTGGACCAGTTTACACTCCCGCCAAACAGTACTAAGGGTTCCTCTTTCCTATACCCTCACCAACATTTGTTGTAACTTGACTTTTTTCTTTTATTATAGCACTACTGGAGTGAGATGTAATCTCAAAGTAGTTTTAATTTGCATTTTCTTGGCATCTAAAAATTTGAACATTTAGGTGGCATGTCTACAGGAAGGCAGTTATGTACCTTTACTTTTTATACTGACGGTTCTTGGATCTCCCCCTTATTCTCTGCTCTCTGTAATACAGACAATGCAGCACTAAATCCGACTGCTAACAGATCCTCCAAGGCTCAGGGAACATTGTGGAAGAAGACGTGAGAAGACTTCAGGAGCCACAAGGGGTGGGAGTAGAAATTTCCTGAGCACAGCCTCCCCCCAGAGATTGATTGAGTCTTTAATTGCCCCACACCGAATACCAATAACCCCATTAAGGAGAACTGTTTGACAAAGTGGGTCGAGAGGAGAGGGAATATCAAATTATAAACTGTGTAAGTTAAATAAATAATATTTTTCAAAAAGATTTGAACATTTAAAAATATTTATTGGCCACCTGTACACTTGAAACACAAAGACTCTGGATCACTAAACTATCCATGAGTGGAGGTGGACTGTGAGAGATGTCACCTCTGCTAACTATACCTGATATCAAGTTATACTGTGGAACCATAATCATAGAATTGGGTACTGAACAAAAACAGACATGTGGACCAATAAGATAGAAAATACAGGTCTAAGTCCATGTAACTATAGCTACCTTATTTTTGACAAAGATGCCAAATCATACTTTGGAGAAAAGATGGCATTTTCAACAAAAAGTGCTGGGAAAACTGGATGTCTTCATGTAGAAGAATGAATGTAGATCTTTATTACCCTGCATGAAAATCAACCCCAAATAGATCAAGAATCACACACAACATAAGGCCTGAAACTAAAATGGCCATAGAAAAAAGTAAAAAAACACTTCAGGATATAGGCTTAAAAAAGGACTATGTGGATAGGACCTTAGTTACCCAAGAAATAAGAGAAACAGTCATCATATGGGGCCTCATGAAACCAAAAACCTATTGTACAGCTAAGAAAACTGTCAACCAAGTCAAGAGCAACCTACAGCTTGAGGAAAAGTCTTCACCAGATTAATTGCTAAATACTATCTTCTAAATATTTGCTTTTTCTTTGTTTCCCCAAATTTAAAGACCATCATTCCTTCTCCTAGGTGTCAACCATGGAGAGCATGCTGTTTGACATTCCCATACGACTCTTTGAACCTTTGCTAGTTAAATATAGGCTGCTAATATTTATGTCACCATTTTACATATTGACACATTTCATAAAATATAATAATACGTTATTCTATGTTTTTCTACAAATTTATTTATAATCAAGACTATTGTGAGAAAAGACCATGTTAGTAGTAACCTTTATTTTAACATAACAAATAACAATGATAATCAAATTATAAAGAATAAAGATTTTTTCAGGTTCGCAGGTTTGGCTGTTTCAGCCCAATATGACTTGCTTCTGTTGCTTTTAGGCTAGGGGTAAGGTAGAATCTCATGGTAGGGAGAAATAGCAGAGCAAAGCCATTCCTCTAATGTCAAGAAAATAAAAAACAGAGAGAAAGGAAGAGACTGGGTTCCATAATACCCTTTTATGGCATGTCCAAACTGTCCTGAGACACCCCCGTATTCCCTACTTCTTAAAGCTACCATTACTTCTAAATAGTTACAAGCTGGAGGACAAGCTTTTAACATATGTGTCTTTTGGGAACACTTGAGGTCCAAATTATAGCAGTATACCTCATTCTACTTCAGTAGTTTTCACTACTGAATTGCATTTTATTATGTAACTATTCTATAATTATTTCTCCTTCAGACTTGACTGGATTTGGGTACTTTTTCAATGTCTTATTACTACACAAAGCTGTTGTGACCATTTTCATTCATGTTTCTATGCACAAGTCAGTAGATTTTTAAAAGCACATCCTTCATAGTGAAGTTACTGGGCCATAGAGAGTATGTATTTGATATTATGCTAGGAGTCACTGGATAGCTCTCTGAAATGGTTATATCAGTTCATTTTCCCATAAATCTTCAATTTGTATCAAAACCAATATCTCACCATTCAGACACTTTCAGAGAAGATACCCTGGTACCAAGCTTGCCAAGGAACAAGCTCTTTAAGCTTATGAGATAAGCTAGTGCCTGTTTAGTGAGAGGGAACAGACACTATGGCATAAAAGTATCCCATTTCTCCACTGAAACTCCTTGACAACAGGTCACTGTGGTTCAGCATCTTCATGGTACAAGTTATTTTCTCTCTTTATCTCCATTGCTAAGAGTCCTTTAATTTTAAATCACATTTACATTATAACTAAAATACCTACACAATTCCTTCATAATAGGAGGACAAAGATCATCACATCAAAATAAAAGAGAGACTAATTAAGAGGGGGAAAGCATATGATTGGAGAGTGAAGTTGCAAAGGGGAAAGTGAGGGAGGAGGTAATTATGGTTTCTTGTCTATATTTATGGAAGTTGCCAATAAAAAAAAAAACTTTTAAGGTAACTTGTAATGACAAAGCAAGCAATTCATTTAGCTGAGGGGCATCTGTGTTACAGGACTGCTTGTGACATGCCCCTGACCCCACTCTATGCTCACTATATCAACATCCCATTAAAGGGTATTTCAGGATCACAGAATCCCAGGGGCAAAACGAGAGTGCTGAGTTTTAACATCAGTTTCAGCTTACTTCCTCCTCACTGACATTGACCCCATTATGTAATGCTTCAAATGCAGCAGACTGTGTGGTTGCAAGGCCATGAGAACGGCTGGTAGATGATCATTTCCATCACTAGGACCTTAAATTATTGTGACATTCCTACTGCTGCTTTCTTTGCTTCATACGACTATTCACCTAAGATCTTCTTTAAAACCCCCAATACCCTGAAGGAGATGATATATTTCATAATGTTTTTCAATGCATTTATTCTAGGCATTTTTCCCTAAATAAAGACTTGCGGTGACTAGAATAGTTTGGGTTTGATTATCTTTACTAATAAGTTATCTGACAGAATAAAATAGATTTAGAAAAGAAAAACAAATAATAAATGTACAGATTATTAGACAACTCTTGTTATGAACACGTAGATCAAACAATAAGGCATTTTTTTAAACCACAATGTCCTGTGGTGCCATCCAGGCAACCCACTCTTCAACCCCAAGTTCATCACTAATGCTAAGTTTGATTTTACTCATAGGATGTGATGTATCATCTATCCTAAGTGCTCTTTTAAGTAGAAACTTTGTATGGATGCATCATGTACTGGTGCCATCATTCCCCTCCTCCCTACCCCCACTCCACCGAGGGCCCTCCTTAGTGAGATTGCTGGTATTCACCATGCAGTTGTGAAAGCAGCAGTCAATCATTGTGGGGTAGAGCAATGACTCTGCACATTCCTTTCCATGCAGTGGCTCTTACAGTCTTTCTGCCCCCTCCTCTGAAAAATTTCCTGAGCCTTTGTGTGTATGCTTTAAGTTAATTTACCAGGACCCAAGTGTCTCAGCCAACACAGTTAGTGCAAGGACCAGGATTAGCACTTGAGCCCCACTTTGCACTCTGTATATGCTATCATCTTCTCTTCCACCAAAAATGGCAAGAGATTCAAGGACCCGCTGAATCAAACCACATTCCTCTGCTCTCAGGAAGTCACACTGTCCATTTAAGTGTTTTGTCACTCAGTGTGGGTTGGCTTCTTTGGGATTTGGGATTTCTTGTGTATGAGAAATTAGCTATCTCTCTTTCTGTCTCTCTCTTTCTTCCTTCTTCTTTCCCTTCTGTTTCTAATTCTTCTGTACATATAAACTACACACACACACACACACACACACACACACACACACACACACAGGATTATGATATTCCCTGAACAAAGGGAAAAATTCAGAAAATGGAGCATGTAGTATTTTTAAATCTGAGCTCAACCCTGGTAGGAACATTCAATTAAGCATTATATTTGCTATATGCATCTTAATTCTGAAGAAAAATATATTCTGATTTAAACCTCAAAATTATACCTTAAAAATCATGCTCCAAGCCGGGCGTGGTGGCGCACGCCTTTAATCCCAGCACTCGGGAGGCAGAGGTAGGAGGATCGCCATGAGTTCAAGGCCACCCTGAGATGACAGAGTTAATTCCAGGTCAGCCTGGACCAGAGTGAGACCCTACCTCGAAAAACAAAACAAAAAAAAAAAAATCATGCTCCACATGATCTCAAATTTAAGAGCTATCAGAACATGCATTAAAATTATATGGATAGACTAGATATGTTGGTGCCATGCCAGTAATCCAAGTATTCAGGAGGCTGAACCTGGGGTATCATGAGTTCGAAGCCAGCCTACTCATCACAGTGAGATCCACACATACAAGCTAAATATTAATTAATTAATTTAATTATTGTTACATGCCCAATGCACATATACATCCTACCACCTGAAAACCTTCCAAAACACAAATCTGCAAATAGTTTACTTAAACCAAGTTTCAATTTGATATGGCATAGTAGAGAGTACTTAAAATTTTGGCATCAGGTAAATACAGGGTTTTAACACAAGTTTCACCTACTACATAGGAGTTTTATAATTTAAGAACAGCGTGTACATATCAATTTAGCTCACTGAGTCTGTGTTATTTTTGGGGTAGGTGGAAAAATAAAACTCATCTAGCCAGATGTACATGGTGCTGCATACCTTTAATCCTAGCACTCAAGAGACTAAGGTAGAGGACTAACATGAATTCAAGGCCAGACTGGAGTGAAGTCTAGTTCAGATCAGCCTGGGGTAGAGAAATACCCTGCTTAAAAGAAAACAATGTATCTTGCCTCTTACCACCTCAGCCTCTAAGCAAGCACTCTGAGACTTACTTATAGGCTTGTTATAGGCCTAGAAAGAACTTTAGAAATTCTAAAGTGGGGCTGGAGAGATGGCTTAGTGGTTAAGCGCTTGCCTGTGAAGCCTAAGGACCCCGGTTCGAGGCTCGGTTCCCCAGGTCCCACGTTAGCCAGATGCACAAGGAGGCGCACGCGTCTGGAGTTCGTTTGCAGAGGCTGGAAGCCCTGGCGCGCCCATTCTCTCTCTCCCCTCTATCTGTCTTTCTCTCTGTGTCTGTTGCTCTCAAATAAATAAATAAAAATTAAAAAAAAAATTCTAAAGTGAACAAAGGCTCATAGGAAAGTTATTAGTATGCAGCTGAAGTGATGATCTGGAGTTTGCTTACATGCCATCATGGGTGCCCCACGAGGGTTTCTTGAGGACACAATCTGCCACTTACAAAGGGGAAATGCCACAGGGCAAAGGCCCCTGTCAACTGTTGTCCCACAGCTGTGACAGGTACTTAGGGCTTCGGAAGGGAGACAAAGCCCAGGGACTTTCTAACATTTTCCAAGTTGAATCTTTACTTATGGATTTTCTGTGCTCCATCTCCTTACAATCTCCCAGAAACACAAAGACACTCTGGAGTCCAATGATTCTCCTCTTTAGAACTGGGCTTCTTCACATACTTTTATCAAAATTTATCTCTTTCCCGTGAGTAGGATCACAAGATGAGAAGATGATTACATATGTAGTGAGAAAAGGATGAATTCCATCTCAGCCACCTGCTCCCCTTGTGAACTGAATAATCCACCCACATCTATAAATCTAAGGAGAGGGATCAGAATGTCTAAGTGGTGTACATGGTGATGCCTAGCAGAGAAGTGGTGCTTAGCAGCCTGCAGTGGTTACTTGTTATTTGTAGACACAGGCCTGAATTCCTCTTTCTAGAGGTCACAAGCATCACACACATGTGCCTCTGCCCTCTCCACTCCTTGTCCTTTCTGCTTGCCCTGTTCCCCTCTGTCTCCTGACAACAGGGCAGAATACCTCGCCTTCTCTCCATGCATCCAAAGTCCTTCCTGTTCTGGGCACTAATTAAGATCTTCTTCAAGCACAGAAGTCAGCTAAAATGTCTAACCTGTTGACTCTGCAAGACAACATTGTCATTTCATTCTACTAAGTTCACATTCAAGTACCATCCAGTCAACTTACAAAAAAGATCTCATGATGTCTTGAAGTTCCGTGTTTGGGCTGTGTTCATAGATACCTTAAGCCAAATGCAGCCTGTGGATCATGGGTTGAACACAGCCAGATCAGAGCCTCCAACCCACACCAACTTCTCCTTTCTCGAAAGGCTACTTTCAATTCACCAGAACTGGCATTTGTCTATCAATATTTCAGGTTCAAACATTCAAATCTCCACATTATCCATTTATGAGGATAAAGACATTGTGCGCTTCTACTGAGCTTCCTGGAGGTGAGCTGAGTAGAAGTTTACCACTGAAAGTTAAAATTAGCCAATGTGCTTTAGGCATTCAGAAAGAATACTATTCTGCACAGAAGTGAAAACTGGACATTTCATAGGCAGATGATCAGAAGAAAGTGAGAAGAAATGAGAGGCTGACCAACCTCAGAGGTGGACAATAGGCTTTTGGATGGTGTCCTTCCTTGAACCATCCTCACCCACAGTCTCCAGTAACATTACACTTGTAGGTGCTCATGATGAGTGAGTAATGTTGTCATTGATGTTTTCTTGACACTGAGCCCTGGAATGGCTTCTGCATTGGATCCATATGAAGCAGGAGGTTTGGGCTCTTCTTCCTTCCTTGGTCTACAAATTAAGAAAAAGAAACAGCTCTCTCCACCTCAAAATTCCACATGAAGATCAGCTTATATTAGCTGATGCTCTGGAGGCACTGAATGCACTCAGGCCACAGAATTAAGAGCCTAATTTAAATTTTATTTGCTCTAAAGGAGCAAGACAGAAACAAATGACAAGTATGTCAGCAGGTAACAATGAAAGCACAGTATAAAAATAAGAACCATGATGCGGTCAGGGAAGGTGGCTCAGCTGGTAAAGCACTTGGTATATAACTGTCAGGAGCTGAGTTCAAATTCCCAATATTAATGTAAATTCTGGGTTCAGTTTCTTCTACCAAATAGCTTGCAACCTGCTTGAAATCCCAGCACTTAGGAAGCATAAAAAGCAGATCTCAGGGCAAGCTGGCTAGATAGACTAGCCAAAATGACAAGATCTGGGATCAAATCTAAGATCCTAACTCACCAAATAATATGGAGCACAATCAACAGGAACACCTAGCTTCAATCTCTGAGCTCTATATGCACATGTGAATATGTTCCCATGACCCCACACACACATGCACATGACCACACACAGGCAAACGTCCACTTGCATGTATATCCCATACATAAACACCTTCCCAATAAATAAAACATGATGCAAAATAACAGGAACTATGAGCACAGCAAATGGTACCAGTGTTGTTCTGAAAGACTAGTGGGAGTGAGGTCAGAATACTTTCTACCAGAAATGATAGCACATTGTAACTGAAAACTAAGTAGAAGGACGGCAAGGCAAGAGACAAATAGATGAACTGTTAGCATGTTTGCTTTATTTTCTAAGATAGTGGTCATCAGGAGAATATGGGAATGAATTAAGAGGTTAAATATCAATGGCATAACTGAAAGCAGTTTCCACCTCAGAACCCTTCAGTAGAGCCTATATACTGTGCACTGTGTGCCATAACCAGGGTGACCTCACTGGCCTAAGGAAAGTGCTGGGCTTTCTCTTGAAGAGTTCAGCGTCCCCAGGAGGATTACCAAGACTTGAGTTGTTGAAGATTTTCTAAAAGATGTCAGATGCCTACCTAGTAGACAAAATGGCCTAGCGTCCATCACGTTTCTGAGGCAGCACATGGGGAAATTAAAAGTCAAGATGACCTTCTCAAATCTGACATGCACAAAGACTTGAACTTTGGGTACTATTACCCCCAACATTAAACTTTCAATTGTGTGCCAGAATTACCTTATGCCTCTTATGTTATCATTTTCACATAGCTTCCATCAAGAGTTCCATTGTCCCTAAAATGTGTCCTCAGTTGTTGCAGAACTTAAAGGAACTGGTAATTACACTCCTCTTGAGTTTTTATAGTTGATCAAAGTGACTTCCCTTACCTCTTTGTGTTTCATTTAACATTTAAGGATTTTAGCCACTGTTATAAAGACAGAGGAGCATTGTACAGGTTGAGATGTGCTATCATGTACAATACATAGGTGAATATTTACTCTCAACTTATGACTTCTCAAGTCCACTTACTGACAAAAGCACCCTCTTAACTAGATTAGGCACATGTACTCTCATGAACATGCATGTATCTATGCACATATGTGAGCATGTACACACAGAGGCATGCACAATCATATTTCACAGCCAACAGGAATCTAGTCATAAACTAATCAATCATGTCTCACTTCATAATGCCTGATCAATTCTGCCTGATATCTGTCATGAATATCAGTTCTAAAATTACATACTAGAACTTTTCTGCCTGACTCATTTTCTTTCCTAACCTCTAAATAATTATGTGAAAGGAAATTACATTATAACATTAAATAAAATAATTCCTTTCCCAGAAGATCTCAGACTACAGGCATTTTTAAGCTGGTACTATATAATAGAGTAATTTGTAATTAGGAATACATTTGTCAAGTAGGTAATTATTATGCTTAGAACATGAAAAAACGGCTTCTTAAAGATAGAAATAAAAAAGATAGCATTAAGAATTTTAATAGATCAGATGAAAGCTTCAAGTTTTATTAGAAAGAAATAAATGGCCCTATCCAGAATTGGCTTTATGGGTCTGGAAGTCTATTTTAAAAAGGGTTGGATAATGAGTTGGGGGGGAGATGTCTGACTGGCTGCATTCCCATACCTCCCTGTATCTTCATCTGAAATCAGCCCCAGCTTCGGCTGGTCTTAGGTGGGTCTGTTTCTTTTGAACTTCACTTTATTCAAAGAACACACCCCTCTTTTACCTGCTCTACTCCAACAACCTCCTATTCATTCCAAATCCTTCTCTGAGTGTTTTTCTGGCCTTTTATTCACCTTTCAGGTGAAATTCATATACATGTGCTACACAGAAAAAAATTCAGTGGCATTGCACATATTCACTATAATGTGCAACCAGTACATATAGAAAGTTAAAAATGTATTCATCAGACTAAAAGAAAGGACACAATAAGCATTACAAATTCTCCCAAATCCTCCCATGATTCGAGGCCCTTGCAATAACCAGTCTGCTATTCTTTTCTGTGGATTGACATAGACAGAATGTGCATCTAAATGAAATTGATCATAGAATGTGACTTTCTGTACCTGGATTTCTTCATTTAGATGCTAACATAGGAGTTCATCTTCACTGTAACCCAATGAGAACACTCCACTCCTTTTTATGGTGAGAAATATTTCTAAGCTTTTATTTATTTTAACTGATACCTAAGAATGAAATGGCCAGATATTGCTAATAACCCTACATTTCAGTTTTCTGAGAAACTGTTTTTAACAGCCACTATTGCCATTCTCACCACCAGTGTATACATTCCAATTTCAACATATCTTTCTAGAACTTTTGTTTTAAAACTTAGTTTTTTATAAATTATATTTATTTTCATGTATGGAAAGTAATATAGCATTGTGACATAGATTTGAATTTCCCTACATCTTCAGAAAAATGTTATTAGTCTTTTTATTCATTGAGTCATTTATTTTTGTTTATTTGTAAGTCTTTACATACTCTTCATGCTAGACCTTGAACATATATTATTTACAATTATTCTCTCCCATTCTGTGTAGTCTTTTCACTTTTTTAAAGATTACTTAATTATTTATTCACTTATGAGCAGAGAGAAGCACAGAGAGTGAGAGAATGGCCATGGCAGGGTCTTGAGCTGCTGCTATGAGCTCCAGATATACATGCCACCCTGTGTATCTGGCTTTACATGGGTATTGGAGAACAAACCCAGCTTGTCAGGTTTTGCAAGCAAGTGCCTTGGTCACTGATCCATCTCTCCAGCCCACATTTTCTTGATCATATACTTCAATTCAGGATCTCTTGCCACTGCAAACAGAATGCCTAAGGCTTATACCTCCTTTTAACATTTGGCTTTATGTGTGTGGCTAGTGAATTGAACCCAGGACAGTAGACTTTGCAAGTAACACCTATAACAACTGGGCAATCTCCTCAGCTCCTAACCTACCATCTTGTAAGGTGACATATTCATAAGCAATTCACCAAAGACACTTTCTAGAGTAAGTATAATACGACAGTTACTTGGGCAAATTAGTTACTACATGAAATAGATTTTCTTTTATTTTCCACAAGATTTTCTGAAAGAGGAAGAAAGCCTGGCCTAGAATAGACAAATTAGTGAGAAGGTTTTGTTGTTTTTTTTTTTTTTTCCCTTAACCTTGACTTTTGATATTCTTACAGATCATGGGAATTACAAAGTGCCTTGGAATTTACTAAACTAATATTAGTCTGGTGTTTGAATTTCCCTCATAGTACTCAAGTGGGCAGAATGCATTTAAATCTCTGTTTGACAGAAAAAAAAAAAAAAAATCCTGAGTAAAACTGTTCCCTTCTGACCAATTCTCATTGATGCTAACTCAAAATCTGTTTCAATCTACCAGAATCCAAAAATAATATATTTGAGTCATCCCCATATTAGTACATTGAAATATTTAAAAAATTTGCATCCTGACTAAATTTTTAAAATAATTTGGAATAACAAAATATTGTAAGAGATTTATCAAAGCTACAGTAAAGACATAGTAATCCTCCTTCTTGACAATTCACCCAGTTCAGTCACTGATAAGTGATGGAGCTAGACCTCTCATGGTTGTCCATTCTAGGAACAATATGTTGTGTCTTGATAAATTTTAAAGGATTTTTCTTTCCATGCCACAGGGACTGCTATCCTTCCTTTCACACACATACACACACTCCACAGTACTTCCCAGCCCTCATTTTGTCTTCATATAAAAATGTTTAGAATTCTCCCTGTACCCCAATATTTTACCTTCTACTTCCATATCTAACATGTCCTTTAACATGTTCATCTCATGACAGTTAATGCTGCTGAAGTAATAGGTCTTCCCAGAAGGTGGCATCTATACTATCAATGACTCCTTCACTTACTGACATGTGACTTTTGGCAATTCTGGCTCTGGTCTTATGACTCTTCAACTGCTCTTCACTTTCTATGCCTTAATAAAATGTATATAATTCATGTCCTGATTTCAGTGAGGTTTAATTAAAGTACTTAAACAAACTGCTAAAAAATAAGTGTCAAGAACACTATTATTACTGTAAGTATACTTGAAAAGTACAATCAATTTTTTTTTCCTGTAGACACCTCTCCTGGAAGAAAAGCTTCTAATTATATAATGATCAAGATAATGCATTGACATATGCAGTCTAACATCAAAATCTGTTATCTTCTCATAAAAAGAAACATTTAAGCTAGTGAAGAACAACTGAAGTATAAAACTGTACTCCACATATCAAATCTATCCAATTACATTCATGAAAAAAGTTATTTCTTTTCATAACAGACATAAAACAAAAGAGGCAGAGGTTTTTCATTGTTTAGGCAGATATTTCTGTCTTTAATTCTGAAGTTGGGAAAACTTTTTTTTGTACTCTGAGTGCCACACAGGTCCTTCCACCTGTACAAGGTCCTGTACAAGAGGAGAAGACTTATAAAAGGAGGTGTCATTGTGAAAGCAAGAAAAAAAAAAGTGTGGCATCCAGAGAAACAATCAAAACAAAACATCAATATACCTATATTTATGTGTCATAACTAGTTTGCAAACAAGGTAACCCTAGCAGGATGATTGTAGGAAACTTCTTTAAATTTCCAGACACCTCAGTTACCTTATCAATAAAGCTGGCATTTTCCTTATTTAGTGTGACATTCAAATGAAAATAAAACATTTTTGTAAGACCCAGAGGTGCATTATTTATTTGGTAGCCATAAATTATAAGTGATAAAATGTACCAGATACAATAGTGATATGTCTTATAAGTTCTGTGGACTTACTCAAGCTATTTAGCTCAGCTACCTATGCCTCCATTTTTCTATCTGTAAAATATAAATTACAATTTTACAATTTGCTTATTTCATAAAGCAATTAATGACAGAAAACAGATATCATGTGTAAAGAAGTTAGGACTGTTTTGAGAGCCAACTGGTGTCAATTGTCATAATTATCACCCAAACAAAAAAGGCTCAGTGAGTAAGATCACTTACTTCACAAGCATGAGGTGAATTTGATTCCAAGCACCCACCTAAAGTCAGACGTGGTAACCCTAAGACTGAGGTGGCTAGAGGAGCACCCCAAGTACACTGTCAGCTCGTCCCACCAAAAGTCAGGAGCTTCGGGTGAAGTGAAAGACACCCCCCCCCTCTGTGTGTGTGTGTGTGTGTGTGTGTGTGTAATCAAGGAGAAAGTTCTTAAAAGTCATGTAGTCATTGGAAGGAAATGGAGGAATGGAGGAGTTGGAATGTTTTCCAAAACCTAACAATAGTATGAAAAGCCATGTAAATACCTACTTTTTTGTTAGATGATAAAATATAAATATCATAGACAACAAAAGAGAGTTTGAGCAAAAATTTACTGTCACAAGGAACAATGCTGCTCTCTGGAGCCATAGGTATAGGAAAACTCCAATGCCACGAGTGGAATACCTTCCTGGGTAAGTCACTTTCTGGTTGCTTGGACAAATACCTAGCCATAGCAGCTTCAATAAGGAAAGAGCTTACTTCAGCTTATATCTCCTAGAAGAAGTTACATCATAGTGGTGAAAGCTTGGCTGGAGAAGGAAGCAGGCTCACATCATCACATCAGGAGGGATGAAGTAGTGAATGTAAGAGCAGCAAATGGAGCTGGGCTATAATAACTCAAGCCCCTTCCCCCCCAAGTAACACACTTCCTCCAACAAGTCTCCTACTGAAAGAGCCTCTTACTTCACAACTTTCTCAATACCACTAACTGATAATTAAGCATTCAGACATATTTGGGTATGGGAGATATTTTACATTCAAACCAATACACCCAGTGAGTACTTGGTCAAGCAGTCTCCTTACATGCCCAAAACAATATGTTATATTACCAGTTCTCTTACCTGCCCACCATAATTAGATGGTAAGACCCAGTTGCTGAAGGACCTCATGTGTTGGTTGTAGGGCTCTAAATAATCAAACCGAACTGAGCAGGAAACCTCCACCCACACTGGCTAGATACCATAATGCTAGAAAATTTTAGGCTGCTGGGGTAGAAAAGTCATCAGCAGTCATACCAAGCAGTGGTCCCACTTTGAGTGCTCCACAACCAATCAGCCAGGCAAGATGTACATGCAATATAGACATGACTATTATGGTGTAACTAACTGCTCTCTGAGTGGAATAGTTCACAGGGGGAATTCATTCGTGGTAATGAAAATTCCTATGGCTGGGAAGGTCAGAGATCCTGAGAGGGAAATTACTACTGCTGTTTAACTAAAAGAATGCATTGTATCCATCAAATTGCCCAATATATATGTTTAGATCTATAGAACAGAGCTGCTCTAACCTTAGGTCAAAGAAGATGCGTTGTTTTCAAATGCTAGCTGATAATAGGGAGAATGAAAACTAGTAAAAGCGCTCAGAAAAAGTGTGTTCTATACTTTTTTAGTGTCAGGAAACACTGCAGAGCAGAGGGTAGAAAGAATATAAGAACTATCGGGAAAAAAGGAATACTTTGAGACATTTTCCTCCAGATATAAGGTGACCTCACACTGACTGTCATTACCTCCATAGGACATTTGAACTGCACAATTGTACTCACCACACACTGACAATATGAGGGACTAGCTGGAAAGAAGAAGGAGCTCAACAGAAGGGGCAGGAGAGGAAACAGAACAGGCAATGGGAAGGTGGTTTTATCAAATCGTTTTATGTTAATGTGTGAAAATTGTCAATTAGAAAGGTAGGTAATAAGGAGCTGGAGAGATGGCTTAGTGGTTAAGGTACTTGTCTTCAAAGCCATAGGACCTAGGTTCAATTCCACAGGACCCATGTAAGCCAGATGCAGAAGGTAGCACGTGCATATAGAGTTCATTTGTAGTGGCTGAAGGCCATGGCACATCCACTCACTCTATATACTGGTCTCTCATTCTCTCTCTCTCTATCACTCTCTCATAAATAAATAAAATTTTTAATAAGTCACAATGAGCTGGATAAACTGTTTAGTAGTTAAACTTGCTTACTTGCAAAGCCTGATGGGACAAGTTCAATTCCCAGTACCCAAGTAAAGCAAGATGCACAAAGTAAAACATACATATCTCTCTCTCTAGCTGTCTCTCTCTCACACACACACAAATAAATAAATAAATAAGTTTATAAAGTCACAGTGCCAGGTGCAGAGATGGCTCAGTGGGCATAGTGATCCTAGCTCAAGACAGAGTACCTTAGTTTGATCCCCATTCCCCATTAAGAGTTCAGAAGCCATGGTAGGTTTTTGTAATCCAAGAAAGCTGACACTGAAGCTAAAACTGAGATGGAAGGCTGAAGACAGGAGAATTTTCCAGAAATCTCATGGCAGCAAAGAACCATGGAGAAAGAAGTCAGAGAAAAACACTGCCTCAAATGAGATGACAAGGTGAAGACTGACCCAAAAATAGCCCTCTTACCTATACACACCACATGTTGTGGCATTTATACTTCCACACTCACACACACGAAAATGCACACATCAGACACACTTAACATGTACACACACATAGACACACACAGACACACACACACACACACACACACACACACACACACACACACACACAATTGAGATTCAGGACCCTATAAAGCACTTCAGTATTGCTACTGATTCTTTGGCATCCAAATCCCAGCCCTTGTCTTAGGAGTCGAGTCTTCTTGTTCTCCATGGTACTCAGTTTTGAGACTCAAGCTGTCATAAAAAAAAAAAAAAAACTCACAATGAGAAGGCTATACAGTTAAGGCATTTAGTGAATTTGTTGAAGTAGCCATATTAGCCTTTTCTTCCAATAAATGTTCCTAAATTTCTAATGCTTCCCTTGAAGTGATATTTGATGACAAAATGAGTATCTACATGAAGTGCAATATATAATTTTTGTGAAAACGCATACAAGTTGACAGTGTGATAATCACACTGTCACAGACAACAGCATCCCAGTTTCTCAGCACCAGCTCCATGTCCTGATTTCAGTTGCTCAGACTGTCACCGAGATGGTGAGATTTTTTTCTCCTCTAATTGCTCCGTGGCAACCAGTTTCACAGAAAATAAAGCAGGGCCCTCCACTTTCTAAAAGGTGAAAAATGAATGCTACTACTTATGTGGAAGATTACATCAACAATAAAAAAATTGGTTTGCTTGGTGATAGAAAATCAGGTCCTCTGCCCAATTTAGGACTTTAGAGAAGCCTAGGTTGCAATTCATATGTGTAGAATCTCAAACTATTTTTTCCAGAGGAGCAGCCTATGTGACATATACAAGTTAGACCTCTTCATGCAAGGGGATTTTTCTGTGGTTTGTTTTCTCATGCACTAAAACATAGAAAACCCTTCATGGATGTTTCAAGGTTTGTTTATGGCTTCTCTTAAAATCTGTCTATTTGTATATATAATTTGATATAAAATGTGATAGTATGGAGTTCAGGACTATGAATAACAGTTATCACAGGTTTTTCTGCTGCTTTTCACAACTATCATCACTGTAGGACTGGCCGGCTGGTTTTTACTCTAATTGTCCAAATGTCTATTGATAATCAAAATCATTACCTCTGCCCAGAACTGTGTTTGATATTAATCTTGGAAGCTTTGATGCAGGAAATACATTGCATATCTAAGTCCACACAGAACCTGTATTGAGGACTCAGATTTGTATTCATGAATATTTAACTATAATATTATATGCAAGATGAATATAATTAAATGTGACAATAAATGTCAGCAAACTGAATTACTGAGAAGCCTGCATCACTTTCTCTGATCCTAAATCCCAGCAGGTCCACTCACCGGCTACATGACCTCATTTACTAAGGGAAACTTTTTACTGTACAGATAGCAAACCTGGCCTAGTAACTTAGGGGACCTCAGAGGGCTGAGTTCAGTCTTACAACCTTTTCAACCATGTGAGGGCCCAATAACAAAGCACTGTATTAGATAAAAGTAAGTCATCTCCTCAAACTAAATTTCCTGGTGCCTTGATCTTGGACCTGAAAACCCAAAGAAGAATAGGAAATAAGTGGATTACAATTGACTCAGTTTTGTTACAGCAACACAAAAGGACTGAAACACTGGAAATTACTCCATTTCTCACTCTGGTCAAAAGAACATTTTATCTCAGATATTTTGTAGGTGGTTTTGTCTTTTATTACTTTCAATATATCAACCCACTGCCTTCTGATTGAGGACAGCATAGGTGAAGGACAATGAACATGCCTTTTTGGCCCCATAGATGTTAGTAGTGTGCTCAAAGGGGGTCGTAGACAACAAAGGACTTTATTACAGTAAAATGGGTTTTATGAGGTGCTGTGAAGTTAGTGAGGTGCTGACTGCCTTTTCATACCCATTGTTTGGATTGAAGGGAAGTAATTGGACACCATGATAGTGGACAGAATGAGCTCCTTAGAGAATAAAGATCATACAAACTTCCAGACTTAGAAAAAACTAGATGTATATAAGCTTAAATGTAAAATGGGTAAGCATGAGTCTAAATGATCAGCTGAAACAAAACCTTTGGAGGTCTAATATTTGCTTTCTATGTGATGATCATCATTAATTAGGGTAGAAAATGTCCTAAAGATCAAAAATTGTAATTAACGTAAGTGTTATGTCAAGCCATGATTGGTCAATGTTGCTATGACCTCACAAGCAGCCACGGTAACAGGAGCATATGACACTCTGCATCCAGCCCTGACCCAAGCTAAATTTTGGTCAGGTGTCTATGAAAAGCAGTACTTCAAACTCATTATGTTTTCCTGGAAGTCTGATATTCAGTGGTCTAGAACTTACTGCTCTTCATTCACTTATAAGATATTATAAGCTAATACTGCTATGGGGAATTTGAAAACTTCCAGGAATTTTTGTTTTGTTTTGTTTTGTTTAATCGTTTAAATTGAAATTGAAATCACTCTTTGGAATAGCTTTCATGATATGATAGTTTAAGAACTGGTTTCTGGGAGACCCACAAGTGACACCTGTGTCTAAAGTTCATTTTCAGTGTCAGGAGTCCCTGGTAGCCCCGTTCTGTCTGTATGTCTAGCTGGTGGCAGTCTCTCAAAGAAACAAAATATATTTTTAATATTTAATTTATTTATTTCTCAAGAGAGAAAGAGAGTGAGAGAGAAAGAGAAAGACAGCAAACATTCCAAAACTTGTAGCTGCTGCATACAAACTCCAGATGTGCCGCTTTGTGCATCTGGCTTTATGTGGGCACCAGGGAATCAAACCCAGGTCATTAGGGTATTAGGGTTTGCAAGCAAGTGTCTTAACCATTGAGCTATCTCTATAGCACCAATGAAATGTTTTGTGTTTTTTTTTTTAAGTTGTGTGGGAATTTTCACTAGTTCCTATGTGACTGTTTCCTCTCATATCTATATTCACTGTAAGGTTTTGAATATTAAAAGTTTCCCACTGCATCATGAGTTGAAAGCCTGGCCCCTACATGCTAATACTATATTGAGATTACTAGAAAGTTTAAGGTATAGCTAAGATGGAGAAAGTATGTGAATGAGGGTATGTCCTTTTGTGTGAGACCTCATTGTGAACCCTTTTTGTCTATCTATGCTTCCTGTACACTGTGATAAGCTATTGCTTCTGAAGCCATGGAGCCTGCCAATTCTAAACTAGGAGCCAGTGTTAAAATCATCTGTATGATCCTGATTTTGTAGACATAAAAGAATTATAGGATGATGAAGGCTTCCACACAGACTTCCAAATAAAACCTGATAGGATCAAGATTCCTCTCGCAGCAACTTATGCAGCCATTGGCAGCTCAAGTGGCAATATTCTTACCTTTCCCCCAAAAGAATGAGTACACAAATCTAAATCAGCATGTGGTTTATGATAGAGGAAACAGAGGTTAGGTGTATTTGGGAAAATATTCTAAATTATATCAGGTGATTCCTAATCTTTCCCACTCATCCATGGACCACAAGAAGGACCTTTCAGTATCTTAGGATCATTCTCTGGTCTACTGGCAATAAGGTTCAAGTTCAGGTGCTTGGTACTCTCTTAGGTCCACAAACCTCCAGCTCATTGTAGGCCACCAGCAGAGAGAGCCAGGGACTCCTTAATCCTGTCTCAGCTGCCACTGGGCTGGGTGACCTATGTAAGGTCCTCAGTTCTGAAGCAACCATGGCCTCAGGGCTCTCCATCAAAGAGGGAACAGGATATGCATTCAAGCCCTCTGTGAGTCTTCTACCTAATCAAAGTGAAAGTCATATGTACAAAGCACAAATCCTCCAGCAAAGAGCTATCACCTTCTTGCTTAATTTACTTAGACACACTCAACTCCAACCTCAGAGAAACAGCACTGAGGCCAGGTCTTAGAAGGGATTAGGTCAAGAGGTTCTCTACTACAGACAGAATTCAGGCCTTTAGAAATGGGCTTTCAGGACCGAATTCAAACCTGCCACCCTTTCTAGCATGTGAAAACACAGAAAGAAGGTATTGGGTTACAAACACACTGAAACCTCTTGACATATCAAATTTCCTGGAGCCTAGATCATGGACTTGGTAGCCTAGAGAAGAATGAGAAATAAATGTCGCTTGTTTACAATAGCTCAGGCTAACATATTCGTTTAGCAGCACAAAGGGGCTGAGATACTGAAAATGACTCCATTTCCAACTCTGGTGAAGACATTTTATTTGGCTGTCAAATAATTGTCAGATGGTTTTGTGTTTCATTACTTTCAATAAACCAACACGCTGCCTTCAATTGAGGATAGTATGGGTGAAGGAGAACGAACATGCTCTTTTAGCTCATGGACGTGAGTAGTGTGCTCAAAGTGGTGTTAGAGAAGAGAGAGCATGGGGTTAGGTGCTGACTGCCTTTTCACACCCATCTTTTGTATTTAAGGGAGGAATTGGATAGCTTGATAGTGGATAGAATGAGCTCCTTAGAGAGTAAAGATCTACTACAGACTTGCAGACTTAGAAACAAAAGGTCACACAGGAACTGAAATTATAAACAGGTAAACATGAAGTCTAAATGATCAGCTGAAAGAAAACCTTTGGAGGCCAACTGCTTGTATTCAGTTTGATGATCATCATTAATGAGGGTAGAAACTGTCCTAGAGATCACAACGTGCGATGAACATCCACAGTCGTGCCCCGCCGTGACTGGTGCGCGCCCTTCTGTGACCTCACCTGCAGCCACGGTGACAGGTGCAGAAGGCTCTGCCCACGCGCCCTCCGGAGCTGACTGCGCCCAGCGCGCTGCCAGGGGCGCATTGCCGGATCCCTGCGATGGGCACGAGGCCGAGTAAGGCGCTGCGGCGCTGGTACGAGAGCCACGAGGAGAGCAGCCGCGAGCGAGCGGCCCTGAGAGCGCACTACGAGCTGCTGGGCGTCCTCTCCCAGGGGGGCCGCGCGGAGGTCAGGCTGGCCCGCCACCGCGCCACGGGCACGAAGGTGGCGGTGAAGGCCGTGCGGAGGGCGGGGAGCTGGTCGCAGCGCTTCATCTCCACCGAGGTGGACATCCTGAAGAGCCTGGACCACCCGAACGTGATCAAGCTCTACGAGGTGGTCCAGACGCGCGCGTGCGTGTACCTCGTCATGGAGCTGGCGGGCGGCGGGGAGCTGCTGAAGCACCTGGAGAAGGCCGGGCGCCTGGGCGAGCGGGAGGCCTGCGCCCTCTTCGTGCAGATCGCGCGGGGCCTGCGGCACTGCCACGCGAGCGGCGTGGTGCACGGCGACCTGAAGCCCGGCAACATCCTGCTGGACGCGCGCGGCAACGTCAAGCTGTCCGACTTCGGCGTGGGCTCGCGCTTCGCCGCGGGACAGAAGGTGGCGGCCGGCTGGTGCACCGCGGACTACCGCGCGCCCGAGCTCTTCCTGCGCCGCCGCTACGACGGGCCCAAGGCCGACATCTGGAGCCTGGGCGTCATCCTGTTCCTCATGGTCACCGGCAGCCAGCCCTTCGAGGCCCACAGCCTGCAGAGCCTGCAGAAGAAGATCGTGGCGGGCAGGTACACCTTGCCGCCCCACCTCCCTGTGGACCTGGAGAACATCCTGCGCCAGCTGCTGCGCGTGGACCCGGCCGAGAGGCCCGCCCTGGACGACATCCTGCAGCACCCCTGGATCAGCCGCTGCTCGGGGGCCCAGGCGCCCCGGCTCAGCGCGCCCGGGGACAAGAAGCTCAACTTCAGAATACTGCAGAGGATGAGCAAAATGGGCTACAACCCGCTCCACACCCACCGCTCCCTGATAAAGAACGCTTTTAACAGCGCCATGGCCACGTACCTGATCCTACAGTGCCAGGCCCAGGAGCAAGAAGTCCACAAGCGGTTTGAACCCGCAGACGCCAAAACTTTGCCGCAGTCCGCTCCCTGTGCTACCTTTCCTCTCCCCCGAAAACTGAGAGTTGGCGACCCTGGCGTTTCCCCTCTGCTGTTGCCTCATAGTGATCAGCAAGCTGAGCCCAAGAACACCAGGAGAGCCACCTTGCCGGCCATTCCAGTCTACAGCCAGGAGCAGACACATTCTCTGAAGGCAGCTCGCTTCAGCATTCCCTTCTTTTCCCTGAAGATGCGCACTGCCAGCGTGGCCCCCCAGAGGGGTGCCTCCAGAGCCACTAGACTGAAGGCCAAGCCCAGAGAAGACTCCCTGGGATCCTCAGAGGCAGAGCAACCCCGCCACAGAGAGCAGGGGGTCCTTGAAAGTTTCCGGAGATGGAGGCGAGCGCCTAGGAGATGTGTTAACTTCTTTTGGGGATTAGGTTGCTTCCAGCCCAATACCACAGCTCCGCTGGCTCCCAGTCCAGTTGCTCCTAGAAGACGAAGCAAATGAAGAACTAAGTAGGTGACACACTTGCTTTTCATTCCCGGATCCTAACTGCACAAGAGTGGGGTGGAACGTAGTGTGTGGACACACCTACACATTGCAGGATGACAAAGACATGTCACTTCACACATCCCTAACTTCACAAAGAGAATGCCATAAATCTCAGCTGGAATCTAAGAGAAAAAAACGAATGAGAAATGTAGAGTAGGTATTAGTTACTAGATGTTGGGAGTAGGAGAGGCGAGAGGAAGACCAAGCTGGTGACTTTGGTGAAAGGGCAGTTTCACATAAACAGATGGGAATCACAATGGGGACCTATTGCCCAACAGGCTCACCATAGTCTCTAACATGTTATTTACATTACAGAGTTATTAAGAAAGTCTTTCTTTTGTCTCTGATTTTGCAAGGGAGACCCACAGGTCTCTGAGCTAGGCTTCTGGTGCCATTGTGTGGTGCAGTGGCCATGCCATGCAAGAACTCTGTTTGTTGTGTGCCCTGTGCTTACAGCTACATCAACCCGGTGCATGAGGGGTGACTTCATGTCAGCTGCTGCTTCTACATATGGATTCCAGTGAAAGGGGTTTGTAATATATTCCACGGATTTATGAAGGGATGCCTGATGTTACCAAGTGACAGGAAACACCACCTGCGCATGAGGGAAGCCTGAAAGTCTTTATCCTTCTATGATTGTCTTTTATGCCCATTCCCACATATTTTCGCATATTAAAATTATTAAAAATACATGTTAATAATTTCTCATATTCATACATAAAATTGTCACATGTTCTTTTCTTAAAAATCTCTTAATGATATTATCCTGAAGGATGGTTCCAGATATTACGCTCTAGCCTTCTTGCTTGCCAATGAGTTGTGCACATCTAATTAGAAAAATGGGTAGGACTGTATTGCTGAATCAATTAGCATAAGGGAAATGTTACTTCAGAGACTTATCTGGTTATCTCCCAATAGCAACAGATGATTTAAGCTGCTTCTGATGGGGCCAGGCACTAAGCTACCTTCCACCCAGAAATGTAAACGTCTGTCTTCCTTAGCCTATGATTACCTCATGGGCATTTCCAAAGACATCTGTAGGATGAGAGGTCCTATAGCCCTGTCCTCATTAACCCAGATGTCCCCAGAGGTTCTCAAATATCTGATGAAGTCCTATCAAACAGATCATGTTGGAAGTCAGAAGAGTGGCAAGAGTGTCTACCCAGCATGACTAGGGGTCATTTTCTTATGCTACTGAGTTCTCTAACTGCATCATACAAGAAGTATGCTCTCTCTACAATGACATTCTAATGAGCCTCTGAGAGTCCTAATGTAGGCATGGTTCCTTCTACTAATAACCCAAGTCTCCTGATTTGCTAAGCAGTGAGCCTGGTATGTGGCAGACAGAGGGAGAAAGTGTGGCAAGAGAAGTAGCCTAGAGGAACAGAGGGGAAGGTAAGAAGGAAGCTTTTCCAAGGTAAGCTCCAGGGTCCAAGTTGATATGTTTTCTAGTTCATGGCAAGAGTTTGTTTCAAAATGTCTTCATAAATCTTCACTCTGGTTATAGAAGACATTGTCAAGGTCCAGGTAGGTTTCCTGTACATTAGCATAGCCAGTTCTACTGTGGACTCTGTCTGGCATACAGTGGTCCTGCCTGCCACTCATATTTCCAGAAAGTGTTTAGAACCACAGGAAGCTTAAACTTACAGGCTGCATGCAGATAGAGTGAGAGGCACCTCCTTCCCCACTGCTCATGTTCCTCATTTATAAGACCATATTCCCCAGCAATGGTCTTCATAAGATCCACCTCTGGCTTTATGTACCTCACAGCAAGTCCCATTTCATCAGTGGACTTGCAGTGTCCCTCTGTACCAGTTCTGTCAAGTGTTACACTTCCTTTCTTCTTCTGCCTCACATGGCACCATCACCCATCCTGTCCCTGCAACTTCTGTTTCCTCCCTGGCTCTTGTGAAGACACCCATTCCACTGGATTTCCATGCACTATCAGGAATGCCTCCCAACAGAACTGGCAGTCCAGCTGGATAGATGAGGCAGGTCCTCACTACAGAACAGGCCCTGCTGTCACAGATCTGAAGGCAGGAAGCTCACAGCAGCTCTTTGCTGCTCCCATGTCATGCTGTATCTTTTTTGCATGAGCATATTGCACATTGATCATGCTTCCTTGCAGCTACACTCTTATTTTCCTTATGTTACACTGAGGGCCCTGCAGTGCTGACATGGAATAGTGTGTTTATAAGTTTATAAGTTTATAATAACCATTAGTGGCATTGGTCAAGAAGTTAGAATGAGGGCTGATTTTTGTTGTTGTTGTTGTTGTTGTTGAAGGGTGGAGGGGACTTCATGTTGCTTGATTATATAGAAATAGAGCTAGGGAGAACACTGTATCCTAGATTCCATTTGGGCTTCCAAATTATCATTTAGAAATATACTTTCAAAACAGATGTTGTTATCTATAGGGAGATGGTGGTAGATGCTGAGGTGACTCAAAACTCATCAAAGCAAAAAATTGAGGATGCAGAGAGCTCAACACTAAAAGAGTCTTATAACACACCCTCCAAGGCCTATTGAACATTATAGAAGGGCTGGTTCATAAGCAGGAAGAACCAGCATGCCTCAGTTGGAGACTGGAGACACACCAAAGAATCATTCCAACTGAGAGAGCCAGAGATATGAATTTATTGAACAAAGTCCCATCTGCAGTCTTGGTGTGAGCCAGTCCTTGTTTCCAAAACAGCCACACTGTGCTTTGTGTCTCTGCCTCCAGACCATCTCTCCTCCCATAATTAGGCTATAGATGAAGGAGGCCTTCTCTCCCATCCTGAGCTTCAGATCTTGGCTGGATGTGGCTGTGTCTCCCTCTTTCTGTCCTTGCTAATCCAAGCGTGGTTTCACAGGATGGTTTTTGGGTTTTGTCTTCAACACAGGATCTACTTGAAGAAACAGCAAGGAGGGTCAATTCTCCTTCCATGAGAATGGCTCGGGGAACTAGTGATGGAGAGATAAGCTGAGAGTTCCACCCCAGGAGGAGGAAAATACCAGAAATCTCTGAGAGAGGACATGTATCTCAGACTGGGCTCTGAGGAGGAAATGGGAGAGAAGGGGTAGAGCATGAGAAAATAGAGTAAAAGGGGCTCAATATGCAAGGGAGAAGAGGGAGAGTAGAAAGATGTAGGAGGAAAATGTAGGAGACAGAGGTAAGATAAGACATGGAGAAATAAGAACATGAGGTCATATGCAGGGGAATGGAGGAGGAAGGGTACAGACAGGGTAAGACAGCCCAAGGTAGCTTTGGAAAGGGAAGTAAGCTGGCACACCTGCAGCTGAAGGACCAGCAGGAGGAAGTGCTATATTCACAGCAGAAGATGAAAGGGTCAAAAACACATTTTATCCAGGAGATGTGATGTACACCTACAATCCCATCACTCTGGAAGCAAAGCAGAATCATAGGCTCCAGGCTACATGGTGAGGCCCTGTCTCAAAAAAAAAATAAAAATAAAAATAAAAAATAAACCTCCTCCAGGACATAGTGGTAGATAAGACCTAAAAATTTCATCAGAGCAGAAAATCAAGGCTGCTGAGAGCTCTACGCTCAAGGTTTCTCATAGCACATCCACCAAGGCTCAGAGAACATTGTAGAAGAGAGAGCAGAGCATTCTGAGGCATTGTCGCCCCACCCACAAAGATGGAATGATATATTTATGACCCCACAGTGAATACTTTTAACCACAGTAAGGAGGGCCCTCAGTGGTATGGGGTAGGAGAAAGGTAACTTAAGAGTATGAACCAATGGAAATATGACCAATATATAATATCTTTTATATAGGAAAGTTGCCAAGAACAAAAATCCCACAAACACAAACACATTATATACTCTAATGCTTCAGTGCTTAGGTGGTCATTGCCATCACTGACCATCTTCATCACATCTGAAAGGCAGAGTTCATGGGCTGTGTATACTGTACTGTTTTTGAACAACTCGCTCCTCAAAGTAGGCAATGTGTACACATCTTCAGCCACCCAGAAGAGTGTCAGTCCCACTGCACACTCACCAACTGCACTTCTGTCACTAGTCTGAGTTGCTAGCTGATGTGTAATGTTTTAATGCCCAGATCATATGCAATTCCCATGGAAGTTCTCATTATGAGGTACAGGGCTGCAGAATTCTTCACATAGGTTCCCGTGTGATAATTGAACTACCATAGATTCCTTGTATCCACAGTATTTTTAAAAATATTTTCTTTTTTTTTTTGTTTTTGATTTATTTATTTGAGAGCGACAGATAGATAGATAGAGAATGGGCGCGCCAGGGCCTCCAGCCACTGTAAAGGAACTCCAGATGCGTGTGCCCCTTGTGCATCTGGCTAACACAGGTCCTGGAGAATCAAGCCTCGAACTGGGGTCCTTAGGCTTGACAGGCAAGTGCTTAACCACCAAGCCATCTCTCCAGCCCTCTTTTTTCTTATTTATTTGAAAGAGAGAGAGAAAATGGACACATCGGGGCCTGCAGGCACTGGAAACAAACTGGTTAATGTGGGTCGTAGAGAATCAAACCTGCATCCTCTGATTTGCAAGCAAATGTCTTAACCACTAAGCCATCTCTTCAGACCTGTGTCTGTAGTATTGCCTTGAGCTAAATGCAGGAGTTGAGGTCACCACGCTTGAACCTGTTTGAATTCACACAGTGTAGAGTCTCCATGGCCCTATTACACCCATTCTGAACTTTGTGGGTATTAATACTTTAGTTATTGTGGGTTTGAGAGGAAAAGGAAAGAAGGAAAAACTCCATAGGACATGTAGTATTAAGATGATATGATAAAATAAAGGAAGAAACATGAGTAGAAGGGTAAACTGTAGGAGGGAAAATAAAAGTCACTGAAGGAAGAGGTGATTTTAGCTCTAAGTAGATGCAGGAGAAAAAGTGAGGGTGTGCTCTCAGATAATAAGGAATAGTCCTGTCTCTCAGGAGGCTGAAACTCACAGTCTCTGCAAACCAGACCAGACCATGTTCTTTGGGAGAGGAAAATATAGAGAGAAAGAGTAAAGAAAAGAAGAAAAGTTAACAAAACAAACAGCACACACAAGTCTAAAAGCATAGAACAAATACACATGCCAACAGCCTAACATATTTTATAATAATAAACAAAATAAAGGAAGCAATAGAATATAAGAGTATGTTGATTCCAAGCTGCCCTGGCCTACTAATATGACATTGTGTGTTAAAAACAGGGCATGAGTAGAGGGAGAAATGTCTGGGTAGAGATACCAGGTTGGGAAATTGGCTTAACTATTGGCTCTCAGCTATATTTCCTCAGCTCCTGGATGCTGTCTTCTCAGCTAACAATTCTCTTCCTCTGGGATGGGGGAGCCTTATGTTCTACAGTCAGACCACTGGTGGGCTCTGAAAGGCCCAGATGTGAGGCCTAGTGGAACTTCCTGAGCATAGCTAAAGTTTGGCGACCTGTCTCTGGCCAGCTAGGACGACTCAGCAAGAGCCTAATGGCTTCTGGCCTGCCACCTCCGCATGGCAATTGTAATTACCATTTCAATAGTTAAAGTTTACTATTGGCCCTTACCTCTTCCTCCATACTAAAATCCCTGCCTTCGTCCCCAACAGGATATAGGCAACTGCTCAGAGTAATAAAGCGAGTTTTTTCTGCAAGTTCCTGCATCGAAAAGACTCCCGACTCTGTGTGGTTTTTCTCTGGTGGCCAGGAGAGATCTGGGGTGTCCGATGTTCATCATCCTCCTCAACCCCTAGGGAGGAACCAGCAGGCCTGGTCCTTCCCTCAGCACTACCTACCTGACCAGGAAGGAGCCCCGCAGACCATGACATGGAGATCCACTGAAAACTTCCCTTTCTTTGAAGCTGATCCATGGGTGTGGGTCATTGGATATATCCCTTCTCTTATATTGCAGTCTGACCATTCCTTAGTGACTTTCTCCCTGGCCTCCACTGAGACTAGGGTAGGGTGATGTCATGTGCTGGAAGTATCTTAATTTCAAATTTCCAAGCCCTCTGCCTGGTGCTTGGGTGTGCTCCCATAGATCCTTGGAGACCTCTCAGCTTTAGAAGTGCCTTGCCAGTGGCAAAGGCATGGGAGCTCCTAAGATGTTTCCTCTGCATTCTGGAGCTCAAGCTATATTCAGGACCCCTCTAGATATGCCAGGTTTAGTGAAAGATCTTACAGAGATTTCTGCATGGCTGGCTGTTGCTGTTTTGTTTTGTTTTCTAACATTCTACTTCAGTTTTTCTCTTTGGAAATTGAAGCTGTCCCTAGTCTTCCACCTAAGCTAAAAGTCCTCTATCTACTTAAAAAAAAAAAAAAATAAGTGATTTGCTAAGAATTCCACAGCTATCAATGCATACTCTCTTGATTCATCAGATTTTCTTATAATGCATATACCTAAAGATAAGAGAAAACAACCATGGATGTCAAAAGGGTTATTTTCAATCTAGAAAATATATATGGATGACTTTGACCAAGGGTCAATTAATTCAGAAGATTTCTTTTTAGTGAAAACAATGGTAAATGTCTCCTAATGAGCCAGGACATCCTTAAATAAGTCCTGAGGCCAAAAATATATTTGTACAGCTTTTAATGGCACACGATGGCCCTGGCTACCCCCAGGACAAATTTATAAAGGTACACTTTAGAAGGCTATTATATGAAATATGGTGTCAAAGTTATTTTCCTGATAACTTTGCTAATATTTCATCTGCTTAACAAACCATTCAGAAACAGATTCAGACCATGCCAGACACTACTGTGCCATTCAATGAACAGTTCTGGAAGAAAATCTCAGCCACCTCATTCTCAGATTGTCCCAAGGCAATCCAACTTCATCAACCTGGGTTTTCTTGAATGCTTCCCAAGGCCTTCAAGTCCACAAGAAGGACAACCCTTAAGGTGAGCAGTTTGCTGTGGGATCACTTTTCATTAATGCCTTACTTTTATTCTTTTTCCTCAACATTCTCTTCCAAGACTATCTTCCTGCATTTCATCAATACATTTGGGATCCTTGAGAATAGTTCCCCTCTCTGGGAGAGACTCTCTAACTGCCACAAACAATTTTGTATCCCATTCATCAGGAAATAGTTCACAATCTGATGTTATCACCCCTGTTCTCTAATAGCATTTAGTGTGCTTCTCATGAAAGGGGAATATGAGGGGGGTAGAGTTAAGACTGACTGGACCCTTGAAGGTAAAAAGGGCAGGAAAGTTTGCACTTTCTAGAAATTCTAGATTATCTGACTTTTTATCTCATTTATTTATCTATTTTAAAGCAACAGACAGAGAAAAAGAGGCAGGTAGAGAGAGAGAGAATGGGTGTGCCAGGGCCTCCAGCCACTGCAAACAAACTCCAGACACATGTGCCCCTTGTGCATCTGGATAATGTGGGTCCTGGGAAATCGAGCCTCGAACCAGGGTCCTTAGGCTTCACAGGCAAGCGCTTAACCACTAAGCCATCTCTCTGGCCCTGTCTTTTTAATCTCTTGCCGAGTTCTCCCAGACTTGCTTTTCCACAAACAACCAGGACCCCTCCTGGGAGAGAAGTCTTTTATAGGATTTAAACATTGCGGCTGGTTAAATTCAACCCTGGGAACTTGGTGCCAGGGCTAACCTCTCCCTGAGATAGTCTCTATCCCTAACCAACCATCTGGCCCTCTGGTTCACCTGAGCCAGAAAACAGCTCAGCACCCTAAGGTTAAACATGCATTTGCAAGGGGAGGGCAGAATGTCTGATCACTTGGGAACTTCCAGCTGTTGGCGAGTTTTTCCCTCAGCTCCCCACATGGCAGGAACTCCTTGAACTTTCTCTTCTCTTTCCAGGCTTTTTTCCCCAGGCCCTCCACATGGGATCTCTAAACACATGTGTGCCTTTCCTTGGCTCTATTTCCCTCAAAATAAATATAATAAGTTAATGATTATGACAGCAATTTCATAATATTAAACCCCAAGGGTAGTGCCATCCTTCTCAATATGGAATTCTGTGGAGCTATGCACATTTAGGAAGCCAGATGTGCCCTGGCTTCATAAATATTAAAGATGCCAGACCAACTCACAGATTTCTTGATCACTTAGAACCCTCATATGAAATATCTCCTCTAATATCAGTATACAAATACCCCAAATAAATGTAGCATTGGGTTGAAATGGAGAGATTGGCAATAAAACAAGAAAGGCAAAATATGGTTTTTAAGGCCTCAGTATTAACTGAAAGCCATACTTGTCATGGAAACTCAAGAGGATTTTGAGTACTCCTTCCACATTAACAAAGATAGATGATGTGCCACATGTGCAGGCTTTAACTGCAAAGTGACCCTTTAAGCAATTAGCAGGTCAGACAGCACAGAGAGCATCTACTCCCTCATCCTGACTTCCTCCTTCACTTTGACATTGGGTCCTCCAGGAGGACGTCATCTTCGCAGAAGGAACTTGGACTCATATAAAGGCTGCAAAACTTGGATGAGCAATGTCCTCTGTCATTTTAGGGAGTGACATTAAAACAGTGAAATCTAAACACCAATCATCTCAAACAACACACTCTAGTTGGGGGTGGGGGGCAGGGTCATTGCCAGATTGTGGCACAAACCTTAATGTGTTTTAGTGTTTTGATTGTACCATTGTCCAGAGTCCCACAGCAACTCTGAAAGGCTGTCCCCACACCAGTGTGGGAAGGAATGTCTCTGGGGCAGCACTTCAGACTCATACCAGAACATTCTGAGGGTAAAGTTATGCTTATGTGACTTGGTGAAGGAAACCTGGTCAGCTGCATGGGAACTGCAATATACCTCATTCTCAGTGTGAGATGTCCCTCATGTTCATTGCCAGTGCAGTGCTGAGAATTCCAGAATGGTTGAGTTGTTATAAACTGGACTCATTGTTGATGCAAGACAGCTTTGTATTTGAGAGAAGCCCAAGACAAATCTTATGTAAACCCACACTCCCCTGTCCTGGGAATGGCCTCAGCTTTCAGGAAGATGCTAAATTATTAGCCCAACTTTACATTTTCAGGTGGAATCAGATGCCAATGACACTCTTCTGAAAAGCAACACTTTCTTTTTTTTTTTTCTAAATTTTTTTGTTCATTATTATTTGTTTGAGAGTAATAGAGAGAGAGAAAGAGGGAGAGAGAGAGAGAGAGAGAGGCAGAGAATGGGCGCGCCAGGGCTTCCAGCCACTGCAAACGAACTCCAGATGCCTGTGCCCCCTTGTGCATCTGGCTAACATGGGTCCTGGGGAACCGAGTTCGAACCGGGGTCCTTAGGCTTCACAGGCAAGCCCGTAACTGCTTAGCAATCTCTCCAGCCCGAAGGCAACACTTTCTTATGGCTTTTTTTTTTTTTCATTGTCAATGCTAAGCATTAGTTTGTTTTGCATTTAATGTTTCTTTCCTGAAATTGTCTTTTAAGTTGGCTACCTCCACAAATTTCATGCTAAATATTGGATGAGGTTAATGTACTATTCCAGGTTATGTCCAGAGCAAATGGAGGGATTAGTGACCCCAATTAACACATGACATGTCACATATTGAAAAGCAATAAACACTCACAACCAGGCTGTACAGAACAGACAGTGTTCACATCCAGGAAACACATGAGAGATACTCGTGTGAAATTACCAACTAATGAGGGAACACGGGCTCCCACTCTGACCACTTTCCTTGTCAATTGGAATTAGTCAAATCACCTGTTGCTTATAAAATATATTACTTTCCCAGGACTGCCATAAAAATTTATTACAGACTGGGATAGTTTAAACAACAAAATTAATTTTTTCACAATTCTAGAGGCTATAAGTTCAAGGTCAAGTTTATCGATCTGTGTCTTCATATGACCTTCCTTCTGTGGCTTGTGTGTCAATATTACCTCATCCATTCCTTTGTATAGACCCAAAGGACTCTTGAGTCTCATCACAAGTATAGCTTCACAACCATGTTTGTTGCTGCACAATTCACCAAAACTGAAGATGAAGCAAAACTGGATGTTCATCAGCAAATGAATGGGTAAATAAAAGGGGTGTATTGGGCAAGACAGCAGTTAAGGCACTTGCCTGAAAAATGTAAGGACCCAAGTTCAACTCCCCAGATCCCACATAAGCCAGATGTACAAGGTCCTACATGTACATAAGGTCATGTATGCACACAGGATGGCACACACATCTGGAATTCAAATGCAGAGGCTAGAGTCACTAGCATGCCAATTCTCCCCTCCCCATAAAAATAAATGAATAAATAAGGGTGGTGTGCATGTACAAATGAAATTGCATTCAGAAAGGGAAATGAAGTCATACCACTTGTGGAAACATAAATCAAACTAGAAATCAATTATATACATATATATGTATACACACACACATGTGTGTGTGTGTGTGTGTGTGTGTGTGTGTGTGTGTAACATGAAACTGGAAGTAGAAAGAATCAAAGAGTAAAATATATCTTAAGTGGGGAAAAGAAGAAAAAGGATAACAATACATATAACATGAAAGCACGACAGGGGACAATCAAAATAGGGAGCAGAAGAACAGAAAAGGGGAATGTGGAGGATAATTAACAAAAATAAAGTATATGTAGAAATACTATAATGAAATCCATTATTTTGTATGCTCATTTAAAAATCCTAATATAGCAATGCCAGACATAGAAGATTAAGACAACCCTAGTAATTTTGCTTTATTAGTTATGTACATAGAGTATATACACATAGTATTTACAGTCATGTTAGTACCATCATTAGCCTCCTCCCTGCCCTCCCCCCTCCTCAGGGACCCTCCTCATTGGAGAATAACATTGTGGGGTTAGCCATCAGTTATGGGTAAGAGGCAATGTGTGGAATAAACCAACGTGTGGCTCTAACATTCTATCCACCCCCTCTTCCACGAATTTGGGTTTATTTTAGGTCTGCTTCAGTGATGAGGTCTTGGGAGCCTCTGTGTTTCTGGATATCTGGTTTAGTAGGAGTTAAGTGTTCTCTGTGTCTATCTCCTTCACCCTTGTGCTGGTACCAGGTTCACCAAGAAAGCAGCACTCTTGCTTATTTACCCAATTATTCTTAGTTTCAGCTGGGGCCCTTTTGAGGTATGATGGGCTGGTTCTTCCCTTATGATCTGCATCCATCTGTAAAAAACAAGCAAATTCTCCAAGAGAGTAAAGTTAGTGCCAGATAAATGGGATAACCATTTTTTTTAGAGAAAGAATTTAACAGATGTAGACCCTCTTGTGGCCCACAATTGGTGGGAGCTTGATAATGGAGAGAGGGCTCATTTTTTGATATGGTTCTGACTTGCTTTCCAAGTCCAGCTATGGGTTCTATTCCACTGAGTAGATCAGTTAGCCAAATAAAGAGCAGTTGGTTTCTCGCCATGGCTGTGTGCCAATATTGCACTTGTGTGAGCATCATGTCAGGTTGTTTGCTGTTGAGTAGCTTAGACCACAAGTTGCTTGGACAGATGTTGGTCATATTTCCCCAATCGCTCATGTAGTACCTTCTGGCACTAGATGACTTAACTGTTTGAGGAATGAATCTCTTCCAGGTTCCAGCCAGGTCACTCCATGTTCCTTTCCATCAGCATATGATGTCTTCATCAGTAGGGTCTTACCACTAACCTTTGATGGGTCATCAAATACTCTGACAGAAATCTGTCTTCTTTTGGGAAACCTTGTAGGTCTCTCTGATCAACAGCTCATTGTGGATGGTAGATACATCCTGGTACTGGAAGTTACAAAGAAAAGAAGGAAGAAAAAGATAGGTAATATGAAAGAGATAGAAGAGAGAGAAGAAGGAGGGAGAGAGCGAGAGAGAAACCGGAAAAGATTAAGGTCAGTCTTCATCATACCCTCTCCAAGGCCTTGTGATTACAGGTGTTCCCTCTAAGGACCTGATGAAGGTTCAACCATTTAGTCTGTCTTTTAAGATGTAGAATTTTATGGTACCAATACCATTTGGGTCCAGTTTTGTGTCTCCCACCCCACACTTACCCTCCCCTACCGCCCCACCCACCCTATTGTCCACTCCTCAAGATGCTTATTAGGTATGTCAACATCTCAGGTAGATAGCCCTAATAATTTTAGTTCAACTTAACTATCACTTTAAAGTTTAAAGACCCTCTCTAAATATATAGCTACATTATGAGATTCAGCATGTGAATTTGAGAGCACACACAACTCTTTTAAAAATGTTTATTTAGGGCTGTAGAGATGGCTTAGCGGTTAAGCACTTGCCTATGAAGCCTAAGGACCCCGGTTTGAGGCTCGATTCCCCAGGACCCATATTAGCCAGATGCACAAGGGGGCGAATGCTTCTGGAGTTCGTCTGCAGTGGCTGGAGGCCCTGGTGCGCCCATTCTCTCTCTCTCTCTCTCTGTCTCTCTCTCTCTCTCTCTCTCTCTCTCTCTCTTGCTCTCAAACAAATAAATAAAAAAATAAAAAATAAAAATTTATTTATTTACTGGAGCTGGAGTTATGGCTTAGTGGTTAAGCAATACCTATGAAGCCTAAGGACCCACATAAGCCAGATGCACAAGTTGGCGCATGCATCTGGAGTTCAATTGCAGTGGTTGGAGGCCCTGGAAGGACCATTCTCTCTTTATCTATTTGCCTCTTTCTCTGTGTGTCTTTCACTCTCAAATAAATAAACACAAAGGAAAAACATTTTAAAATATTTAAAATATTTATTTATTTATTTATGGGAAAGAAACAGAGGCAGAGAGAAGAGAATGTGTGAGTATGGTTGTGTCATGGCCTTCTGCCACTGCAAACAAACTCCAGATGCATGCATAGTTTTTCCTTATGCCTTTACATGGCTATTTGGGAATCAAACACAGACCATCAAGTTGTACAAGCAAGCACTCTAATAGTGAGAGCACACGCTTCTGACATAACATGGAAGAAGAGTAAAAATAAGGGGAAAAAAGCAGTTTTAGAGAAACCATTTTTCTGATTTACTATATCAATATCTATATCTATATCTATATCTATATCTATATCTATCTATCTATCTATCTATATATATATATATATATATATATGTCTTAAATTCAAATATATATTTATGGAGTAAATGTAAAAGACAAAGAAAAATATGTCCTTTCTATATTTTAAACTCAGAACATAGTTGCCTGAAGATTAAAATTGGTATAGAGAAATGAGCCTCATTTCTGTAGGTCACAGAAGAAGCTAAAGAACCTATTATGAAAACATCACATAGCCTTAATAACAAGAGAGTTCTGGCATTCAATTCATGTAATATCAATGTTCCTAGGCCCTGGCTTTAAGAAAATATTATAAAGATATTAAGGTTCCCATTATTCAGTGTAGGCTGAGCAAAGCTAAAAAATACTGCCTTTTCCCAAAAACTAATCCATAGGCTGATAGATTCCCTTTATTCAAGACATAATAAATCCCTGCTGACTCAAACACCAGAGAGAAGGTTGAGCAGGTTGCATTGGAGCCAGGGGCAGGCAAGCCCCTCATAATGTTCTTCCCCAGTGTATGATTTACATCAGAACTGCAAAGAAAAAGACAACCTTTCCTTGAGCCACATGCTTTCCTTGAGCTCTTCATGCTCTTGCTTTCATCATGAGTCTTGCTAACACTCTATCCATGGGTAAAATCCCAATATACACCATTTTAGAAATATTTTCACTTATTTATTTGAATGAAAGAGAAAGATAAGGGTAGAGTATGGGCATGCTAGGGCCTCCTGCTTCAGCAAATGGACTCCAGATGTATGTGCTACTTTGTGCATTTGACTTCATGTGCGCACTGGGGAATTTAACCTGGGCTCCCAGACTTTGCAAGCAAATTCCTTTAACCACTGAGAAATCTTCCTAACCTCCCCCCCTTTAAAATGCCCTGAAATTCCTCATATGCAATACACTCAACAGTTATGAATAGGTATTCAGTGTCATGGATAATTGGTTTATTCTACCTTCATTCCTGGGCTATAAGCCACAGGACTACAGGGACCATGTATGTTTCATGTACTTCTATGAAGTGCATGAACTTAGAAAACTCTGTGATCAAATGGAGTACCAGCCACTCATGTTCCAGGAGAGTGTCTTAATAAGGTCTATTAGAGAAATTAGAGATGGCATTCTTTCCCTTCAGCTACCCAAACAAACCAACTCAACTAAACCATGCTACAAACACATTAATATGTTCAGTAGTGCATTAACACTACATTTACATGTACAGGTATACTTAAAAATAATAAAAACCTTACATTCTATTTTCTAGTATTTTTTTTTCTCTATGGATGTTATACCCATCACCACTTGGCCTCTCTGAGATTCCATTTCCTTACTCATAAAAATGAAGATAGTGTTAATCAAACTGACCTCACAGAGCTGCTGGGATGTTAAATGTGGTTCAATTGTAGACAACTTCTTAGCAGGTGACTGAAGGCATACAATAAACACTTTTGTGTCCCAGTTCCTGCTATAAATGTGCCATTATTTATTTGTATATCTCCTTAGCAACTACCTATATTGCAAGATTTAGACCACCCTTCTCTCATGTTTGAAGCCAGGTACCAGTATCTGGTCCATAGACATCTTTCAGCATGCACAAGTTGCTCATGCAAATGTCTACCATTCCAGAAAGGAGTGTGTTGCACTCAGGTTTGCATTGCTGGCAGAAATCACCTAACCAAGAGCAGCTCGTGTGAAAAAGGGTTTATTTTGGCTTACAGACTCGAGGGGAAGGTCTATGATGGCAAGAGAAAATGATGGCATGAGCAGAGGGTGGACATCACTCCCTAGCCAACATCAGGTGGCCAACAGCAATAGGAGAGTGTGCCAAACATTGGCAAGCGGAAACAGACAATAACACCCATAAGCCCGCCCCCAACAATGCACTGCCTCCAAGAGACATCAATTCCAAAATCTCCATCAGTTGGGAACCTAGCATCCAGAACACCTAAGTTTATGGGTGGTGGGGGAGACACCTGTATCAAACCACCACAGGGTGCAAGGATCCATAGAGGAGGAGCTTGCTGGCACTGGTTTGGAGGTTGGAAGACAGTGCTCGCTCAGCTGGCTTGCACATCAGTGGTGGAAGTTTCACTTGGGCTGCAAAGCACTGATCAACATGATAACTCAGAGAGCTGGCAGTCGCTGCAGACTCCAGGTCCAGATAATTGTGCTGCAGCCAAACTCCAAGTCTGACCAAAGGCAGAGAACACTTTTGATTCTGGTCCCTTCCTGTGGTGACTCATTCAGTCTTTTCCAAAAAATTCTACATGGACAGAAAGTAGCCAAGTGGTAATTTCTTTGTACACCACAACAAAAACACCTTGCCACTGAAATATTGGCATTGAGAGCAAATAAAGATAAAAATCTGTAAGGCATCTGTCTCACTTTTTATAATCTTCCAACTATTCCGCCTTTCTAAAAATGATAAACCCAAAAGTAGTAGCTTGGCCTCATAGTGCTTTTATAACATTAAGTTTCTAAAATTATTATTACTATCTCTAAGAGTAAAAAAAAAAAATTTGTAATAGCATGGGTATGGTTGATTAAAAACTGAAAGTGTCAAAATAGCTAATAGAGAGGATATTGGATGTTTCCAATGCAGACAAGTGATGTATGTCAGGGGTGATGGATACAACACTTACCCTGACAACCATGACACTGTGTACATGTTTTGGAATGACACACTGTGCTTCAGATACATACAATTACTCTGTCAACTTAGAAAAATGTTAATAAAAAACCTTTTAAGAAAGAGAACATGCTTTTAACCTGGAAGAAATGTTTGAAATGTTACAGTTCAATCAGTCTTACACAGAAAACATTTTTTTCCCTGTTACTTCTTTTTAGAATCCCATGTATTTGGCAATCATTAAGAAAATTTTATTGAAATGAAAATTTTGGAAAATATGCCTGACCTTAAATATTCTAGAAGAATATGTCAGTCTACAAAGAAGCACAGACAAAAAATAATTTATCCATCCATCCAATCAATGGCCTATGTCTTAACTCCTTGAAATTACTTCATTGACATATGGCTGGAGAAAAATTCAAAACTGGCCTGGTCAGCCTACACTGGGCTCTCAAAACCCACCTCGTCATCATCCTTTGCTTCCGTTGATCTTCCTCATTCATGTTTACAATAGCCTCCTTGCTCTTCTGCCTCATTCTCAAATCTGGTTATATACATCCCTGCCTCTTAAACTGTAGATCATAATCCCATATGGGGTCATATAACAATAGGTGTGGGTTATGAAATATTTAACAACAGTAAAAGGAATGAAAAAATGACTAAAATATAATTCAAAATCAAATGCACAATGAAGATAAGGTGTTCCTGGAAGCTCTCATCTGAGCTGCATCATGTGACATTGCTTAAAACACCTCCCCTCAGATTCCAGACTGATATATATTATGATGACATATTTTTACCAGGTGTACAAAGCTTACTGCTTTTATAGTAGTTCAATCGTTTAATTCTAGAAAACAGTCTCAACACCTTCCTATTGACATTCCTCAGAATGTATTAAAGTATAATTTAGGATTGTATTGTATGAGCATGTTTGATTTTAAAAATTGATGTTTGAGTTACTGACCAATTTCCTTAATTTATTAAAATAATTTTGGGGGCTGGAGAGATGGCTCAGCAGTAAATGCTCTTGCCTGCAAAGCCATAAGGACCTGAGTTTGAATCCCCCAAACCCACATGATGACAAACTGTACACAGTGGCACATGCATCTGTAGTTTGTTTTCAGTAGCTAGAGGCCTTGGCATGCCAATTCTCTCTCTCTCATAAGCAAATTAATAAAAAAAATACAAAGAATTTTTAAGCTGGGTGTGGTAGCACACACCTTTAATCCCAGAACTTGGGAAACATAGGTAGGAGGGTCACCGTGAATTTGAGGCCACCCTGAGAGTACATAGTGAATTCCAGGTCAGCCTGGACTACGGCAAAACCCTACCTCAAGAAAATCATATGACCCAGCTATAGCACTCCTAAGCATATATCCTAAGGACTCATCTCATTTCCTTAGAAGTACGTGCTCAACCATGTTATTGCTGCTCAATTTATAATAGCTGGGAAATGGAACCAGCCTAGATGTCCCTCAACTGATGAGTGGATAATGAAGATGTGGCACATTTATACAATGGAGTTCTACTCAGCGGTAAAGAAAAATGAAGTTATGAAATTTGCAGAAAAATGGATGGATCTGGAAAGGATTATACTAAGTGAGGTAACCCAGGCCCAGAAAGCCAAGCGCCACATGTTCTTCCTCATATGTGGATCCTAGCTACAGATGATTGGGCTTCTGCGTGAGAAGGAAAATACTTAGTAACAGAGGCCAGTAAGTTAAAAAGCAGATATAAAGGGAAGAGAAAGGAAGGGAGGAGAATACTTAATAGGTTGGTATTGTATATATGTAAGCACAATGATTAAGATGGGGAGGTAATATGATAAAGAATGGAATTTCAAAGGGGAAATTGTGGGGAGGGGAGGTATTACCATGGGGTATTTTTTATAATTATGGAAAATGTTAATAAAAATTGTGAAAATAAATAAATAAATATAAACAGGAAAAAAAGAAAAACATAAAACAAAACAACAACAAAATTGGCTTGGGCCAGGCGTGGTGGCGCACTCCTTAAACCCAGCACTCAGGAGGCAGAGGTAGGAGGATCGCTGTGAGTTCCAGGCCAACCTGAGACTACATAGTGAATTCCAGGTCAGCCTGGGCCAGAGTGAGACCCTACCTCAAAAAACAAACAAACAAAAAATTGGCTTGGGATTAGGGCAGAATTTCCAACAATATTTAAAATGTCTCTAAGCATATGCCTGTCACTTTGTACAATGTGTTTATGTGATGTGGTATTGTCAAAATTGATGAATATAAGATCTGTATAATAATTAATTCTGAAAAAAAGTGTTTTGAAGATGTTCTACATCAAAAAGTGTCAAATATTCAGCCAAGATTTAATTCTATATGTAAGTAAAAAACACACCCAAGTCATTAGAAGGCAAATTTTCTTTCATCTTTCATAAATGGTAGAAATATGTGTATATCAAGTAAATGTTTTAAAATAAGTTTCTTTTATGATATATTATTAGTAAATATTTTATTTGTATACCTTTTTTTTATACCCACATACCCAGAATTATGAATAAAAAAAGGTTAAGAAGCCCTGATAAATAGACTTTAACTTGGGAAAGACATCTTTGTTTCTACTTTCTGTACAGGGAGAATGGAACTGTTGTTTAGTCAAACAAGGTTTTATAATTATTGGAATATATTTTATGATGCACCACTCTAAAACAAAACACAGTATATGGACATTTCAAAAGGATTTCCTGATTTATTCTTCTTAAGACAAACTAAACAGCTAAACTTGCTTCTTTGAGATTTAATATCTGATGGATTTTCTTAGGAAGAGGAAATGTTATGAAATGTTTCTCAATAACTTCCATTGTCTTGTAGTTTTACTTTTACATTTATGTTAATTTTATATCTTTTTATGATGATTTGCTGTATTATGGTACATTGCACTTAACTCAATAAAAGTGATTCACCAAAAATCAAGGATATAAGCAATTGTCAATAAGATAAAACTATGTAAGCTAAGGACTTAATTATTGGGAAACATAAAACATAACATAAACATAACATAGCATAAAATCTTAGATACCAATACAAATATTCTCCAGATTTATAGTATATTGAGTATTTATGATAAATGCCTTTACTTTGAGCTTATAGATGCATACTATATTAATAATTTATGGTCATTCTCTCTTCCTCACAACCTAACTGCACTCATTTCTTATACAGTACTATACATTTTCCTGAGCTTGAACTGACTGATTATGTTTCATGTTTATCATTTTAAATATCATTTAAAAGTTAGTTTATTTATTTTTTGCTTCTCTGTATGACATTCATGCATGTTCTTATGTATGTGAGCCCACCTGTATGTGGATGTGCACGCATCTGTTCATGTGGAGGCCAGAGGACAACATTGGGTGTTTTCAGGTACACACACATGGGCTACATTTTTTTGAGATAAGAACTCTCATTACCAATTGTGCTAGACTATCTGGCCAGTAAACTCCAGGAGTCAATTTGTTTCTACCTGCCCAGTGCTGGATTACAGATTACAGACCACGCACCACCACACCTAGCACTTTTAACATGTGTTCTGCAGATGGAAGTCAGGTCCTTATTCTCACAAGGTATGTGCTTCACTGACTGAGCTATCTTGCCATCCCATACATACTGTATTTTTTAAATAGCTTATTTAGTTTTAAGGAGAGAGAGAGAGAGAGAGAGGAGAAGGGTCATGTCAGGGCCTCACCACTGCAAACAAACTAGATGTGTGTACTATTTTGTGCATTTAGTTTTAATGTGGGCAACCAAGACCAACAGTTTTTTTCAAGCAAGAGATTTTAACCACTGGACCATCTCTTCAGCCCCTACATTGTGTATTTTTTTTATTTTTTTAAATTTTTTGTTTTCTTTCTTTATGTATTTGAGAGCAACAGGCAGAGAAAGAGGCAGAAAGGGAGAGGTAGAATGGGCATGCCAGGGCTTCCAGCCACTGCAAACGAACTCCAGATGCATGCGCCCCCTTGTGCATCTGGCTAACGTGGGTCCTGGGGAATCGAGCCTCAAACCAGGGTCCTTAGGCTTCACAGGCAAACACTTAACCACTAAGCCATCTCTCCAGCCCTACATTGTGTATTTTAAGCTATCATTACACATCTCTAAATCAACACATCTCTATATTTGTGGGATAAGAGCTCTGAATACTATAGTTCTTAATTTGTCTGTCTGTTAAATTCCATTAAAAGGTTAAAAGGAAAGGTAGAAAAGGGGAAATTTGTCTGTTCTTTCCTCTTGCTTTCTGCTACTATCCTTCCAGCCTCACTCCAACAACACCCTTCACCAAGCAATATCACCTAGTCTCAGTCTCTAGTAATTGTGGTTCTCCAAACATCCATTTCCTCCTTCAGAGGTGTTAGCTTTTATTGAGACTTCACTCATCCCCAAAGGTATAAAACGAAATTCTTCAGTATCTAACATTTGATCTCGTTAGATGCTGATGCAGGATTTTGGGTCCAGGAAGGAATTAAATTCTACAATGACGCAGGAGATCCCAGACCCATGGACCCCAACTTTTTGGTCCTTTTCCAAGTTAACAAAGAATTGAAAATGTGGACTCGGAGAAGGGTAACACCAATTATAATGTTTATTTTAGGGAGAATTGGGATCCAGAGGGAAGGCTAGCAGGGCAGCACAAGCCAAAAGATATGCCCTCACAAAGAGAGTCAAAGAATAAGAGGTAATAAAGGACTCAGAACTCAATGAGAGATCACCCATTAGCAAAGCAAGAGTGCACCCAGAAACAAGGCAGGCAGGCACATGGACAAAAACAAAAAATCCACCCTTTTCCCAGACAGGCTGAGACAGAGAGAGATATACCTCCATGTGCCAAAACGCATCCCAAGAGATTTACATGTATGGGTATAGGCTCCTTCCCATGGTTCAAGCATCCAGGTAGGACGAGCTTCATCATTAGACTCAGGTGTGTAAAAGGAGGTCTTACTGGTTGGTAGACTAAAGAGGCTGACTCAGGAGGAGTCAGCTCACAGATGTGCTAAGCCTTGGAAACTGCTTAAGAAGAGGCAGGAGGGCTGGAGAGATGGCTTAGCGGTTAAGCGCTTGCCTGTGAAGCCTAAGGACCCAGGTTCGAGGCTCGGTTCCCCAGGTCCCACGTTAGCCAGATGTCCAAGGGGGTGCACTCGTCTGGAGTTTGTTTGCAGTGGCTGGAAGCCCTGGTGTGCCCATTCTCTCTCTCTCCCTCTATCTGTCTTTCTGTGTCTGTCACTCTCAAATAAATAAATAAAAAATGAACAAAAATATTTAAAAAAAAAAAAAGAGAGGTACTGGTGAACTGGCTCTTTCCTTAAAGAAGAGGCAGGAGGTTGTCACTGGAGTTGTTGCTTGTATCCTTCTTGGATGTGACTGGGTCAGGCATGGGTTGTAGTCCTGCCAGGGCAGGCAAGGTAGCATCTTCTGGAGCCTTGGTCCCTGATTACCTATTAAAAAAATGACACCTTGCTCCTATTCTGTATCAATGTCTAAAGCATTCAAGTAGTGCCTCTTGCTCAGTGTGTGGAGCTGATCCCTGCAATACCCTTCCATAAACTTCTAGGATACTAACTGCAATTACAATGTGCCCCTTCTTAGAATCTCTGTCCTCCAAGACACCATCTCTCAATTTCTCTGTAACTCTAAATCCACCCTCCTTTGTGCCCAAAGCCTCAATACTGCACTTCTGTGTAGCTTAGGGTTCTGTTTATCTCTTCCAACTTGAACAACTCCATGTCCCATTTAAAATACTAAATTCTTTCTTTTGCACATGTACTATATTTTATCTTTTCTGAGTCTGATACTACATCAGTACTAAATATAGTCTCAGAAAAACAAACCTCAAAAATGAGATTAATCAATCAGACTACTTGAATCTTTGGCCTTAAACAATATGCTGAACTTTTTGCCAATTTAAAAATGAGAAATCAGTAATGCTTTACATGCTGGGGATTGTGATTAATTAGTCACCTGTGGCTGATTGTGATAAAAGGTCTAAAGACACTTGTGGAACCAAGATTCAGCTATAGATACAAATGCAATGGAATGTCTTGCTTACTTTTCTGAAAATCATGCAAAATGGAAGGGACAAACTCAAGGCTTTAAAGACTTTGCTCAGTTAACAAAGCAAAGTGATTTGCTATATGTTTCTAAAGCAGCCTTTTATTTCACTGAAAAATCAACAGACAAAATTTAACAGATGAATTCATAGACTTTCAGATGTTGACATCCCAAGAGAGAAGTATAAAATATGACCATCATCTCTTACTTCCTTTTATTTTTTTAAAATACTTGTATATCTTCTGCTCACTAACTTCAGAATAACCAAATCTTACAGCATATTAACTCCATCCATTTTGCTTTATGAAAGACAGTGTTATTGGAGTATATACAGGGATGGTGAAAAACATAATGGTTTTTCATACACTTGTGTGGAAGATTGATAAAATGTCAAGAGACACTCCCAGCCTCCCTAGGAAGCAGATAATGTGTCTACTGTATGTGACCTGAGGTATCAGATTGGAACATTCATGGGCAGTGGTGGCAGTAGGTTGGACAATGGAAACCTGGTAGATGTGCCGCAGGCCATGGCCCTGTGGTTAATGCTTATTTGTCAGTTCTCCTTACTGCTGTTGGTCCACTGATGCACAGAGTTGGATCCAGTGGCCACACATGTCACCTGAATCTATGACTTAACTGGTTGTTATAGATACTAACAGGCATATGGAAAATGAATTAATTTTAGGGCTGGAGTTATTGATCAGGAGTTAAGGTGCTTGCCCGCAAACCCTAATAACCCAAGTTCAATTCTCCAGTACCCACAATGGTGCATGCATCTGGAGTCCGTTTGCAGTGGCTGGAGGCACTGGTTTGCCTATTGTCTCTGACCATCTCTCTTCTATCTTGCTCTGCTTGCAAATAAATAAATATAAACATTGAATTATTATATTCCTGAAAATAATGATTTTGGTGGGTGTTAGAATTGTTGTCAAGATTTAATAAAACACTATAATCTCATTACCTCCAGCTTTTCATATTTAATCTCACTTTCCAATAAAAGACATTCCATACCTAATATTGTTAACTAAGAGGTATTTATATAGCATCTAATTTGGTGTTAATACTTGTGATGATATTTCTCTCTTGGACAAATATGCCATCATGCTCTTGAAGGGTTTCGCTTGGCCTGAGTCTCTTCCTCTGTCCTTTATTCCCCAACACCATGAGAGAAGCATCTTTTGTTGACTTTGATACTCTGCCTCAACATAGGCCAAAAAGCAATGGCGCCAACTGACCCTGGACTGAATGCTCTGAAATGGTGAGCCAAAGTAGATATTTCCACTTTTAAGTTGTTTCCCGCAGGTTCCTTGTCACCTGAAAAATGACTCACACAAAGAGGAAGCATGAGATGGTTAGGTGTAGGGTCAAGTGCTGATTCCTTTCAGAATTACCTATTTCTTGTAGCTCATTCCAATTGCTCATAATGTCCCTGTTTCCTTATGAAAAGAATTAGTATTTCTGTTTTATTGGTGTTTTTATAGGCTATGTGGTGAGTCAAATTTTCAAAAGCTGATAAATAGCATGAAAGAACTACTGACCCTGAATATTCAAACTCTAAATAACTTTCCAGCACACCATATCACAGGTCATATTTTCTGATACTTTCATGAGTATGTCTTAGGAACTTTTCCATGTAAACATTATTTCTCTGACTCTAAAACAGAAAGAATGTGAATGGTATCTTGAGGGGAGCTTGGGGAAGTGAGCAGTAAGACATAGTGAGCATATATAATTGTGTAAGACTGGGGAATATATAGGATTCCAGCAGAGAACAGCCTGACCAAATCTTTTGCTTAAGATCAAACTCTGGAGAGAGGTGAACTAGGTAAGCGAGAGAGATGCTATTGTGAGAACAGAAGAAGCCAAACAGAATAGCAATAGTACTCTAGAGAGATGTCTCATATTCAAGAAATGTCCTACAGTCTGACAAACTGAATTCAGTTCTGATTCAAGAATGGGAAAGTAAGTGAAAAAGTGAGATTAAGGATAAGGATAGCCTCCAAGTTTCCACATTATGAATGCTGTGGAATATGACAGAACCAGAAAGAATAATATGAACAAAATTGAATTCATGAGGAGACAATTTCTGTTGTGGACAAATGAACTTGAAGTATCTGACTTCAGATACTTATTCCATAGCAGTCTTCATGTTTCTATTTGTACACCCATGTTTTTCTCAGTCCCTAAATACTTTGACAGGCCTGGTATTCATTCAAGATTATAGAATTAGCCAGGCGTGATGGCACATGCCTTTAATCTCAGCACTCGGGAGGCAGAGGTAGGAGAATCGCTATGAGTTCAAGGCCACCCTGAGACTCCATAGTGAATCCCAGGTCAGCCTGAGCTAGAGTGAGACCCTATCTCGAAAAAAAAATTATAGAATTAATTGAACATCAGCATATTTAAATATAATTTCTGTTTAATTTTATGATGTATGATGTACTTTGTATGCACTTGTCAACCAGCTACTTAATTTTGTTAATATGTTTACACTCTGAAAGCTCTGTAACTCTAAAAAATAAGAATTGAACCAAAGAGTTTGCTTAGTGGTTAAGACACTTTCCTTCAAAGTCTGACAGCTCAGATTTGATTCTCCAGGTCCCACATATATACAGATGCACTATGTGGTGCATGCATCTTGAGTTCCTTTACAATGGTTGGAGGTTCTGGTGCACCCATTCTCCTCCTCCTCCTCCTCCTCCTCCTTCTTCTCTCTCTCTCTCTCTCACATTGTGAATAAATAAATAATATATTTTTTAAAAATAAGAGTAATGTATATTCTTTCTATCTTGAAGTATTGTTTCCAATATTAAGTAAAAATGATAGGAAAATTCCACTAAATAAAAGGAGAACTATACAAACTAAATTGTTCACTAGAATTTAACTCATGACAATATACAGGACACCTGTATTAAATTGAATGGAATGATTTAGTATAGTTACAGTCCCCTGAGAGAACAGAATATATGAAATCAAAAGTCCAAGCTAGGCATGGTGGCACCTGCCTTTAATCCCAACACTTGGGAGTCAGAGCAAGAAGTTCATAGTGAGTTCAAGGCCAGCCAGAGACTACATAGTGAATTCCAGACCAACCTGAGTTAGAGTGAGATCCTACCTCAAAAAAAATCCAAAGTTTATCATTTCTGATTCATCTCTTTATCAAAGAAGAAAGTACATTCTTTAGACAAGATATTCTGAATACTTAAATTGCCAAGGAAATATTCAAATTGGATATTTTATGTAAGGACCACATGGCACCCTAAGGAAAAAATGATCATTCTGCAACTGACACATTGTGAAATATGAAAATAAAAGGAAGTATATACTAAAAGCAAGGCTCAAAATGAGAACAACAACCAAGATATGTGTGAGTAGCAATGAGACAGATCATTACAGATTCCTCACCTGAATCAATAATCCTTGATAAGCAATGTAAAGTAAAAGACTTTCGCAAGGTTCCAGGTGTAGGGAGCTAATGCAGACGCCATTACAAGATGGCGCTGGCTTCCTGCCAGTCTTGAGGTAAACAATTCCTTATTTAGGCAGCGCCTTGGCGCCAACCTCGCTTGAGGTTGCGCATGCGCTTGACGCACCTTGTCCCGAGCCTATCCCGTGGCTCCTGTGGGCGGGTGAGCCTATGGCAGCCAATCAGCAGGCGCCCCGTAGTATTCTGCCCTATAAAAGCAGCTACACTCCTGCGCCCCTCGCCCCTCGCCATCAGCTTTCCTGTTAACCAAGAGGCTCTCCAATAAAGTGTGATCAAGAAGGATCTTCGTCTGGTGGTCATTCTTCTCCTGCAGGACAGGGGGCTCGCCCCAAAGTGGTGCCGAAACCCGGGACACCAGGTGCTTTGTGGTCACCAAGCAAGGGGCTGAAGAGGATCCAGAACTTGACACACGGAGAGGAAGACGTCGGTAAGTCATCCCCAGTCATAATGCTTCTCCACTTAGACCCCTACCTGATCCTTGTTATTTTCATTCCTGTGTGGTTTATTGTCCTTATCGTTTGCTGTGAGCACAACATGGGCAACTCTCAGGGTGCGGACTTTGCGCCCGTTGACTTCGTCCAGCCAATAAAAGAACTGCTTAAGCAAAGGGACATTAAGGTCTCCTCCACAACAATAAAAAAGATTGTTAAAGATTTGGACGAGATTGCGCCATGGTTTGCAGTGTTGGGGGACTTCTCTCTCCTTCCTTGGGAGAAGCTAGGTAGAGACCTGGAAGCGGCAAAACAAGAGGACAGAATTGGTAAGGGTACATTGCCGTTCTGGCGGCTTATTCACTCCTGCTTGAGTAAGGGGAACCACATAGACATTATTAGAAAGGGACGGGAGGCTTTGGCAAGGCATCAGGATATCCTTTCTGAGTCAGATCCAAATGGGGATTCACAGACTAGGCCTAGAAGAAAGAGAGAAATAAAAAAGGAAAAACAAGGACAAGACAAAGATAAAAGTTTACAAGATGAGCTCAAAGAAATAGGTGAAACTTATGATCGCCTGCCCCTTGAGGGGGGCAAAGGAGCCTTTGACAGGCTCTATCCTCCCATTGAGGAGCTTGCACATTTAAATGTACTTGACACAGATGAGGAGGATAGCTCCGATTCTGCAGAGGAGGAAGAAGAAAAATTATTTAAAGGGGAAGAGGAAAGACTAAAGGAGGCCACCGCCTGTTATAAAAGGGAGCGAGGGCTGGAGAGATTGCTTAGCGGTTAAGCGCTTGCCTGTGAAGCCTAAGGACCCCGGTTCGAGGCTCGGTTCCCCAGGTCCCACGTTAGCCAGATGCACAAGGGGGCGCACGCATCTGGAGTTCATTTGCAGTGGCTGGAAGCCGTGGCACGCCCATTCTCTCTCTTTCCCTCTATGTGTCTTTCTCTCTATGTCTGTTGCTCTCAAATAAATAAATAAAAAATGAACCAAAAAACTTTAAAAATAAATAAATAAATAAATAAATAAATAAATAAAATAAAAGGGAGCAATATAGGTCCCCGCCTAGGCGCCCTCTGCTGACAAAGGTGCCTAAAGGCCAAGGGTGTGGTCCTTTACAGTCGATAGAGCCTTCCGCACCCCCACCCTATAACTCCCCTGGGGACACATGCCGCTTCATTAAAACAAAAACCTGGTCGCGGCTGGCCTCCGCTTTTCCAGTTTTTGAGGACCCAGTAACTCAACAAAGGAGACATGAACCAGTTCCCTATAAACAACTAAAGGATTTGGTTCAGGCTGTCAAGGATTTTGGACCAGGTGCAGATTATTCCGTTGCGCTGTTGCGCAGGATCATTACAGCTCCTTTGACTCCTACAGATTGGACAGAGTTGGCAAAGGCTTGTCTTTCAAAAGGCCAGTTCCTTGAGTGGAAATGTTTGGTTACAGATAATGCTCAGACACAGGCTAGACAAAATATCCAAAATGGCCATCCAGGATTACATCAGCCCCTTCCATCTTTACTGATGGTTCAAAGTCTGGTCGTGGGGCCTACTTGGTACAGGGCTCGGAGCCTATAGTAAGAATGTTTAGACCCGATTTCCCTCAAATTGTTGAATGCCTAATTGTTTTGGAGGTCTTTCAGACATTCTCTACTTCTTTTAACTTGTTCACGGATTCCCTATATGTAGCTAATGCAGTTGCTGGCCTAGAGATTGCCGCTTCGGTTCGCTCTACTAGTCTAGTGTCTAATATTCTTTTACAACTTCAGTCTTTAATTTTGCAGTGAACTTGCCCTTTCTATGTAACTCATATTCGGGCACATTCACTACTGCCTGGCCCCTTATCACAGGCTAATGACCTCGTGGACTGGGCCACTAGGCTCGCCATGATTTCTCTGGAAGATACAAAAGCTTCAACTACTGAATTCCATAGACTATATCATGTTCCTGCAAACACCTTGGGAAAAAAATTTTCTATTTCCAGAAATGAAGCACAAGACATTGTAAAATCTTGTCGGTCTTGTGTCACCTTTTTGCCCTCCCCACATGTGGGCATTAACCCCTGGGGCCTACGTCCTGGAGACCTTTGGCAAATGGATGTGACACATCTTCCAGAGTTTGGAAGATTAAAATACCTACATGTCTCAGTGGACACTTGTTCAGGCGTTATTTTTGCCTCTCCATTGGCAGGTGAAAAGGTCTCTCATGTCAAGACTCATTGTTTGGAGGCCTGGGCTGCTTGGGGAAAGCCGCGCCATTTAAAAACTGATAATGGCCCAGCATACACATCTATTGGTTTCCGAGCCTTCTGCGCACAAATGCAGGTCGCTCATACCACTGGCCTTCCTTACAACCCACAAGGTCAAGGTATAGTAGAAAGAGCAAATAAAAGTTTGAAAGCTCTCTTATTTAAACAAAAAAGGGGGATAACAGAAAATGCGACCCCCAAGGAGAGAGTTTCCTTAGCCCTTTTTACCCTTAATTTTTAAATTTTAGACAACAATGATAAATCTGCAGCTG